>NC_063003.1:621358-932038 GCF_017499595.1 Psilocybe cubensis
CTTGTGAGTGTCTAGGTACTAGTAAACTGGTGTTTGTCAGGTTTCTTTGATCCTTCCTGGCCAGTTTTCTGCGGCACCTTGGGTAAACTCAACGTTACCTCGACTCCCGGCTCCGACACGACTTTACTCTCACTCTATTTTCTTTATATGTATGATCCGAAATTTTGACCGGCTGGCACGTCATCATATCGTGAAGGGCTATGCAATGGGAATGGGATGCTGCGGGTGTCCTAATTACACCGATACCTCGAGAGATACCTCGTAGAACTACATTCTGATCTATGCAAACTCCTTGTCATAATGTATATATATGCAATCCATCGATATTGCAACTGTGATTCGCAAGGTAGATGACTGAAGGGCGACAGTCAACGTAAATGATTACATTAAGGATCCAAAGAGTAAATAATTCACATCGTGGTGCGAGCACAGGCCCATGCAGGCCTCCTAAACCTAGTTCCTTTCGCATTATTACCTCCGCCTATAAGATGCTTCCCGGTCTGAGTAGCCAACGGGTAAGCCCCGCAAACTGCGAGATTTTAAACGAGGCTTCCTCCGACAGCCTACCGGAGGCTCAGAAGGACGTTTCTTCACATGATGATCGAATACTTGTCTTCAATTCTGAATTTGTTCTTCGGAGTTCCACTCCTGCGAATCATAGGTGACATAGCAACAAAATTCATTACGACTTGTACATTAAGGTAATTAAACATTCAAACGTAAAGTTTAATTACTTTACAGGAGCTGAAGTAGTCGTATATTCCCGACATCAAACCATCGAGGTTTCTTGCAACGTCTAGCATCATCATTTATGACCACATTTCACCCACTGCCACATCTCACCTCATGTCTTCAACTTCGTGACAAAAACAGACTAGTTCCAGTTCTTGAATTTGTTCACAGGAAGACGGAAGACACAAATTGAAGAATTTCTCTGTAATTCTTCTTAGACCATGATCTAAAAATAGAATCAAAAAGGCTGACATGCACAAAAACATACAATTCGTCCAAATTGCAATGGACTATACCTTGGATCCTGGCCTGGGCGGCTGACGAAAGTTTCAAAAAAGTATATGGCGCAAATCCCGCCGGCCTTACTTGTCCTTGCAGGCCAGACTCGTCCACGACCAACATAGGCACAGCAAGATGGGTAACTCAAACAACAAATCGTCATTGTTCGTTGGACTGTTGATAGCGATACCCGCAGCCACTGCTCAGAATCTCAGAACAACCACCGCATTCCCTCTTCCCAGCATCCCGACCATCTCTGCTCTCGCCCCGCTCCCCGTCCAGTCGACACAAAAATTCCAACCTCAGTTATCCATTCTGCCTAGCCAGCCCATCTCACTGAATACGCTCGTCGCTGCCCCAGTACCATCCGGATTCCCATCTCCACTTCCAGACGGTGTTGCCCGTACCGCCTCCGGGAAACCTATACCATGTTCCCCAAAGAACGTCAAGTTGAACCCTTCAACGCATAAGCTCATTTCGGAGTGTGTTGAAACCTCTTTCTGCGCCCAACCGCCTGGGACACCTGTAAATGCTACTGGCCTCGGAATCTGCTTCCCTCGTTTGTGTAGACGCGATGAGTATCCGTTCGGATATGGCACATATGGTGGAGGACAAGGCAGAAGAAAAAACGCGACTGTGATCCCGATCCCACCCATGTGCCCAAAAGGAACATTCTGCCCGGACACCGGTAGTGGATGCAGGCTGGAAGTTGAGATTGGGGGTCAATGCGAACTGGCGCGGGATGAACAGTGCATGGCTCCACCGCCTAATCCAAACGTCAACCCAAAGGAGAATAAAGCGATATGCCTGAACGGTGTGTGCATGTATGTCCAGATCCCATTGTTCGCACAGTTTGCGGTTATTAATGCTGCGATTACGCGTTCGTTGTTCCTAGGGCAGCAACACAACCGTTGGGTGAAAGTTGCACGATAGAAAACACGACGTATGTGAGCGACATGAACAGAGGTGCAGCCGGAGGAGGCCAATTCATTAGTTACGTCATCAAACACAACTGCCTCGCGCCCGATCTTTTCTGTGATCCAACCGGAAGCGCAAGCGGTCCAGTTTGTCAAAAGGTCAAAAATCTGAGTGAAAAGTGCAGGTTTGATGCTGAGTGTAAATCGGTGAGAAACTTTTTTCCTGTGACGGATCATGGAGAGATCGCTAATAAGTTGGTTTGTTGCTTGCCATTCGTTGGTCAGGGTAACTGTGCTGATATGTCCAACACTTGCATACCAGCTCCTGACTCAGCATTCCATATTGCGCCCTGGCAATGGTTTGCAACAATTATGTCTATCGTACTCTGTAAGTTCAAAGATAAACGCAGAGAGCGAAAAGGCTGACATATTCGATGACATGATATACCAGTCCTAATCTCTGCAATTCTCGTCCTCCTATTTCTCCATCGTCGGCAACGGTACCTCCGATACCAAGAGTTGCAAGAATACTATTATGAGCAAATGAGGTGAGTGGTATCAGAATTCATATAAGTCAACAACTGTGTTGACCATAGACTTGATAAAAGCTTGCGCCGGTCGATTCTTGCCCTACACGCTGCTGCTGCTGCCGACAAACATGCAACGAGCAAAAGATCCAAAAATGAGAGTGCGGATATTGTTAGCGAGAAGGAACGATTTTAGTATGGTGGAGAGTATAGCCTAAGTCATTGTTGGCTTCTATCCAGTCTGACGATTGAAGGCGTGGCTGGTGTGAAGTGATAAATAGGCTGAAATAATGATGTGCGAGAGTATGAATATATCTACTAAGTATTCTGCAAAGAGCCGTCAGTAAATTCGCGCAGAGATTTCGTTTGAGGGACAAAAAATGGAGCTATGCATCAGTGAACATTCCACTCCAATGGTGGACAAATTAAGCCGGATATAGATCACTCTGCTTCCCAAATGCGATACCGAGGCAGAAGCCTGGATATCAACATTTCGAAGCGTCATCTGGCCCCGGCAGATGTCGTCATATAGAAGTTTGAGAAGAGGGGAGGGTACAGAACATTCACTCACATATATTGTATCCTAAACTCCTATCTGATGGGCCTTTACACATCGTCATCTTCTTCATCCGTGAGCTCTTCTCCCTGGCGTATTCCTTGGTGTCGCTCATAACCATCACGGCGCGCCCATGAAAATCCGTCGGTGTACGGATTAATACGCAAAGGTAAAATGAGAGTCCATAAGGAACTGGAAACCGGTAAGTTAGTCTCTAGATTGAGAAGGGGCGAGTACGTACTACCCAGAGTCTCCTAAATTGAAAAAGAACGCCAAATTCTTCTTTTTGCTATTTCCCGATCCAAATTTTAGAGCACCGTGATGTTAGCAGATCTGTGTACGCACCCTACATCGTAGGAGTTGACAAATTCCTGATAGGAGAAGCGTCAATAATAATTCAAAAAGCCGTACCACATCACACAGACCTCATTTCTAGCCTTCGCCTTTTTCCGGTATTCGTCGTGGTCCTGGGCTTCGACGGTGGTCTCACCCCAGGAGATGCCGTATAGATGATATGATAACATGACACCGACTGCAAAGCATAGAACAATTGAGAGAATATACATCATGGCAAACATTATTTCTGGGACGTGATGGTCCCAAGGCTAATTGACTATTAGCCAAAGGAATTGAACAAAAAAGAGTCAAAGTACCTTATAAGATACTCCAATGGAATCAAAGAATTTATCGTATCCAGAAGCGCATAAGCAGAAAGTGGAAAGGACGAGGTAGGCCCTGTAGAACCAATGAGAACATGTTTTCGCGAAATGAGTATCAATTCTTACATGAACAACACAAAATGGCGCTCATTGTGCAAACCCACGCATTGATTAATCCCTAACGCATATCATTACTGTTGTCTAGACAGTAACTGTGCTCATATACTCACACTATACATGTCCATGAATAAGGGTGTAGGGGTCAGGCGGGTTGAACTCACTGGACAGTGGTGGTCATATTTCAAAACACATTTATTACATATCCGACAATGATGGGCTCTCTTAAAAGGGAGTTAATAATGTACACTAATCGATAGAGCAAACGCACATACCTCTGGTCGCGATTTTTTGCATTTCCAACATTTGGTATATGAGGCAGGTGTGATTTTGGTACCTCTGGTCGTCCACCTCACCCCACCAGTCAGTACTTTCTGTTTCCCCTTCCTTCCTTTTGTTGCCCAAAATATTCCTGTTCCAGGCTCCCGTGGAGGATCATCAACGAAACCTGGCGAAACGGTCACCACGTAGTAATAATGCATAAGTAAATTCAGTGTTATGAGGATGCATAAAGGAATTGTGATTATTGGGTATGAGAGATCCGGTGCAATTACATCAACTGGTGTACTGGTGGTTCAGTAATGTTCATATCTTAATAAAAAGCCAAGGCTCACAAAAGCATACAACTCCAAGAGACATTAAAATTACTGCGAATCCGACAAAGTATGGCCCAGCCGCGCCTGTGATTGCGTTCCCCCATCTTTCTAGAGTTTTAAAGCACTTGAAGACTGTCTTCGCGCATATCATGACAATTAGAGAGAGAGGACCTGGTGCCAGGCCCAGGTGGTAGTGGTGCTTGAACAGGATTGTAGGACATGACGAACGCATACAGTCACAATCATAGACTCACGTGAAACGTCACAGTCAGAGTTCGGCACGTTCGGCATACAAGCCTTCATGGTCCCGGTCCCCACGGTGCGCGCTGCCAGTACAAATTTTCTACTGAAGTATTCGACCCTGTGTGGCAATCGCGTGAGATAATTTTTCAGGCGCATTTTGTAATTTATATTTCCTCAGATGACTATTTCTGATGAAGTAAACGGATCTATATCCGAGAATTACGGTGTTTTCGCCAGAATTTGAATAGCGCCCATACAATGATTGGATTTGGTCAAATTGGTAGGTGGATAAGCGCCTGCATTGAACTTGTAAAGTAATCCTTGACAATGCAGAGAAGGTGGTCATGGAGAAACTTTTCAAACCGTATGTTATTATTACGTTAAATCGATCATTGATTTCTAAAACAATCTCTAGAATGCGAGGCAAATAAGGAGACAAAGATGCATACGGCAAATACGTTGCCGCCCTCGACAGCAAACTCGACGCTTATGAGCGAATCCTGAGCAAGCAGAAGTATCTCTGGCTGGAAAGGTAAGCATACTGTTTAGTATTTTTAATTTATGTTTTAGGCTACCAGAACATTACCCTTGCAGACTTGTTCCACATACCATACGGTGCTGTACTGCCACTCGCCGGAGCACCTCTTCTGGACACAGTAGACTCCAGGCCAAATGTAACTACGTGGGTATAGTAACGTCTATTGCTACACAAATGAATAGTGCCAATGCTAATTACAAATACAACAGGTGGTGGTGGAGGGATATAACTTCGCGCCCTTCGTGGCAAGCAGTCAGACCATTGGAAAAAATTCTGAATACCGAAACATAGTCTTTTCTTCACTTGGTGGATTTTTAACTAGTGCCGAATATATTCTTCCATCGTGGTCCCCCAACGTCACCGAGAACTCGCTCAACTTCGCTTTGTTCCAGATTGAGAAGCATCCTTTGCTCGCCTTTACGAGTGACGGTCAATCCTTCCTCCACAATAATTGCACGGGAGGCGGCAAGAGAGTCCATTACCATCGCCAGCTCTGCTGGAGTGGGTTTACGTTTCGGGTCGTCTTCTTCAGTCAAAATATCCATATAGGTCAGATGTTGATCGTGGACCTTTAAACGTCGAGATCAATATCGGCAAATGGACATTGAGACAAACAGATCACTACTTGCCTCACTTAATTTTATCTCTTCTACTCCTTCTCGTTTGACACATTTGATCAGGGATGCTAACATGAGGCGTTCGTGGAAGCTAAGGTCACGAAGATATGCTGCAGTCGGACTGTTCTGTAGTGATTGAATGACCTGCTGGATTTGAGCCACTTTAACCGTAGTTTTCGTACGCCTCGCCACCTCTGCAGCTCGCCTAATTATCAAGTCAAGCAAAGGTTCCCAAACAAAGTTAAGCACCTTACCGACAAATATCCAAGACACGTCTCGCATCTCCTGTGATTCTACTAACAGTCATAGATGCGTATCTGATAGCATCGTAAGCGATGATATCTTTCGATGCATCTTCCTCGTCTTCTAACCCTTCTTTCGCACTGGCTAATCGCGCTTGCACTATTTTGATCAGCTGTGGTTGCTTATAAGGCTCGAAGTTGATACGAGTCATCCCTGACACATTCTTTTTTCAGAGCGGTCGGGGAATTAGTCATAAAATAAAGCAAACCTAGTCGACTTCGAACTCTTCCTGTCATGACTCTTTCTGGGAGATCCATGGTGTTTGCAACAGCGATAACAACAAGCTTGCTACCAGCCATCGTGGGCCAGTTGAAAAAGTTATAAACGACCTCCTGTTTGGGTGTCACTAGTTGGTCTAATTCATCCATTAGGACAACGCTAAGACATTGATCAATTGAATATTCTAAAACTGGATAGATGCGATGAAGACATACCAGGCATGCCCCCCCGGTCCACGATTTCCGGTGGCAAAATGACGCGACAGGGCTTTCAGGGATTCTTTTGCGGAAAGACGGAGATGACCATCCTTCTTAACGTCGTGTCCTGATACACCTTCCCATAAAAGATTGTATGCAGCAGCGGGTTCAGGAATTTTTAGGCCATTGATTTCGACATATGTGAAGGGATTGATTTCCTGTTGCAAAACCACCTTATTACACAAATCAAGAAATAAAAAGAAACAACACCCACGCTACATTCTGCCATTCGTTTTAGCTCTTTCACTACGGTGTGTACAGTGGCTGTTTTCCCAGTTCCAGGAACACCAGAGATATCTAAAAAAACAAGGAATCAGAAAATTGTGGGTAAAAGTAATACTAATGTAACGCACATATACAGCCTCCACTGCCTTCTTCCAGAAGCTGGGAAACACTATTCATGACCAACGCATATTCGTCGTCACGACAAGGCAGGGTATCAGGCCTGCTTCCTACATGGAGCGCATGCAATGAACGCAGCCAAGGATCCTTTGGGAGGTGTGCCATGCTTGCTTGGAATGTGAGTGATTGCTCTGGGAACCGCAAAGTCATCCCAGTTTTCCGCTTTCTAGGTGAGTCGGTGACATTCCCATTCCTACGAGCTAACGCAGCTTTGGAGTGTGGAGTTGGATGGACAATAGTTCGATTGCGCTTCTTCTTTCGGGGCGTTTGCAGTGCACCACCTCGCCGTTTTTTTGATGGAGTCCGGGGTTCACCCAGAGCATCTAGCTCGTCCTCCTCTTCAAACTCCTCTTCTTCGTGTTCATCGTCCTCCGCCATTTCATCGTCAGAGCCAGATTCTTCCTCCTGTTCTATATACTGATCGGATGCACCGTCGTCGAACTCGGAGTGATCGCTCTCCGCACCGTCCTCTTGTACTCCATCGCCATCCTCTTGTTTGCCACCCTTTCGACGAACTTTTGCGGCCTTGGCTTTTGGCTTTGTTTTGGTTGGTGATGCACCTGCTGTTGCCTTTGATCCTTTATCTCCTTCCACATCCCATATATCCCCTTCTCCCCAATTGTAGGCGTCGTTCTTCCCAGAACTTGGGCCGGAATCGTCTTTGGGGGGTTGTGATCTTGTAAGCGTTGTACGGCGATGTCGATCGT
This sequence comes from Psilocybe cubensis, assembly GCF_017499595.1. Lineage (NCBI taxonomy): Eukaryota > Fungi > Basidiomycota > Agaricomycetes > Agaricales > Agrocybaceae > Psilocybe > Psilocybe cubensis. The sequence continues at coordinate 629,028 of NC_063003.1, forward strand.
AGTCAAGCTCGTAGAACAAGCCTCGTCGAGAGTCTACTGCATATCGGCAATAAAATTTCTTTGTTGGATCGTCTTTAAAAGCAGAATCGTCTTGTTTACTTGTAGTTTCTTCTAGTTCGTCATCGGGTGATCTGAATCGAGTAGACTTTTTAAGAGGTGATTTAGGGCGCTGTGACGGTTTATCAACAACATATATGAACTTTGGTTGTTCCAAAGCAATGGCGCTGGGAGAAGTGGAGACTGTGCATCGCGAAAGAATGACACCGGGCGTCAGGGTTACTCTTGTCGAAAGGGAATAATAAATTTCATTCTGTTGATTGAATAAGATAGTCGAAAATAATCGCATGGGAAGAGTTTACAAACCTCTTTATGCTCTCTCTTTGCTCGGATACTAGCCATTTCCGAAGGTCGCAGGAACCAGTGAACACGAACACGCATCTTGGTAGAATCAAGGTCCACACTCTCCCCTTTCGTTCGTGTTTGCCACATAGACACAATGACACCGATGCTTGGAGGACGCTTTGTGAGATAAAGCGTGTCGGTTTCAACCATAACTGCATCTCCAATACGGTATGTTTGGGTTTCTGTCGTTCCAGCTGCAATTCTTTTGGACCCTCCCTTGAAACTGGTTACTTTGCGCTTCATCAAAAACGCGTCGAAAAACACGGTTTCCTCCTCGTTATCATGCTCTTTTTCTTCTTCTGTCTGATTTTCACTTCTCTCATCCAGTTCTTCTGGCAATAGGTCGATAGCTGGATTCATTCTTCGTGTGTATATTGGATCGCCTATCCATCGACAATCAAGGACATTTTTGTCGGAATGCTTCGCCGAAGGGGTTGCTGTTGGTTGAAATCTCTGAGAGCGTCGTGTTGGTGTTTGTGGCAAAGACATCAAGACCGTTGCTGCGGATAGCTTAGGGAATGCTTGCGCTTAAAACGACTTGAGGAAAGAATGTCAGGTTCAGTTTGGGTTGAATTCAATTAGGCGTGACGTGTTCTGGAACCGTTACATATCCCGTGATCTGCATCACATTACGTGACGTTCGTGATGCGACATGCATATAATTTCTCACGCTCTCCGGGCACTGACTCAGCTATCCCCCCGGCCTTTATCTTTACATTCCCGTCAATGACAAACGGCAACGCAATAACCCCTCCAAATGCATTATTAGCTACAATGAGCTTGGGTCCGATATCTCTCCACATATATTCGGTGCCCTGACAAGAGCTACTCCAGAGTCCAAACTCTCCCTGTCTTGAAATTAGCTTGGCTTGAGATACAAGATGCGATGGACTACATGGCTAGACGCAGTCCCGGCACCCTAGACCATGCGTACACTCTTCCTTACAAACCAAACAGGACTGGGGAAATTTGTCATGTACCTCAGGAAGATGGTTATCAACACCGTGCAGTTCCGCTGAACAAAAGTTGATATGGAAATAATGTAGCGTTTCCGACCTTGACATTATTTACAGTGCTGCCACGAGTCTCTTAACCTACTTTAGGAATTCCAAACGCGCTGTAGCATATATGTGCCGAACTCTTAGTATCAATCCTTCGCTAAACGTTAAGGTTCCCGAGAAAATATGAAATATTTAAGTCTATGGCATTTGCGTAATTCTGTTTTGTCACAGAGGGTGGCGAGGCTGTTCATCTCAACATTGGTCAAAGTTTGACGCGCCCCTTGCTCTCTGATCACTCGCCGCTGCGGAAGTTCAATTGGTGCTGTTGCTCCTAATCTTAATCTGGTCCGCCGCCACTGGCTTTTGTAACGTATCCTATTGTACCGTGTCAGTACTACAATGCACAAATGCTTCTAAATGAATAGTTTCAGGAATTCGCATGCATGTTTTACGGTCGTCGGTCAGTAACTGCTCCGGCGAAAGAGAATATCAGGAGCGTCTTATATCTGCCATTACGTTTACGTTCTGTGTATAGTGAGGCTTCAAACTACAGACCAAAGATCCGCTAAGCTGTAGGTATTTTCTTCTTGATCGTCGATCCCCCTATAGCCAGATGATACACGACCTTTGATATATGCGACACTCAAAAACAGCAGCCTCCCCGCTGATAGTGAATATTTGCTCCTGCACAGGTCATTGCTGAATTTTGATGGAATGATAGATCATCAGAGGTCTCAAAGCCTCTCGGGGTGACAATTCGCCAACCCGATAACTCGGCATCACTACAAATGATGATATCAGGCGCTCCATGCTACGGAATTGACGGATATACTCGTACAACGTGATCGATGATGCGTGGGTCCAATTTCCTTAATAGTCGATCAGAAAGGCGCCACAACTTGTATGCGATACCAAGAAGCACAGAATACTCAAACCAAAACTACTCACAAAACGGGGTCACTTCATGGGAAGCGTGAAACCAGCAGAATATGCTCTTTTTCTAGACTCTCTGATCGAATCTAGCAGCTTGACTAAAGACAACCTGGGTCTGATATGAATCTATGTCTGGTAGTGGAGGACCTTATTATCCGTTAACATTGAGCCCTTCAGTTTCGTAGTCAGCGACAATGGGGTGAGAGCGCTTACCCTGGTACAGATAACTTGGCCAATAAAAACATATGCAAAACGGGAGTTGGGGTGTCCCCCGACCACACACTCCTAAACCCATCCTCGTCTAGACATTCATCAGCAATGCCAGTTACCCACAAAGCCGCTCTGTACAAAGAAAAGTTTGGACCATTTGTTGTGGAAGAAGTTCAAACCTACAAACCCGGTCCTGGAGAGATTTTAATCAAGATACATGCAACCTCCCTGAACCCCGTCGACTGGAAAATTCACAAGACTGGGGTCTTCGGCGTGTGGTTAGAAAACTATCCTGCTATTGTTGGGACAGATATTGCTGGTGATGTCGAAGAAGTTGGGGAGGGTGTTTCCGAGTTCAAACGAGGAGACAAGGTGTATGTGTTCCTTTACTGAACTGAACTCGAGGCGCTATATTGGATTCATCATGACCTTTCTTAGATTTTGTCAAGGAAAGCTTGAGAATGATGGAAGTAGCTTCCAGCAATACACCGTCGCTCTGGCTGCCACGGCTGCTCGAGTACGCTTGGAGCCATAAATATACTACTCCGTTTAAATGGTTTACGCTCTATTTATGTAGATCCCTCACAACCTCTCGTACGACGAGGTTGCGGCCCTCCCTGTTGTTCTCAGTTGCTCATGGGTTGCACTGTACAACAAAGTCCCCCATGGCCTAGGCATTACTCCTCCCACAACCAAGAAAACGCAGGGACTATATGCAGGTACACCAATCCTCATCCTTGGCGGAGCAACGTCGGTTGGGCAGCTCGGTGAGTCCGTGATTGATTATCAACTTCATATATGCTCATGATGCGCCAGCCATACAATTTGCGAAGCTATCTGGCTTCTCGCCAATCATTGCTACAGCGTCATTGAAGCACAGCGATCACCTTAAATCCCTCGGAGCAACACACGTGCTGGACCGTAGTCTTCCGACAGAGACGCTCGTCGAGCAAAGCCGCCAGATCACTGACAAGCCGATCAAATACGTATTTGACACTGTATCGGCAGAGAGCACACAGAAAACTGGAATTGCTATTCTCGCGACTGGTGGAAATATGGCAGTTGTCCTTCCCCCTGCCGTCGAAGTACCGGAAGGGAAGAACATCATAGTTGCAATTGGCTTGTTGCGATTCCCATCAAATATCGAACTGCTCGAAAACCTTTACCATGATACTATCACAGGGATACTCGAGCAAGGCCTAATTAAGGTATGTGTATAATGACGGGATCAATAAGACATCGATTTATCCGGCTCCTTCTTTAGCCTAACAAGATTGAAGTCCTTCCCAATGGGCTGGAGGGTATTGCTGAAGGAATGGCCAGAATGGAGGCAGATACCATCTCTGGTCTGAAACTTGTTGCCCATCCTCAGGAAACAGCTTAAGTGCCAGAGTAACTGTGGAACAACAATTTTTACTACTACTTTCATTACATGTAGATTCTGTTTTCTTACATACATCATAAGTCTCAATATAATGAATACACATGCAAATTGCAAGGCTAAATATTGTGCGACAGAAAGACTCGGACAGAAACAACTATATGGGCAACTTCATAATACTTAATTTTATGTTACGTAGTTCTTTGATGGCACTCGAGGCTTGAAGCTTGATTTTGAAATGCCCAGTTAGGCTATTTTTGGAGGCGCCAGCGCCAAGAAGGCAGGCATCTGATGGCAAGCGCCGGCTTGAACAATGGTGGCAACTCATGAAAGGAGACGCTTCCGAAGATTCCACAGGCACCGGTAGACAAGAGTGTCGTATTCGTTAGAGAAATGCTCTGACTTCCTCAAGACATCGAGGTTACGATTCGACAAGCACGCTTTCACATAGACAGAAAATATGGATATAGGACCGGGAGATCACATCCGTTGAATAAGCCTCTAGTACTCAACAGGTATGACAAAAATCAGAATGAGTACAATAGGAAGTTGATGCACAAAACTATTCCGGATTGGAGCTTCCGGAGGATGAGCTTTCAGGTCTACTCATATGAGCCTCCACCTTGATATCCGTCGAAAATCAATGAAGCCTGCTAACTGCAATGAATATGATAATGGATAACATCGTTGTCGAGTCGGTAGCAACACTGTCATAAGAATTTTAAGAGAATATAAAGAGTTGAACTAGCTTTTCGGGCTAATTCGAGTAGGTAGAATTGTTGTTCAAGTTGTTGAACAAGGACACTGTTGGTCATAGCCGATGATTAGATCACTTAGTCAGCAATCCTTCGAAGCCTCGGAAGACACGCATCGACTCGGCAGTCGGCTGCTGCAACCTGCAAGAAACGTTCTACTTCTCCTCCAGTTCGAGTCTGACATGAATAAAAGGACAGACCGAATGGGTAGTCGTGTTGAACGACCTCATATCTATCATGCAGAAAGCCCTTCTTCTGAACTCGAAATATGGAAATTTTGTCGTGTCCGATATCCCTCGTGAATCGCCTGGAGTAGGCGAGGTCCTGATCAAAGTGCAGTCCGCGGCTCTTAATCCTGTCGATTGGAAGATACAGAGATTCGGCTACCTCATCGATGGATATCCTGCTGTACTAGGGAGCGATATCGCGGGCGACGTTGTTGAGGTTGGCGAGGGTGTTTCGGATTTCCAGAAGGGCGACAGAGTGTACGCACCACAACAACTGCGAGCTTCATCAAACGATACTGAGATCCTATTCAAAATCATAGCTTCAGCCAGGCCGTCTTCAAAAAGACTCGTGGAGCGTTCCAACAATATGTCGTTGCCTCCACTTCATCCTTGTCAAAAGTACGAGGTCTAGTTGCTGCCCCAATTGACATTTCATAAATTCAAGGGGTTTTAGATACCTCCCAAGTTTTCGTATGATGAAGTATCCACATTGCCCATGGCCCTAACAACTGCCTTTGCAGGCCTCTACAAAGATCCTGACTCTGGCCTTGGAATCACACCGCCAATAACTGAAGAGGCTCGGGGCAAATATGCCAACACTCCAATCGTCATACTTGGTGGCTCCAGTTCTGTAGGGCAATATGGTTTGTACCATTCGTCTTGCCACTTTCCGCCGAGCGACTTACTCTTCATTAAAGTCATTCAGTTTGCTAAGCTCTCAGGCTTCTCTCCAATCATTGTAACTGCATCGCCCTCGCACACCGATTCCCTATTGGAGATCGGAGCATCAAATGTGATTGACCGAAATCTATCTACATCCTCTCTAAGCGAAGAGATAGGAAAAATCACATCCAAACCTATTCATTTTGTTTTTGATTCCATTGCATTGGCAGAAACACAGCAAACTGCGATCGATATCATATCTCCTGGCGGTCGTGCCGTCGTTGTCTTACCGGCTGTAGTGGCTCCAGCTGAAGGAAAGTATCTCTCCAAAACAAATGCAGGACACGTGCATCCAATCCCTACCTTCTATCGTGAACACCTCTACGGATTTTTGGAGAAGGGTTTCATCACGGTGAGTATAAATAGACTCGATAACATGACCCCTGCTTACATCAAATAACAGCCAAATCGATTTGAGATTCTACCGAATGGTCTAGCTGGAATCGTGGAAGGACTTGAAAGGCTGGAGGCCAACAGAGTGTCTAGGTTGAAGCTTGTGGCGCGTCCTCAGGAAACATTGTAGCTGTTGTGGCATCTGATTTGTACAATCATTCGTGAGCAGCGCGAGCCACTGGCACCATGAAAAATCCGCCTTTTTGATCGCATACTTCGTCATCGGATAGACCTTTCGCATCAAGTATAACGTTGAAACAGGTTGTGAACTCATCGATCCTGAGATAAGTTACCGCCTGAAATGGAGGCTGAACCAAATATAGTCCGAGTACCGTATAACGATCAGCAGTCAATCAACATGTATCACCCACGCCCAAATACGCACCCTTCACTGGAATAACCGCACTGAACTATTATAAAAGGCTGGCTACTCTTACAATGGCATCTATCAGTGTAATCTTCCACACTAACTTTCCTCTAAGCTTTGAGTTTTCGCTTCCGTTACTATCCCAAACATGACCCTGACCCACAAAGCCCTTGTACTTCCCGAGCAGTTTGGAAAATTCGTCGTCGCAGACTTCCCTCGCGAAGCGCCCGGTCCTGGCGAAATCCTGATTAAAGTGCAGTCAGCGGCACTAAATCCCGTCGACTGGAAGATCCAGAAATGGGATGGTTTGATGGACGGATACCCTGCCGTTTTAGGGAGTGACATTGCCGGAGACGTTGAGGAGGTCGGAGAAGGCGTGAAAGAATTCAAGAAAGGAGATAGGGTGTAAATATTATTTTTCTACCCCCCGACTACACATTCTAACCGATGAGTATAGCTTTGGTCAGGGAGAATTCAGAAAGACCCGAGGCGCGTTCCAGCAGTACGTCGTATCATCTGCCTCAACGACATCCAAGGTGCGAACATCACAGAGCTGGATACAACCCTAGAGTCTTTCATTAATTTTATGGTGTAGATTCCGCCTAAATTTTCTTACGATGAAGCCTCCACGTTACCGATGGCACTCACCACAGCTTATTCGGGTCTTTATAGCAAACCACCCAATGGATTTGGCCTCGAGGCTCCGTTGACCGACGCAGCTGTCGGTAAATACTCGGGGAACCCCATTGTCATTTTTGGAGGTTCCAGTTCAGTAGGACAGTTCAGTAAGTACCATTTCCTGCTCGACGCATTGACGATTAATCTAACTGCCTAACGTCCCATATTTCCAGCAATTCAACTTGCCAAAGTATCGGGATTCTCTCCTATAATTACAACCGCATCTTTGAGGCATGCCGACGCTCTTAAAGATATTGGTTGCACTCATGTACTCGACCGTAACCTTTCTTCAGACGCACTCAATGCAGAAATTAGTCAGATCACTACAAAACCCATCCACCATGTGTACGACTCAATATCTTCCGATCTTACCCAACAAATCGCTTTCGATATTTTATCTCCCGGAGGTCGCATCGTTTATGTCTCATTCCCCACTGTAAAAGCAACAGAGGAGAAGCAAATTAATTTTGCGTATGCAAAGCTCACAATACCTCCAAACACAGAGCACATGCCTGCGTTCTATCATGACCATGTCTACAGCTTCATAGAAAAGGGTTGGATCACTGTGAGTCAATCTATACACTTTTTATGCCATGAAACTAATAGCTTGATTATTATTATAGCCTAACAACATTGAGGTCTTGCCCAACGGTCTTGCTGGAGTCATTGAGGGCTTACAAAGGTTGGAGGCGGATAAGGTTTCGAGGCTGAAGCTTGTCGCTCGTCCACAAGAAACAGATTAATATTTATTTTTGCTCCAATGTCCCCTTCAATTCTCAGAATGTTATTTTTATGTACATGGATTCAGACAAAGGGAGCAATCACACACTATTGATGAACATGAAAAGTCCTTTTCATTTAATCAAATCAACCAACGGGCCTCTAATAATGGTATTGTCCTTCAAATAGTAAGTATTTGGAATAGATAATGTGCTACAAAAGTTATACAAGGTAATCATAGGCTCCAGCGGCTATATGTAACTACGTGTAAAAGATACGCGACCAGAGCTGCACTGTAACTCTTTCCTCACTCTCCACGAGTGGCAAGATATAGATAGGGATATCATAATCCCTAGCGTCTTTCCTTGACGAAATAATGTAGAGTGATATAGCTCGATATCGTGAAAACAACGAAGAAAATGGCGAGTAGCGAAATGTTGGGCCACCAGAATGACTTTGAAGGCAGATAGATGAGATAAAAGAACGAAAATAGCATGTTTAAAATTTACCTGGGATCTAAGCCCGAATACAGACAAAATGGTCGCAGCTGGAACGTCCAGCTCGACGCCATACTGTTGTTGAGATTTGTTAGGTTAAGATCATTGATGACGTCATCGTATATAGCTCACCTTCACCTCCTTCAACTGCAGGAATCTCAGCTCATTCACAGCAAGAGCCTCAAACGCGGCATGGAAGAATGAAATAGTATGCAGCCATTGGAATGCAGGAGAAACGCTCTCGCGATTGATCAACAGACCCGTGAACAACAGACTAAAGAAGAAAAATCAATCAATCAAAAGAGCCACAGATGGCCATATCAGCTATTGGACGTACTTGAACAGCATGATGAGCGTGCCAACTAAACTCGCCACGCTTACATTCGCAAATGCGATTGAGAGCCATAGTACAACGCTGGCGGTGGTCAGGTTGAACAACACCAGCGTAAGCATGAACTTCCAGAAAATAGACACGGCTGGCACGAGGCCGACGAGGCCATATACGATTCCGCCGAACATCATGGGGGGAATGAGACGTAATGGTAAGATATCAAACAGAATCTGTCATGTAAGATTATCAATCAAGCTCTAACAAGCTATGATTAGGGGTTACCTTCGATGAGAAATATGTGAAAGAAGAATAATATCCATTTGCCCTAAGATGATGTGTAATTAGAAGGGATTCCAGGCACCAAGGTGATTAAATCGAACCTTTCTCTAATGAAGAGTATGCGTTCATTAGCGAATAGGCCCAGACTCGACAAACAAGAAAAGCCGAAAAGAGCCAGCGAGAAAAAGAAAATGCCTATAATAACAAAATTACAGAATGTCTTCATAATTCAAGATTATAACATACCGAGTCGATTCTGGAAACCTGAAATATCATTCCTAAAGAATGGTCAACGTATAACGACGACACAGGCAAGACAACGCTTACGTAACGTTGTGGTAGAATAGCCCACAAATAACTGAAAACAATCATCAGTTTTGATACGAAGAGCAAAGACACGAAAATACATACTAGCCAGTGCAATAGCGGAAGTGTAATGAGCAGTTAGCAACGCGGGATCACGATATAAGTTCTTGAAAGCCCTGCCACTCAAAATCCTAAATTGCGTGGTCCAACTAGCCCTCTTCCGCCCTCTCAGCATCGAAGTCTCGAGGATAACATCTGGAAGCTCATTGCTTGTGGTTCCATTTGCATTGCCATTTCCACTGCTGGCGTCTGCGCGGACGACTTCCCTCCTCAGTTGTTCACCAGCCGCCTTGATCTCAGCAGCGATTGTGCTTCCCGCATACGCCTCCACAAGCACATTCAGCGCCGGTGCAACAGGTACATTCTGCATTTGATTTTTATTCGCGACGAGGCTTACAACACCGTTCTCTAGCACGGCCTTGAAGATCTGTGATGTCTTGCGCTTGATGTAGTTCCCAGATGAGGATGAACTCGTCGGCCGCAGCTCGGTATCGTCGTCGGGGTTTGTTGACAAGAGAGAGCGAACAGAGAGGGGCACGCTATGTGGAACGATAGACAGTCCTTGTTCTGCGCTGGCAACATTAGGATTGTCGCTAGGAGGTGAGACATCGAGAGGTGTTGATGATTCCGAGGCCGCAGGAGCGTCAATGCTCGCATGCATCGTGAGATCAACTAACAAATGAATCCTTCAGTCGGCGTAATATGTCAATCAAATAGAAGACGAACTAAGGAAATCGGCGATATTGAAACCAGGGGGGCAGGGCTGGCCTATTGAAGCAAAGTATTCCTGGCACTTGGTGAATTCACCGGAGTACACCAACTTCCCGGCGGCTAAGACGAGGAGTTGGTCGAATAGAGCAACAATATTGCTGCGGGGTTGGTGTATAGTGAAGACAACAGTTCGGTTATAGTTGCGCGCAAGGGATACAAGACTTTCAACGACGTTGAAAGCATTGTAGGCATCGAGGCCGCTGGTAGGTTCATCCAGGAAGAGGATTGAAGGCGAAGTAACCAGTTCACAGGCAATCGATACTCTGCGCTTCTCTCCCCCTGAAATTGAACGGTGACCTGAATAAAGAAGCAACAGGTTGAGACCGAACCGGATTACAGCATAGGGTCTACTTACCGCTCTTTCCGATCCTCATGTCCTTGATACCCAGAATACCCAACTCGTTCATAGTCTCGAGTGTCCTGAATTTCTTAGCTTCAATGCTCATCTCCCTCGGGAGTCGCAACAAGGCACTGTAAAGAATCGTTTCGTAGACGGTTAACGTGCTCATTAAGGTGTCCTCCTGATCCACATATCCTATAACATTCCGGAATTCGGCATCACTGACTTCACGTCCATTAACAAGGGTAGTTCCATAAACGGCCCCTCTCTTTCGCTTGCGAGCAAGGATGTCGAGGAACGTAGACTTTCCGGCACCGGAGGCACCCATAATGGCCATGATTTGCCCAGGCTTGACACATCCAGTGATGTTATCCAAAATGGTACGGCCGGCAAGGTCATATGTGATACCAGAAAAGTAGAGGGAAGCGGGGACGTGATCCATCATCAACTTTGCAGATTCATGTTCCGGTAGGCGAAGCTGACCAAAGTCTCCGCCCTTGTTGGCGCGACCAGAATACCATAAAACTATTGAATTTGTTAGAAGCCAGATATCGGACTAATGATGTTGTACAAACCTAGGAATGTCAAAAGAACGAAAAGAAGAGCGCCAGCTGAACTTAATGCCACCCATAAAGTGTTGTCCGGTTTCGGAGGTTGCTGGAGGGATATTAATATTGGTACCGGAACCAAAGATAACAAGATAATAGTACTCACGACGTAGCCAGGAACCTGCGAATAGTGTAGACATTCACCACCCTCGCATTGAAGAGTGATATACGCGTCTCCGAATATTTGATCGATCAAATCATTCATTGCTGGCTCCTCAAATTTACACCCCTGTTTGGACTTGCAACTGAACGTCGCAGGACCTTTAATTTCTTCAGTCAAGAAATCGGAGATGTCTATGAAACGGGCAGCACGTTCAGATTTCATAACAAAAACATGCACATGTTAACACGCACCTATGCTTCCGTCCTCCCCACAGATAAACCTCCCAGGTACACATTTGCATTTGATCTTTTCGCATTGATAGCTCGTTGTGTTGGAGGCGTAACTCCTATCCGTCTTCGATTCGCATTCTTCCAAAGCGCAATAAAAAGATTCGACTTGAGCGGTCCAGAACTGGAAGGCGCAAGTGCGGTCTTGAGCGTCGCAACTGAAAGTAACCTGCGGCGGCCGTCCTGGTAGCATATCAAGAATCTTCCGGTCTGAGATTGAGGTAAGTAAGGCGCATTTTAAGAAAACAGTTTGCGTACTGGTGACGTCGCACATCTGATGATTGTTGAAGACAGTTTCCCCGCCCTTGTAGCATGTCATGTTTGCTACCTCATCATCCCCTTCGGTAATGATACCACCTGCCAGAGGGAAGCCGACACAAGCATTGTCGGTTTTACAAACTGGAAGAGGTAAATTGAGGAAAATCTGCTGCAAAGGTATACAAAAAAGACTACTCACCATTGCAATTTATTCCACCCCAACCATCTTTACATTCGCAACTGTCCCCAGTTCTAGGCCTTCGATGCTCCCCGTCCGCCAATGAGTCACATTCTAACGACAGAATGTCAAATATGAGGTATTGAAGAAGGTTCATTTTGACATACGCGGTTGTAGACAGTCAATTCCCGACCATCCAGGAGGGCATTTGCATTGACCGTCGTACTTATTGCATTCAGCAAACTGCCCGCACTCGAAAACGGGCAACATGCAATTGAAACAAGGTGGGCATTTGCCTATAATAAACAGAATTAAGAGATGGTTGTTTCGTGTCTGCCCGCCGGACTTAACAGACCTGAAGGTGCCATATCTGCGAATGTATTTAAGCTCTGCAACATCTTGTCAGAACGCCGCAGGAGTAGATTAAAGAGTATAATCCTACTTGAGAAACATAACTGCGATTCGATAAGAGTTCGTTATATGACGTGTTGGTTGCCAACACTGAGGTCGGCAATGATATAGATGCGATGAGCACTAAGGAGAGTATTCGCCCAGCGGTAGAAGATATTGTGCCCCTTGAACGGGCAGCTGCCATGCCCATGGCTGCGGGGAAATTTAGAGGTTAAGTAGAAAGAGTGAACACAGGGCTCATGGCTTTCCCCAGAGCAGCGCTGACCTCTCGTGACCGGTTACTATAATTAAATGCCGCCGCCCCGCCGCCGTAATTGTCCGGTGTTTAACCGATCCAGCCTCGGTGTCAACCACTTCGCCAACAACATCGACCACGCCGACAACTTGCAAGAAAGCAAGAATAAGAAAACATTCCTAACACAAAAACATCTCATCTACCATCGTATCAAATTCGGCAATCGTGCTATGAGCGTTGCTTTGGACGTTCTGATCTTCGCCGTAGGTTGGGCACACGTCGTCCTCGCCCCATTCTTCAAAGTCGAAGAAAGCTTCAATCTACACGCCACACATGATGTTCTAATGTATGGTGTTGGTCGTGAAAACTTATATAATGTGCGCTCTGGCAAGTGACAAAGACCTCCAAAGCCTAATATTTCTTTGAAAGTACGACCATTTCACATTTCCTGGGGCAGTGCCACGAACATTTGTTGGCAGTGTACTTCTTGCATGGGTTTCCACACCGACTATTAGGGTTGCGCAATGGCTAGGCTTCGTTCCTTCAAAATTTGAAATACAGATCATAGGTATGTGTTTCTTTCATATCCCGACTGTTTCTTCTCATCAACGCGTAGTTCGCTTGTCACTCGCCAGTCTCAATTCTTGGTCGCTTTGCTTGATTCGAAGAGGCGTATCACGACGATATGGAAGAGGCACAGGCTTATTTTTTGCACTGTTAACGTGTACGCAGTTTCATTATCCATTTTGGATGGGTCGCACCATACCCAACATGTTCGCCACTATCCCTGGTGTGTAAATCCTTGGTATACTTTGAACCTACATTTAATATGATATAGTCAATGTATCAACGTACCTCCTTGTTGACAGAGCTTCAAATTCGGTATATACATCCCTCAAGAGGATCTCTGCAGCAGTTACCTTACTTACATTCGTTGGGGTTGTGCTTCGCGCGGAAGTGGCACTGTTTTTGGGACCTTTTGCTCTCCAATTATTAATTTCTCGACAAATTCCCTTGCTACGATTATTGAAAGTGGGGTTCATTTCTGCTCTCATCTCACTACGTAAGATGCTTTCTTTGCCTTTTCACCCCTTGTTTATATTTTTTTCCTGTAGTTTTAACTCTCTTCGTGGATTCCTATTTCTGGAACAAAAGCCTTCTATGGCCCGAGTTTTCTGGGATTTACTTCAATGTTATTGAGGGCAAAAGCTCGGAATGGGGTGTAAGTTGTTTTCTCTAGATCAATATCTAATACTCATTTTCTCTAAAGACATCGCCTCCGTTGACTTACATTACGTCCTACCTACCCAAGCTCCTCCTCGGTGCCCTCCCTTTGTCGATTATAGGTTTTGCTATCGACCATCGTATAAGATCCCTGCTTCTTCCATCGATGGCCTTCATTGCTTTGATTAGTAACCTTGGACACAAGGAATGGCGATTTATTATTTACGTTGTGCCTATATTCAACGTCGCAGCGGCTAGAGGTTCCAAATGGATGTAAGTTGTACAGCTGCCATTAGTTTGACTCCCCTTTCATAACCATATTGCAGGGTTTCTCTCAGAAAGAGTAGTCTTTTTGGTCGCCTCTTTTTCATGGCCACCGCAGGCATTCTCGCTCTCAACCTCGTTATTGCTGTGCTTTTCACCAAAGCATCTATGCGCAACTACCCTGGTGGCCAGGCATTATATACATTTCACCAATTATACCCAGCGAAAACGACATACCGTCAGTCCCCATTCTCCTTTCTCTCATCAGAACTCTAACGTTACCTTACATAAAGCTATTCCACACGTCCACATATCCAACCTTGCGGCACAAACAGGTGCCTCCCTCTTCCTCCAACTCAATGCGCCACCTTATTACCATCCTTCCCAATCCCAACAACTCTCACAACCATGGGTCTATAATAAGACGGAAAATCTTTCGCCTAACACTTTATCCAGTTCCTCAAGCCCTTTTACACACCTTATCTCAGAGGTGCCGCCCTCGACCGACTCGCGCATGGATCGTACATGGCGAATAGTGAGCGAAATCAAGAGTTTCGATCGCTGGGCTATCAACCGGGAGATTTTCAGTTTTAGAGGGAAGAAAAAGGGCGAATTGTTGACCCGCTTTAGGGATGTGTTGATACTGCAGGAGAGTCCTAAGCTTTGGCTTCTGGAGCGCAAACGTTAGGGGATTCAGGTAGGCCTATAATGTCTGATTTTTATGCTGATTTGAACTTTCAACCAACAACATGCACTATTTATTAAAGGATTTGACGCTGGACAATAAATGAAATCTGGGACCACCATTCATCGATTGTATATCATTCGAATCATCTGACTGGAATCAAGTTTCTTGCGGATGCGCGACTAGCTTGAATCCAGACACCTGATCCTTCTGCAATCTAGCCAAACCTTCCGGAATACCTGCTAAACCACGAGGAAGAATTTCGATGCTGTTAGGCTGTTGAAATGGAGATTAATTGTTCTTATTTAGAATTGACCTGCAAAGGGAGCTAGAGACCTACCTTGATTACACCCTGCTCCAACCACGCGGTGATGTGATCGCGATAAAGACTTTCAAGCAGTTCGACGTTATTGGGGTCTCTTAAAAACCCGCTGACAGTGGTGACCTTCTTATCCTCTGGAGCTGGGACTGCCAATGGCAGTACGAGTATAATTTGACCGCCCGAGGCCAATATGTCGAGACCGTCCTGTTCGGTCTTCGCGGACGAAACGGTGTCAAAGACATGCTTAACTGGTTGACTTCCAGTAGCTTTCTTGATTGCAGTGATCAATGCGGATGAAGGGAGGTTTCGATCGAATACTTCAGTTGCTCCGATGGATTTGAGGTGTTCGGTATGCTTAAGCGACGCGGTTGTCAGAATGGGCGAAAAGCCTGATAATTTGGCGAGCTGTATAGCTGGAAGCGAACTCTGTTGCTTATCAATCCAAGAGGAACAAACGAAACCGCGTACCAATCTGTCCAACAGATGAAGCCCCTCCCAGAATCACGATAGGGGTGCCAGCATATTTTCCTTTTGTCGCTTCTGACACCGGAGGCTCGAACCCTAGACCAAAGGGAGATTTGTTGTATAGAGCAACGTAGGCGCATGTCAAGACTCCCGGGAGTGCGGAGACTTGTTCGTAGGACCAGTTGTCGGGAAGCTTGACAAGAGGGATAGTAAGTTGGCTCACAAAGTTCAAGAAACCATCGTGCATACCTTGGCTACAGTTGCAGCAATTGCAACACAATATTGTTGGAAAGAGGAGAATCTGCTGTAGTTGAATTGCCCTTGTACAAACCTAAAGCAGGTTCACAGAGTTAACGGTAACTCGTAATGCCAGATTTACTAGCGCTTACACTCGGTCGCCTTTCTTGAAGCCAATGACTCCTTCCCCAAGTTCTTCAACATCCCCTGCAATATCGCATCCTATAACTGCCGGAAATTCCTCAACAAATATTCCATACTTCTGGATCTTCCAGTCGACAGGATTGAGAGAGGTCGCTTGAATTTTAATCAAGATTTCTCCGGGGCCAGGCTTGTAGATTTCGGTTTCCTTGATCAAGAAATCACCGAATTTTTTCTCGAGGAGGAGTGCTTTCTGTGTGGAAGGCATGCTTGATGAGGAAGTGATAATGTTGCAAGATAAATGTTGGACGGCAACTTGCACTCCAACACAGACTCCTTCCATTTTATACTGCAATGCACGATCACTACCCGTTTGAGTATTCTGCGTTTCGCCCCCTTTCTAATCTCTCAGTGCGTTATTTTCTAGCTTGCTAATGCAGTCTGATATTGTCAGGTACCGCAGCCTTTGTTAACTGCCTCCACTTTTGAGAATGAGCTGCCACCAGTGTTGCGTAGGCCCTGACCCGCGTGAATTTGTCTTGCGGCATCACTGCGTTATCCAGCCGGCTTAACATGGGGATCCATCATGACATAAACCGTGGGCACACAGTGTATTAAATTCGGTTATCATCCTTGGCTGACGTATGATAATATACATGGTTATAAATTGTTAAGCCTGTAGTAAAAAGTGAAAACTTGGCAGAGAGTCGATGGACTTTAGACAAGTGCTAAGTCATTATTGCATCTTTCAAGTTCAAGTTACTTTTCGTCAGATGATGAACTTTCAGCGTCGGATACGAGCACAAAATTCCTTTGCTTATACCTAACCTTTTACTTTGGACGCCTGATATTCTTACGTGGAGTGCGCAGCCAGAACGTTGAAATACGCGAACACTCAAATTTCAAACTTGATTCAAAGGACAAAGGTTGCTGAATTTTCTCCATTTTCTTCGGAGGACCGAGATTTGAAATGTAACGCGTGACTACCACGAGGTACTCCGAGTCTATATTGGGGTACGACGATACCAAAACGGGAACACTATTTTTTTTTGGAATCTGTTTATGGGAACACGAATTTCATCTCTTGTATCTGGAAGATTTGTGGTCGTATCAAATTTGTATGCTGTTACAATAGCGACATTTCCGTTGCGATTCTTGAAGCTTGATGGCACATCGTGTGTAGTACTTAACTTGGCTGCCCATGCCTTCATACCGGAGGTCCCCTAACTTATTGCAGGCTCAAGCCGTTGAATAAATCCTCTATCAATTTCACCCTTTCTTTCCCTCTTGGGCTGACCTTGCACTTGAGAGGCTTAGGCATAAAGGATATTCCCTAATATTGCATCCAGTTTCTCAGTAATTCAATGAGCATGCACAAATTGAAGCTAGTACTTACATCGTTGTACTCATCCTCCAGGTTCCACTTAGTTCCCGATGCATTCGAACCATCTGTCGGAGTGAGGTCAAACGCCCAAATGAGCCTCATGGTAATGAGATTCTACAGTCAAATTTTATGTATGATTGAACGTAATCTTAGAGTCGAATGCATGTGATCGTACCGTATTCGTAGTAGCAAGGTGCATTCCAGGACATAAACGCTAAGATCAGCTAATTTAGCCTATCGCTCAAAATAATATGTATATTTGAGAAAATAAATACCTTTCCGCCTCCGAACACGAAGCTCTGGCGAATGGTGTAACCTTTTTCGAGGCCGGGCTTTGTTCCATCAGTTGTGAAAAGGTACCGTTCTGGCCAGAAGTCATCTGGACGTTCGAAAAGTTCTACAAAACGTTTATTGATCAATGTACATCTTATTTTATTGTAGAGATGCATACTTGAATCATGCATGACGCCCCCTAACACAATGCGAAAACAATGAGCGACGATATTGTGTGATTTACCATGGATGGCAATTACAAGTGTTTATCAAAATGGGAACGCCCTTCGGGATGATGTAGCCTCGATACTAAAAGCATGTGCCATTCATGGCTATATGATAGGCCAAAAAACATTGACTCACTTCTAAATCCTTTATTGCAGCGTGTGGAATGCCAAGGGGCCCTACGGGCCTCAGACGATGTACCTATGGTCATGACTTGAGTGATCATCACTAAGATATAAGAATTGAATGAACTTCGCGAATAACAGCTTGAATGTATGGCAGGTTATTAATATCCTCCAATGCTGGGAGCCTGCTGCTGCTAATAACCGAATCAATCTCAGCTTGTGCCTTTTTCAAACATGACGGGTATTTTATGAGGCATAGAATCAAAGAATGAATGAACGCCGAGGTTGTATCAGTTGCGGCGTCAACCATTACTCCACCTATATAACTAAATTCAATGAGTAAAAACGCATGGTTAATGTACCACAGGTGCACGGTTTGCGCTGCTCACCCTATCATTTCCCGACTCAGTCCGAGATCTATTTGATGCTCTAGGACACCTTGGATGATGCTTCCATCTATTTGACCACTCTCCAACCTCTTTTCTGCATGTTCAAGCAAGGAGAAGTATAAGGCTCTTTGCTGGCTGCGGGTCTTCCTCCAGAGCTTTTTCCACGGTGCGCAAAATTCAGAGAGATATTTCAGAATGGGTATGAGGTCGACTGGAGTGGCTCCAGGTAATACAATCTTTGAGAAATGACGAAAGTATTGGGTAAATAATGTCAATTCTGGCGTATCATTTGTAGCTGCTGATTTTTCGTAAACCACAGAGATCGTCAGCGAGAATGCCAAACGATAAATATGAGAGCAAAGATCCTGAAAGACAGTGGATGAGAGAGGCTTGCATAAGCAAACAATGTACAGGGCCGTCACCTCCGGACTATGTAAAACATTGTACAAGAACTGTGTAGTTTCGGCCTCAGCAATTGGGAGATGAGCATGTACGGCCTGCGGAGACACCAGAGATTTTATGGCGTTGCGTCCAGCTTTCCAAAGGTGACTATCTGTATGTAAGCATTATACCAGTGTGGTTAGCGTACATTAGTTTCTAATGTCAATATAAAGAGACTACACTTGCCAGCAGGTGCAAATGGGAAAAAATTTCCTTCAGTGACAGCATGCATTGCGTGTAGAAAAGGGCGGTTCGACGTTTCACTCGCTCTGTCCTCTAGAAGCTCCTTCACAATTGTCGCATCCGAAAGAACGATTATTGTTTCATTCAATGCTTTCAACTGTTCCGGTAATTTACTCTCAGGCCCTTCACAGAAAGAAAAGACACATACAGAGAAGATCCCTCCATATTGATTGGCCAACTTGCTAAATCTAATTAGCAGTAGTATACGTCGTATGTGTGCAACTTAGCGCTTATCAGATTGAGCAAAACAAGCCAATGACTCACTCAAGGAATGGAAATTTCAGCGGGATTTGGTGCATGTTGCCGACTATAGGAAATGTTGGAGGTCCGGGTGGTAAATTTTTGTCTCGTTTTCCAATCAGAAGCAGCTTGGAAATGATCCAAGCCATAGCACATGTAGTCAACAGCGCGACGAGCATCATAACACCTTGCCACCGAGCGGAACGCTGGTTAGAGGGTCAGTATCCTTTAGTAGTAACGGGGCTTTGTTGATGGTAGAAGTCTTTGGGAATTGTGCCTAGAGGAAAGGAAGAGTCGATTTGAAGCCTTATAAAACATGGGTTTGTGGCACTCAGGAATGACAGAAGGATAAACGATGTATAGGGCTACCAGTGCTCAGGTGCGTCAGAAGAAGCAGTGAAAATGATCAATCAATCATTTAACGCTTTGGAACATTCTTGAAACGCCTTACTTGAAGTGAAATGAATGGGGTACTTTGATAGTTTTCCATTTTGGTAGACTGGAGGTGGCAGCATATATACTAAAAATAGGAGCTTTGGTGGACCCCATGTTCTGCCCATCACTTAAAGTTAAACACGGCATCTAGTCTCTGGAATCCCACCGTCATTCAGGAGAGGGCACGAAAAAGTTAAAATTTTAGTCTTTTTTTGGAACCTCTCCCCGTGGGGGGCATAAGGCCCAATTGTTTCCGAAGTTTCGAAATCTATCTCTGATGAAGATAGGGGCGTTATATATGAGTGAGGACACTTGCAGGTCAAGTGAGTGCAGGGACTTCGAACTCTTAGTAGTCTACCAGCAAATTTATTCAGCATAACAGTGATAGATTATACATATTGTGTAGATCTTGAAATAACATTTTACCTTGAACCCCACCCAGTAGACCCACTGCCAGTTAAACAGGATCAAGTTTATTGTATGCATTCTCAATGACATCCATTCTTTGATTATCCCTGGGGGTGATTTTACACCTAAAGGGCTTAGGCGATAAAGTAATTCCCTTGCGTAGATGGTTACATGTAATGCATGTATGTGATGTAGGGGTCCACTCACGTCTTTGTACTCGACTTCTATTTCTCTCCAGTGCTGGGTTACCTCACCATCAATCGGGGAAATGTCGAATGCCCAAAGAAGACGCATGACGGCAAGACTCTGTCAGCAATGATTAGAGCGAACACAACTTCGAGCGACAATGACTATACAATGTTTGATTTTGCGAGGTGGATTCCGGGGCATATTCGCTAAATAAAAGGGAAGCCGGCATTCAATGTGCCGTATATTCTATTGAAAGTGAAGGTCTAGAAACGTACCTTACCACACCCAAACATAAAGTTTAGACCGATCGTGTAACCTTTGTTAAGGCCTGGCTTTGTCCCATCTGGCGTCATCAAGTACCTCTCTGGCCAAAACTCTTCCGGCCGTTCAAACAGTTCTGAAAAATGCTTTTAAACATCGATAATAATTAAACAGCAACACATTACACACCAGGGTCGTGCATCATTCCCCCTAAGAACGGTAGAAATACTTAGACGGTGCCCAAGTTAACGGGGTAATTGACGTACACATGTTAATGAAGATTGTAGCACCCATTGGAATGATATATTCATCATACTTGGAATGACAAATGTCAAGACGCACACCAATCCGCAGAAGGAATATTTCCTCACTTGAAAGTCTTTTCCTGCAGCGTGCGGTACTCCACTTGGACCAACAGATCTTATACGAAACACCTAGTTGATTCAAATGTCACCAATTTTCAAAATGCAAATCTAAAGTGGTACAAAGAGCAAACCTCTTTTATTAATGCTTGAACGTATGGCAAGTGATCTATATCGGAGGCAAATGGAAGTCTTTCCCGACTGACAACAGCGTCAAGTTCCTCTTGCGCTTTTTGCAGAGACTCAGGTGATTTGAGAAGGCAAAGAATTAAGGATTGGATAAGCGCCGCTGAAGTCTCAGTACCTCCATCCAACATGACTCCTCCAATATACCTAAATGTTGCGAGGTCAGTCCTAATAAAAAAATGCAACTGTAACACCCACCCTAGCATTTCCCTGTTTACCACATCACCTGGCATTTTTTCCAAGAGGCCTTCCATAATAGTCCCTCCACCTACTGGGCCATGTCTGAATTCCTGCTCCGTGTGATCAAGCAGGGAGAAATACAACATTCGCTGAAGTTGACGTGTCTTTCTCCAGAGTTTTTTCCACGGCGCCCAGCGCTCTGGAACGTATTTGAGAACAGGGAAGAGATCTACCGGAGCCGCATCGCCAGGTGAAAGCATCTTTGTAAAATGGTGGAAATAGTCGCAAAAAAGGGTAAAATCTTGAGAGTCGATCCTAGGAGCAGGCTTCCCATAGAGAACCGATGCCATAAACGAGTACGTGAAACGAGTGATATGGGTGTAGATGTGCTGCAGAACTCGTATCAGTATCCGGAACGGGAAAATAAGTGGTATCGGGTCGTGTACTTCGGGTTGGTGTAAGATGTCGTACAATAACCGTGCCGACTCTTTCTCAGCAACATGAAGATGAGTTTGGACAGCTTGAAGTGAGACCAGAGACTGCATTGCCTTGCGCCCAAATTTCCAAACCTGACTCTCTATACAAGTATCAGCGCAAGCAATAGTTCAACATTTAAGAATTCATGGACTGGCAGCACCCACCGGATCCCGAGAATGCAAAGTAGTTCCCGCCAGTAACAACATCTAACGTGTGTGTATAAGGACGCTCGGAAGTCTCGTTAGCTCGATCTTCTAAAATTTCCTTAACAATTTTTGCGTTTGATAACACGATAATGGTCTCGTTAGCAATTTTCAGCTATTACACATATATCAATGCAGCTCAGAGGCTGGTTGCGAGTAAAACGTACAGAGAAAATTCCCCCGTAGTCTTTTGCCCATTCAGTAAACCTGGATCATCGCCTGAAATCAGCGGTAAAGAAAACGAGTAATGCAGGCAAGGTCGCACTTGAGAAAAGCGAATTTGCTGGGAATCATATGAATATTGCCGAGTAGTGCAGAAAGGTTCGTCCACGAGTTTTTTTCGCGCGGACAGTCTGGCGGACAGTCCGCCGGACTCTGGGTGTATCGTGGGTATTTGTGACCATAGTGTGACCTCCGGGCCACGTCGGGGGCCCACTTGCATGGTCACTGTTCGAGGCAGCGAGCTCAATGCTTTCCAACAATGCCCCGCCGCTTGATGCGCTACACGGCGCACGCATTGTTGTTGCCACTTGACACTACTGCCAAACACGTGAGAATTGGGCCGGCTTATTGCGGCTTCTTTTCCATTTTTGGATATTGTGGCTGGCCCAACGCAGCCACTCGTGTTTAGACGCGCTTTGTAGCGCCAAAGCTAGAAATCTCTGCATTGACATACTATGTAGCTCTCTATAGGGAGATATATGTAATATGACAACCGAAAATCTATAAATTTGGCACAAGTTCTTGAGTTTTAGAGCATAGTTTTAGCAATGAACCCAGATAACCTACCTCCTGATCCTACTATATCACCTATTGGTCTTTGTCCAGGAAGATCCAACCGCCCATGTGGAAGACCTATGCCACCTATAGCTATATACAAAGCTACTGGATCTCCTTCCAAGAGGCATTTGAAAGGATCTCTCTGTCAAACTGTATGTGTTATTAACTTAGCTTATTGTGCAAGTCTAATTAATTGTCTAGTGTTCTGATTATAGGTGTTTGTACACCTATCATCATACTCCTGCATATATATATGAGGATGCCCAACGTCTTTTGCACCGAATTAATTTTCCTGATGATCCACAGGGCTATCCTCGCACTCTTAGACCTTATATTTCCATTTCAAACACTGCCAATCATTCTTCTTCTCAGCCAAATCAGACTCAACAAAGACGAGCTCAGTCCAACTCTACTGGTGTTATTCCTATTCCAATATCAGATAAACTACTCTGCACAGTTTCTACATGCTTTACAAAGTCAGGAACCCGAACTCAAGGGAGTAGAACTTGCATTGAAAATAAATGCAAGACCTGTTGTACCAAAGCTTGCAAAGATGCCATTTCTAAGCAAGCTTTTAGAAAGGCATGTCATGCCCATCGCCAGCCCGAAAATGTACCTTATGCTCCTGATATTTCAACTCCTGCTTCTCCAGAAAGAATCTCTCAAGTTCATTCTCCTCCTCTTCCTCCTCTTTCTACCCAATCTGTTACCCAAAACATTTCTATCTCACCACCACCGAGCCCTTTCAATATTTCTGCTTCTCAGGTCTCTCCAAATCAATCCCCAAACCAGGATATGGTTATTTCTACACCACCTGCTACTCAGTTCGGACTTGGACAGGTTATTCCAAGAGGCCTGGCTCAACCTGTAGGAGGTACATGGGCACAAAAGCGAACAGGATTACTTAGTCATACCCGAAACCTCAAATCTCTAAAAGTTAAACAACATGAAATGGATGAACAACGAAAAAGAACATGTATTTTGGTTGTATATCACACTGTGAGTTCATATTCTTGTTTATATTCAAGCAGTTAATAATATTCTTCTAGAATGGACAGCCTCCTATTAGGCTTGAATATTATATACAATCCTTTCCCCATTTTCGCTTGTCAGACTCTGCTGAGTTAATGAAAAACTTGGAGCTTCAGCCAACAACCAAACTGGATTACTGGAAAGGAGAATGGGTAACTCTCACCATGGAAAGTGTTCTTACTGTTGAAAAGGGCCAAAGACTGATTTTAAAAATCCGTCCAAGCCTTAGAGAAACATTAGAGCACTGTCCTGGAATTGAAGATGAGCTCAAACTACAACCAAAGACATCACAAGCTTTGTTAGCCCAACAACACACCACATTAGTGTCGCCTATTCGTCAATCTGCAATACAGGAAGCATCTTCTCTAACAATTACACATTCTACCTCAAGAAATCGGTCTGCTAGTCCAATTTTATCAAATCATATCCATATTCCTAGGAAGAAGCGCCCACATGGATATAGAACCCCAAATTCATCAGACAGTGATTTACCCCCACCACCAAAAGTTCTAAAGAAATCTCATAACTTACCACCACCACCAAAGGTTCTAAAGAAATCTCATAACTCTACAAAGCAGTGGCCGTTTGATTTCAAGGTCTATCAAATTCACAATGGATTTCTTCAAATGCAAGAAACACTATCCAAATCTCAAACCTCTAGAAGCAACCCTTATATGAAGTCATCCAAGAAATCTGCATTATCTATTCGTCCAAGATCTCGTATAAGTGTCAAAGATGCTTTCTATGCTGCTTTTCCAGATGCTTCTTTTCACAAATCCACATTTTATGAACACAAATCTTATTGGAAAACATATGACAAAGATATTGTTGGCTATTTTGTGGACATGGGCAACTCGAAACAGGCAACATATAGGTCATTACAGGCTGCCTTAAAAAACCCCCAGGATATTCCAGATACCTTTTCTGAGTCCTCCTCTTCAGACAGCTTGGATGACTCAAGTTCTTCAGAAAACATCAGTCCTAGTGCTCGTGTCAGCCCTCTTTCCCATATTTCCTTGCCTCATATAGCTCAGTCTAATGTCAATGGTGGATTATTGACCAAAGAAAAGATATCCAGTCTCCGTCATCAAATCCAGGGTGATAAAGAATTACTTTGTTACGTTCTTATGGACCCTGAAGAAAGCATGTTTTTCTGTAATTCCAGAAAAACCTTTGAAGCTAGCTGCAGTCAAACTCCGGATAAATCAAAGAATCAACTTCTTTTAGATTGCATTGCCTAGTAAGTAATTTTATACTGCTCTTAGATGGCTAGATTTACTAATTTGTATCTTCTACAAAGCTATGGTCCAGAGATACAAGCTCTTATTATTTCTGAGCTAAGAGAAATGTTTCCTGAAGATTCAGAAGACATAGATATGTCAATTCTACAGCCTCTCACCTATGATTCAGTTATTGAAGAGGTGCTTTTTCCTGAAACAGTGACACTTCTCATTCAAGAAGATCTTCGGATTTCTATGCTAGAAGTAATGCAACTTTTGCAAGACAAGCATGCTATCACCAAGGATGCAGCAATATCTACTCCTACTATAAAAGAAGAGAAGAGTGATAGTATTACCCTCACTGGCTCTGCAAAAGGAAAAGAGCGTGCTGTTATCAGCGGTGATATTATTGACCTGACCGTGGATTCTCCAGGCCAAAAACCTATCAAGCAGGATGTTTCTGCTCATCCTGGCATTGCTTTTGGTACCTGGGAAATCATTGACTTGACTTTAGAGCCTGATTCTCTGTAGCTACAGTAGCACTTTGTAACGATTACTTATATTACAATTGAACAAATTTACAGTTAATGCCAATCCGACGACCCAGAAATTGACGAAGTCGTGAGGGCGCGTGTAGTCACATGACCGTGTGCACATCCATCGTTTACACCTCCCAACACACCCGTTCGCTGTTTCCACCAACCAAGAGGCAGAGAGTATGTTACCAGGAATTTTCGGGCACGGAAATACACTGGCAACATACTCAAAACCACATCAACAACCCCCGGTCACTGAGAGGCGAGTAGAACAGCTCGCTCGTCAACGTCAAGACTCCCTGCAAGACCCGACCTCAAAATCCGTGCTGTAAGTCCGTCAAATCACTCCATCGAAATTTTTTGGATGACAACGGGCTCTGGCTTGTATTTGTAGCCGGAAACAAGTGCGAGTTTTTTAATTGTGGTATGTCTACAGCACTCTTCCCCAAGGAATGACCTGCTCATTGCGCTCATAGCTTCCGTCTCAATAAATCCATCGGCCCTCTTTCCCTCAGTCGTTCATGCATCATGTTCACTGAGGTAAAGTTTCCACTCTCCCTTTAGCATCCTCTCGCCTAGTCACTAACTACACTATTATCTAGTCTCGTGTCTTTCTCTAGGTAGATTGGAACATAGTCGTTCATGCATCATGTTCACTGAGTCTTGTGTCTTTCTCTAGGTCTGATAACGATGACCTTCGACGACGTCAGACGGTTGAGAGTCGCGGTCTTTGGAGCAGGTGAGCTCCTTCCTCCGGTTAGTTGACTCACATGATGAACTCATAGCTAGTATCAAGGCATGGGTGGCCTCACTTGTGCCCTCTCGTTAGCACACGAAGGGTTTCTCTATATCGATGTCTACGAAACTGCGCCCAACCTAGGTTTTGTAGGAGCAGGAATTCAACTTGCCCCCAATATGGCACGCATTCTCGATAAACTCGGCGTTTGGAAAAAGATCGAGTCCGAGGCTGTCTTAGTCAAGAGCACGAGCATCAGACGTAAGTAATATCAGTTCTTGACATAGTAAATCAATGTGCTTAAATCTTCCCAGAGGGAACAACCGACAAAGAGCTCGGCTTTGTCGAGTTCGACTCCGTCAAAGATAAATATGGCTACGCTCACATGGTAGGACACCGTGCCTCGCTCGCTGGGAGCCTTTACGAAGGCTGCAAAGCACAATCTGCCATTACCTTTCACTTCTCGACTGCCGTATCTGAAGTGAATTTTGGCGGGGATGACAGGAAGCCATCGTTCTTGGCTACGCCATTAGTAGGTCCAGCCGTGCGAGTCGAGGCTGATATCATATTAGCCGCCGATGGTATCAAGTCGCTCACTCGAGCAGCAATGCTGAAGGAACTTGGTTCGACGGATCATGTGGTGGATTCTGGACAGGCTGCATATCGCATTATGCTGACCCGCGAGCAAATGAAGGATGATCCTGAGCTGTTGGAATTAATAGACGCTGACAGAGTTACTCGGTGGATTGGGGAGAAGCGGCTACTTATTAACGAGCTCGCAGATGTCATGGGTGCGCTCACGCGGACGCCGACGGACTCAGAGCTCAGCGCAATCCTGTTCTCTGTACAACTCAAAAGTGGTATTCAGAATCGGTCTCTTCCCTTTTGCGACTCCCGTTCAATATTGTCTCCACAATGCTGCCCACAACCCCACAACCTCATCTCTCTCATCAACCGGACGAACGTTTCTCAACTCGACCTCAGTGTGCCAGAGTGATGTAGAACACGAAATGCCAATGTACCCCGGAAGCATGTATGCGCATCAATACTTAGGAAAGGAGGATGAGGATGAGGTGGTAGACATGCGTGACAACAGCGCGTGTGAAGGATGTTGGGCGTTGCGGAGGTGCTGCGAGTCAAGTCAAGGTGTGGGATCAGCATGGGTTGATATATGACGCGGTGAGTTTTCGGCATGTTAATGCGATTTCCTGCCTTCAGTTTCAATGTTTTTGATTCACGTTTGTTCTGGGTCTGGTTATTGATCGAGTGTTAGCACCCTAGCTTTCAATAAACTGGCATTCACACTTCACACTTTGTTGACGCCGTGCCCATATGTGTTTCTCAGTTTCATCAGTGGCAAAGCTTATTACAGCTTATTGTTGTGGGGTAGCGAGGCAATACTGGATGCATGTTTTGAAAAACTGCCGCTTGTTTGATAACACCAAGGATCACCCCTGGGCCGGGGTTATCGTGCGAGCGGCAGGCTTTCAAGACACAGAGCAACAACTAAACCCGGATTGCTGCTTGTTCACAACAACTAATGTAGGTTCCAACATGATTTCTAATGCTCTTTATTACAACTTCCTACATATCACTAATCGACTCTGGGTGTATCTGGCTTGAGTAAAAAATCCCTTGGGATTTCATGTGGATTTTTCCCTTTTTTCTCCAAATCCTTAATGATGTTTCGATTTCGCCTCTTGATTAACTCGTCCAAAAAGAATTCATATCTGTCGGCCTGCATCTCACGAACAATGGCTTGATACCCTCCTAGCCAAGCGTTGGCTTGTTCTGCTGCAGATGAGTTAAAACGCCACTTCCCATCAGGCGTCATAAGCTCGGGCCATTTTGCTGGGTTACAATTGGCATTACATTTGTCGTCTTGAGCTTTATGTTTACACTTGAAATGGAATACGTCAACGGGTAATGCTGAGTGGGAAAAGTACGTGTCTTTCTCCTTTTCAAGCATTAACATAATTCGACAGTTATTGTCGTGCCAAAGAACTCCTGGAAGAGACTTTTGGGTAGGAAACAAAGTCTTCCAAAATGTCTGAAAATTAAATAAGCAACAATTCTCTAGAAGCAAGAAAAATGACGCACCCGTACTCCGTTTGGGGCCTCTGAACCATAGAATGTTGCTCGTCCAAGAATTACACCACACGATGCCACACACAGCTCTTCATTATGAGTGCGTCGCCTTCCAAACCGAGCTCGCAATGTTTGATTACCCTTCTCTGACTTCTCGTCACAGACACCATTGGCGTCAATCAAAACCTCTTCATCGCCAAATATGGTTGACTGGCCATCATCAGTGGAAAAGGCATCAGTGGGCTGTGAGGTTTTGAGACGGGCAAGCCGAAGTTTTAATTGAAACATTGCTTTATTGTGGATATCGTTGTATGCTTCAAGAGCTCGGTGATCCTTCAGACTGCACGTTTGATAGCCCTCATCAATGGGAGCTGAGCAGCTAGTAACCGCACAGATAAGGTTCTGATCTTTATGTGTAGGGCAGAACCGATGTTTGACGGAATCCAAAGGAATATCGCAGTCATGAATAGAGCAGGTAGGCCGTCCAATAGTTATGCCATCAGTAACCACAGAACGAAGGAAAGCTAGAATCAAGCATGAGTTATATATCACTAGAATCATAAATTTTCAAAATTTACTCTGTGTTCCATCGGGCAAATCATTATACCAGCAGCATAAATCACATACATGGTTCCAAGCTTCCTGACCAGTCCCTGCCATCCAAAGGTTCCGTCTCTTTAAGGCTTTTCTGAGGCGGATGGCTTGACTAGGCGCTACATGGTCAATTTGTAAGACCTCATCTTCTTCTTCCGAGTCTTCAAGAAGCCAGAAGAGACTAAGACCATTCCATACGTCATTGTGTTCTAGCACCATGCTTTTGGAATATGCTGCAGGAAGAGAGGATGACAGGGACTTTGAAGCTATTGCTTCATTATAGATGCGGGCACAATTTGAAGCAGAAGTCCTGTACACTCCAAGTTAATGGAAGAAATTCACAACAAAAGAAAGAAGCTACCAAGACGTCAACATCATTGTCGTAAACAATTCCAACGTGGCAATGTCCATAAAAATTCCTTCTGTAACATGCAGAAAGGTGCGATGTATACGGTAAAATGTCCGAGTGGATTGTGCTCTATCTACCCAGTAGTTAGGGTAGTATCGAGTTTGGCATCCTGCGTTTATTATTGTTAGAAGGGGGAGTTTCAACAAAATAACAATACTAAACACATACCCGAACAAAACATTGAAGTAGAAATACCCGGGATGGGTCCAAATGATTGTGTAAAAACAGTAACAGAACGGCTATGTGCTTCTTTCAGTGGACGTCGATGGAGCTCATCCTTTTTAGAAGTCTTGGGCTTGATAACACATCGTGGATCAAGGCAATGACGAACAGGAGGCATTAGATGATAAAAGGCTCCGATTTTAGAATTAGTAGTGGTTTTAGCTTGATATATATGCTAACTCACCTATGCCATTCTGTCTTCCATAGTCAAGAAAGCATTGAATATGACGTTGACCAAAGGAATGAACACAGCTTTCATCAACCCTAAAATTCCACGCAATATTGGCCATTGCACGCCAAATAATCTTCATAGCCTCATGATCGACACTTAAAGATTGTGCGAGAAAAGTGTGTACGTTCAGACGCAACCGTGCTGGACATTTGTCTTCACCCGCATCAGATTCTGCTAGTCCTGGTTGTTGTGACAGACAGATTGTTGGCTTTAGGAGTTGGATAAGTTCAATGAACTTCAAACATCCTTCAAAGTCCAAATATTTGGCAATACTAGCTTGGATTTGAAGGATTGATTGGAGAGTAGATGAAGAATATGCACTAGATGAAGAGGACATAATGGTTGCAAGGTTAGAAGTTGTTCAACGATGTAATTGTATTAGCATTTTACATCTATTGTCTACTAAAACAGCTACAATAAATACTACCTAAACGGGCCTTGTCTATGGAAGTAGCACACCGCAGGAGTAACTG
This sequence comes from Psilocybe cubensis, assembly GCF_017499595.1. Classification (NCBI taxonomy): domain Eukaryota; kingdom Fungi; phylum Basidiomycota; class Agaricomycetes; order Agaricales; family Agrocybaceae; genus Psilocybe; species Psilocybe cubensis. Next base: position 659,163 of record NC_063003.1, read on the forward strand.
GTGGAAAAGGCGGAAAAATACAGGAGAGGCGGGGTGCCATTAAAATATTAACCAGTGGCACTTAGCATTCTCATGGCCAGGTCGGGGGCGGGGGGCGGAGGGCGGTAATGTGTCGGGGAAGGCCACTGATCGCTGTAGAGCAGAGTGAGCACGGCTGTCACTCACCCAAGTCACACAGGCCCACCCAAAGGCCTATGAGTCCGGCGGACAGTCCGGCGGACAGTCTGGCGGACAGTCCGCGCCATTTTTTTTCGCAAACCACCTGTCCTCGAGTAGTGGGAGTGTCGGAGGGCCAGGTGGTAGGCTTTTGTCGCGTCTGCCTATCTTTAGAAGCTTGATTAAGGCCCACACAGCGCTGCATGCGAATAGTGTGTAGAATTTAAGGTTCATTTTGGAAGGTACGGATTCGAGATAGTCTGTGTGGTGGAAACCGAAGCAACAGTAGAAGAATAAAAGGCCGAGAAGAAGTCACTTTATAACACTAGGAGTTTCTCAGGGACCGTGGAGTTCGAACAGTGCAACAGAACTTCGAAGTATCCATATTGGGAGGGAACAGAATCCAATCTGGGAATGGCGTTTCAATCAGATAGGGTCACCTTTCAATTGTCATTCAAAATGAAATTTCAAAAAACGAAAAAACGAGGCCCATTTAGTCATGGTATTTGGGCGGAGATCATACTGCTAGTTTGAATTTTGAGGTTGGTCGCAAACTCTCAGCCACTGTGAAGAAAAAAACTGAGCCAAACGAAATCTGTGTCATGATTGTAGTCAGAGGACAATACTCAACTATCTGGGTTCTTGTATGATTCAGTGACAACGTGGATGTAGTTGGCTCTCAGGTACTAATCACGGTAGAGATGCTCGGAGATCTCCAGCGGTGAATGAATTTGGATTCAAAAGCCGTGATTACCCGGCATACGCCGTGTGCACATAAGTTTTAACTCTCTTGTTCTTCAACAGTTGTTAGTAAAGATGTACTCTGTATACACTACCGCTTCTGATATAACAGAGGTCTCGCTAAGTAGTGGATACAAGCGTACTATATGCATCTTCAATTATATCCACCCTAAATTTATCCCTGGGAGTAATCCTGCACTTAAATGGTTTAGGCGATAAACTGATCCCCTTTGATAAGATATTTAGATAGGATATAGATATGCAGCATAAAATCCGCTCACATCATTGTATTCATCCTGTATGCCCATCTGCTTTTGTGCCGAATCACCATCAGTCGGAGAAAAATTAAATGCCCAAAGAAGACGCATCACGGCAAGATTCTTATTATCATAATGAAATCAGTCAACGATAATTTTTGAGAAATACTAGGTAAGTACTCGTACAATGTTCGAGTTCGCGAGGTGAATCCCGGGGCATATGCGCTAGTAAAATCAACAGACAATTGAGCACAGGTGCGTTGTGATGTGGTTCGATAACGAGGAGTATACCTTGCCACTTCCAAATACAAAATTTGGGCGGGTAGTATAGCCTTTTTTAAGGCCTGGTTTTGTTCCGTCGGGGGCCAGTAGAAATCTCTCTGGCCAGAAGTCATCCGGCCGTTCGAAAAGATTTAACTATAATCTAAGTGCCAAGTATGCGTGTCAGCATATGTCAGGATATTACTTACCTGGATCATGCATTATACCCCCTTCAGTCGGTGTATAAGTATTTCAGAAAGGCCTAATTTTTGCACGAACAACCCACATGTGTTGATAATGATTGGAGCTCCTTTTGGGATGATGTACCCTCGATACTTATGGAGCCAAAATAGATTGGTGGAAAGACATATTAGAGCTCACTTTACAGTCTTGGGACGCTGTATGAGGTGCGCCGGACGGTACGGCAGGCCTACTGCGATGAATCTAAAAAATAAATTGAAATCACTCCCTTGCGAGCAACAAAAGGAGCATCATATTAAACAAACTTCATTGATTATTGCTTGGACGTACGGTAGGTTTTCTATATCGCGGGGCTTTGGAAGCCTTTCTTGACCAACAACACTGTCAATTTCCTCTTGCGCCTTTTTTACCGAAGCAGGAGATTTGAGCAGGGAAATAATCAACGACTGCATGAGGGACGCGGAGGTTTCAGTGCCTCCATCCATCATGACTCCCCCAATGTACCTATACGTTCAATAAGCATCAGTCATGCGGAAAAAGTAGGTACAGGTCAGAGGTCAAGCACGTACGCAATCATCTCCCGACTCAGACCAAGTTCTGACTGCTTTGCTAAAATATTTTCAACAATCGATCCATCTCCTAGTCCAGCGTTGTAGTTCTTCTCTGATAATGCAAGTAGAGAGAAGAATAATTTTCGCTGAAGTATCCGCGTCTTCTTCCAGAGCTTCTTCCATGGTGCAAATGCCTCTGGAATATATTTTAGAATGGGTATCAAGTCGACGGGAGCAGCATCGGGGGCTACCATCCTCCCAAAATGACGGAAGTAGTTGGAGAAGTCAGAAACGTTGGGTGAATCACATCCTGCTTCGGGCTTTCCAAAGATCACTGATGTTACCAAAGCGAAGTTAAATCGAGTTATATGGGTGTATATGTCCTATACATTTATATCAGCATGCCGCAGCGCACAAAGAACAACAATAAATATATTTCAGGTTGGTGTAGAATGTCAAACAACAACCGTGTCGACTCGATCTCTGCCGCAGGATGATGTATATGAACGGCTTGAGGCGACACCAGTGGCTGCATCGCCTTGCGTCCAAATTTCCAAATGTGAGCATCTGCAACCAAGGCAATTATGAGTATATCATTCGGCAGGGATCAAAAAAGAAGAGAGTTTCGACCAGAATTAACAAGAGCAAAATAGTTGCCTTCAGTTATGGCGTTTAACGAATGCAGAACAGGCCGGTTGGACGTTTCATTTGCCCGGTCTTCTAGCAGCTCCTTCACAATTGTTACATCTGACAGTACAATCATCGTTTCGTTTGCTACTTTCACCTGAGGCGCCAACGTCAGCAAAAGGCATAGAACCATCATCAAGGAGAAAATACCGAGAAAATGCCACCGTATTCCTTGGACCATTCTGTGAGTCTGGAATATTGTCTGTAGTCAGTGGTGAATGGCTAGTATCAGCAAGATGAGCCAAACTTGAGAAAAAGAAATCGATAAGGGAGCAAGTGAATATTTCCAAGAATTGGGATGGTCGGTGGGCCAGGTGGTAGGCTCTTGTCTCGCCTGCCCATCAGAAGAAGCTTCAGCGCAATCCACACAGCGCCGGAGGCAAATAACAAGGAGATTTTTTGGTACATTTTGAGGGAATATATTTTGGTCCAAAGGCGTTTTATAGCGGGTCTATCATACTATCGAAGTCCGGCAGCAAAAAAATGGCATACCATGAATGAGGTAGAGGCATATATCGGTGGCATCTGCATACCGATTCTGCGATGAGGCCAATGAGTACCGAATAAGTGTAATATTAAAGTACAGCATGAGGGAGAGGTTGTTGCCTTGTATCTCGCTTGCCTACTCAAATTATGTACGTTCCATGAACACCGATGCATGTCGGCCCCGAAAGCTGTATTGCCCGACAGCTGTATTGGACGTGGTTTGGGACAGCATTTGTGAAAAAACCCGGCACAAACGTGGTACTGAACTGTGGAATTCAAAAGGTTGAAAGGAACAAAAACACTGAAGTACTGACCACTTGTAGTACAACGTAAACGTTTATCTCATCTCGTCGTTACCTTTCCCGAGCCCATTCCCCCGGCACTTTGCACGGCCTGTTCCTGTCGTCCGCAAAATGCAGAACATATCTACACCTATCAGAATCAGTCATTGAAAAAATAGTATCATTCAAACCAATATAAATACATAAATCCCAAATACATAATAAGTAATACATAGTAAGGAAACAAATCGAGGGTCCTCAATTGGCAATGTTCTAGAATGTCTGAGCTATTTAATATCAAGTTCCAAGTTCATGTTCCAAGCCAAACCAGATATCATGAAGTGTCCATGGGATTGCAAGATAGCCTTTTAGAGTTGCGTTGAGATTTGGATTGAGATTAATAAAATAAAAAAGAGGAGGAGAAAGAGAGAGAGGAAAAGAGAGGAAAATGGTACGTAGGATAGAAAGAGGAGCATTTCAAGTTCGAGGAGGCAGTGACCGACAAACAGAGTAGTACTTAATTAATAGCAAGTAAACCGACAGACAGAAAACACGGAGACAAAAGGAAGAAAGAGAAACGGGGGAGAGCATCAAGCCTTTAGCAAAAGAATGTACACAATAAATCCGATGCAGCGAAAAAAGGAGGTTTATGTGTGGTGGTGTGTGTTCGTTTCGTCGGGTCACAGCAAGGTGAAGAATCGTGAATTCATAGATAAAAAGAAGGAAGATGGAAGCAAGATGAGTGGGGGAAAAATATGTGAACAGTAAGAAAATGGCAACAAAAAAGGAGCGTGTCCCATCATATCTCGTTCAAAAACAAGAAAGCCGGAGAAAAGGGAAAAGATACGAAAAGCGAAAACATAAAGGAAGAAAAGGTTGGTGTCATAGAGCAACGCCAGCTGCACCCCACTCGCCATCGTCCATCTCGACCGTCTGTCTCCTGCGAACAACCTGTCTACCACTCCTCGTCGTCACCACCGTGGGCTGTTGCTGCTTGGGTTCTTCATACTCCTCCGGGTCCTCCATTTCCATCCCAATCCCCATCTCACTTCCCGTTAAATTCAACCCAAGCCCCAAATCCTGCTGGCCTGCCCCAGGACCACCAGCACCGCCCTCACGACCTCTTTCTACAACCCTAGCACACTCGGCCCCAGCCTCGCTGCGCAAGTGCCTGTTCAGCGCATCCATCCTCGCAAATTGTTTCCGACACCCATCGCACTCAAACGGCCTGAAATTGCTATGCAGCTGCTCATGCCTCTTGCAATCGTGCTGCCTCGCAAATCCCTTGCCACAGCCCGGCCAATGGCACTTGTACGGCTTCTGCTCATAGTGCGAGCGCAGGTGGCCCTTGAGGTTGAACCCCCGCGTGAACGTCGAGTTGCACCCAGGCACCGTGCACGCAAAATTCGCGTCCTGCTTGCGCCGCCGGATCGACGCGTTCGCCGTCCGCCCCGTCGTCACATTCTGCTTCGCAATTGGGTTGCCTTGCGCGTCTGTTGCCCCCACGCTCGCCTGGCTGCCTGCCCGCCGTCGCCCACTGCTAGGTCCTACATCGCCACCGCCATTCGACGACGCCCCATCGTTGATGTCTCGGTATGCCCCGCGCCCGGCGATTGGAACCTCCTCGCTGAACCCGCCGCTAACAGGCGGCTCGCCAATTTCAGGGCCTGCCAGTCCGAGATTATGTACGGCATGCTGCGAGTGCGCACCGCCGAGCGTCAACCCACCGCCTCCACCCAGCCCCAACCCCAGCCCAAGACCCATTCCCATCCCACCACCTCCATACCCACCTCCACCACCACCCCCATACCCATCATCCTCCACCAGCTCCTCATACCTCACCCGCGGACTCGCGTTCGGGCTAGGATACGGGCTGACTCTACGGTTCGCCGTCAGATGCCCAGACGGCGACACACTCAAGCCCTGCAGCCCATCCCCACCCAAACCGAGACTGCTCCCACTCCCACCACCCACACTCGAGGACCCGGCTCCGACGCTCGCATGGCGCGAGTGTCCCCCATGCGCGAACGACTGACTCCCCCACACTTCCGCGCCACGATCCGACCGGCTGCCGCTGCTCGCGCGGCGGAAGTGGCCGACATGCACATTGGGCGGAGGTGGCAGACCCAGGCTGTTGCCACTGCTGCTCCCGGCAGCACCACCCCCGAGAGACAACGAGCTGCTGTGACTGTGTCCTGAAGGCGACAGCGAGCGACGTGCGGGCGGTAGATTCGGGTGTAGGAACTGCTGGCTCTGACTCTGACTCTGCCCCTGCAACGCCGCCTGCTGCATCGAATGCAACTGCGCCTGCTGCTGCTGCATATGCATCTGCTGCTGACTCTGTGAGAAATCCGGATATATACCGCTCATTGAGCTTGTGTGTGCATGCTGCCCTCCTTGTCCTTGAGCCACACCTCCTCCCTGATACACACCGACCCCAATCGTAGGCACATTCAGCCTCACATCCTCCGACCTCGACACTCTATGCCCGCCTCTGCCAATACCCAAGCTCAGAGAGTCCGACACAGCGCGCCGGATTGGGTCCGCAGGCAACAAAAAGTTGTTGTTGTTATTGTTGGTCATGCCCACGCCCATTGTTACGTTGGAGCCAGGATTAAGGTTCGGAGGGGAAGGCGAAGATGTCTTCGTACCGGATGGAGAGGACGAGGACGAGGCGCCCATGGCGCTGGTGTTGTTGATCGTAGGCGATGCATTCGTGTTGGGGTTCGGGCTGCCTCCTCTCGACGCAGACGCGCCACCAAAGCTGAACGATTGCATCTGTTGTGCCTGCTGGGCAGCCTGCATCTGCATTTGCATCTGCAACTGGGCATGCGCCTGCTGAGCCTGCAGTTGCTGCTGCTGCTGCTGGGCTTGCAACTGCGCCTGAGCTCGCATCTGTTGCTGGCGCGCAATCGCCTGCTGCTGCTGCTGATACTCGTACGAGCCCCACGTGTCCGAGTTACTCCGCTGCCTACCGCCCATACCCAACCCCAAACCGAGCCCAAGGCCGAGAGTTTGCGACTGTCCCGCCTGCGCTTGCCCAGATAAATTGTAGCTCATATTCTCCGGGAACACAAAGCCTCCACTTGCACTCCCTCCTGTACTTCCTCCAGCACCCGTGGACGCCGACGACGGCGCACCACCGCTCGAAAGCCCCGCACTTCCCAAGTCATTGCCAACATTTGGCAGTGGAACTGGCAGCGGCAAAGGCGATGGTACAGGGCTCGTGCCATGACCCGCCCGGGTGGGACCAGCATACGGTGATGCATGGCGCGACGCGGGCTGCGATCGTGCTTGCTGGTGTTGTTGTTGCGGGGACAGGCTGGTTTGTTGTTGTTGGGAGAATGACTGCTGCAGCGGCGGCGATAGGGACTGTTGGTGCTGGTAGAGGTCGTTGTTGTCATTATTGCCGTTGTTGCTGTTGCTGCCAGCATACTCCTCGGCGCCTGAACGGTACACACCCAAGTGTCAACAAAAGATGACGATGCCAAAAAAAGCGAAAGCGGTAACGATAGTGATGAAGATGATGAGACGCCCCCAATTAGATGTAAAGGAGGGATAGCGAGGGAGACCAACACGATGATGCGACGACAATAACGGATGAGCGTCAGAAAAGCGACAAACCATCATAAACAATGCCATGTTGATGGCGACGATGTAGAGGTAGTACGTACGATGTTGCCGTAGTCGCCGTCAGTCGTTGTTGTTTGGAATGGTTGAGGTTGTATAATAGTGGCGATCCATGACGATATGATGCGATAGGTGACAGACAAAAAAAGAAATGAAAGGAAAGATTCAAGTACAGGGGATACATGTCCGAGGAGGATCGGCAACAGTAGCGCAATAACCGATGGGCAATGGGCAATGGAACGAGACCAGGGGGAGCAGATGTGTGAAAACAGACGGAACAAATGATGTAAACAGGAAGAAAGGATAAACAAAGCAAAGAGAGCAAGGAAGCAAGTTGAGCAAAAATGATAAAAAAATAGGGAATGAAGATAAAGATAAAGGAATGCAAGAACAATGCAATCAGAGGGATTGGGAGAAGGAAACAGATCATGCCGCAGTGATGAATGAATGAATCATTGAAAGGGACAGTGGAGAAAGACCAGATAGAAAAAATAGACGGAAAAACCATTGCAAAAAATAAAAAACAGGAAAGGAAAGAAATAAAGGAAAGAAAATGACAAAGCAAAGCAAAGCAGAGATAAGGTTTTAGGAAGTAGCCAGGCAGTCGATCATACAGTATGTTGAGCCATATGATTGCGACGACGATTCATGTAGTACAATGTCAATGTCGTCGTCAGTCATTGTTGTTGTTGTGGTTGTTCCAAAACATCGGCAATAGTAGCCCAACAATGAAAGGAAAGTTGTAAAAATCCAAAGAAGAGAAAAAAAGGCAGAACAGGCATCGAGAAAAATAAAAGAAAAAAGGGTAAAGCACAGAGAGAGAAAGGGAACCAGCAAACAGACAATCAATCATACCGTAGATTGTGTGGATGCCCGTAAGTCGTCGTCGTTATGGTTGATGATAATGATGGTGTTGACAAGGTCAATGTACCGCATAACATATACCATTCAGGGTGTCGATGCCGTCAATAATCATCGTTGTTGTGGTTGATGATGATCCAAGTACAGGGGTAGATGCCCGAGAACATCGGTGGCATTAGTGCAACAACGATTGGATAAGTGAAAAGGACCAGGGGAAACGAATGCACGGTGTGATAGAGGCGATAACAGAACGACAAGGAGCACAAAACAGACGGAGCGAGCCGTTGTAAAAAAGATTAAAAAAAGGGGACATAGGAAAGGTAGAGATTGATTAGCAAGATAACCCAACAAATCACAGGCGATAAGCCAGGGAAAAAAACTGACCTTGGGTGAGCGTTGCGAGAGTTTGCTGGAAAGGAACATTGGCATGCCCATCGCCTCCACCACTAATGGGTGTTGCAGGAACAATGTGAAATCTCGGTCCGCCGCCTCCGGCACCTTCAGCATTCCCATTATTCCCCTCCATATCGTCGTCTCCCGGGGCGTTTATCTTGGGCACAGCTGTAAGCATGCTGCTATCTTGCTGCTGCTGCTGTAAGATACTTGGTGCCTCGTATTCGTCCGGCATGAGAAGCCTGGGTGGGCTCTGCGGCTTCTGTGAGGGTAACGGAGAGTGCATCCGCAGATTGTTCGGTGACGGTGAGGTGTTTGGGTTCGCAAAACCACCCAAGCTGGCCGCAGGCAACGGTTGCGTGCCCCAGTTTGGTGTGTGCACCGACATATTCCCAAACGAATGTGCTACATCGAGGCGGGGCGACGGGTGGGGCTGAGGGTTCTGCTGTTGGTAGGGTTGCGGGGACGGTGAGGGGCGGGGCGACTGGCTGTTCCCGTGCAGCGATGCGACTGAAGACGCGCGCGAATGTCGACCATCTCCCCCAGCCCCACCGCTACTATTGTTCGTTGCAGCATTGCTGTATGGATGTCCGATATCGTGCGGATCGCCGCTGCTGCTCGCTGGTGAGCTGTGGTCAAAAGGCGACCCATGGGTTCGGTGTTGTTGTTGTTGCTGCTGCTGTTGCTCTTGCTCTTGCAGTTTGTGCTGCTGTTGGTCTGCAGGTGGTGAAAAGTGTGGCGACATGTAATCGGCATCCTGCGTGAACATGAGCAAAGATGAGGCCTGGTTGGTCGACCCAGAAGGGGCGTCATAGTCGGATGGTTCGTAATCGTTCATGGCGTGGAGTTCCGACAAGATATCGTAGTTTATATCCTCTCCCGAGAACGAGAGCTCAGAATGCTGCGAAAACGGAGAGTTGTAGTAAGAACCGTTGTAACTGGGAGTGTGGGTGTTGTTCGGGTCGGCGAGGTTGAAAGATGGGTTGTCAAAGTCTAGATCTGCAGGCTCACGACGCGGTGAAGGTGGAACTAGTTTAAAGTCGCCTATATAGGGCGAACCATCAGTTGTAGCGTCCATGGCGTTGCTGTGTCTGCAAAATGGTCCAAAAGTAAAGAGGGAACGAGGCGATGAGCGCTCGCACGGCGGAGTCTCAATTTCTTCTCAATCAGCGCTTATCTAATCATCTGGCGCTTGTCGCTATTAATAAAACATGCCAACATCAACTTGAAGTGCTGTGCACCAGGAAACCCACAAACATAGCCTTTACCCCTTCATCACCCCTTCTGAGTCCTAACTTAATCCTTGTACAAACAAAGCATGTCGATTTATCCCCATGTTGTCCAGGACTCTACCAGCCCATTGCTGAACATCGTGAATGAACCCTCTTTGTTTTTCATTTCCGACCAGGTAAGTCTACGGGTCTCCGGAGCACCTGTCGAGCCTATATTCCTCCATTTGCTCCGAGATCCTCTTCGCAAACCCAAATTTTCCCTCGCCCGCCGCAATGTCCGCAAGTGCACCCCACATTCATCAATTAACGACGGATCACGGAGTGGTAGTCTCCCAAAGCCAATGGGAATCCTCTGGCGTCTCGTTGCACACAAATCAAGAAACGATCTGCTCTACGATTCGTCCATTCATCCAACCGAGCAGTCAGTCAGTCGTCAATTCACCGAGACAGAACACCACAATGCACCACAAACCCACACTCGCTGTGTTATGACATTGTCAACGCATGCACACCCACGCAGGGCAGAATTAGAGATGCTGCTCAGAGTAAGTGCAGCCTATGTATAGTATACTCATACCAGAAACACCCGCTCGCTCTGTGAGTCGAATTTACTTTTACAGAATTAACCCTGCGCATCGCTTAACCTCCTTTCCGAAAAGATCATCATCGTCGTCGCCATATTTATCGTCATCACATTCACCCAAACACTTCGATCATGATCATAAGGCTATGCCTCGATTCCCACCACCCAACGGTCTGAGTCGGTGTTACTCGGCACAAACGGACAGAACGTTGGTTCAAAAATAGCACAACACGAAACGCCTAACAAAGCGTAACAAGAGCAAGAATAATATGACGTCTGTGAAGTAAGTAAGCAGGGGCAGTACAGTGTCTAAGGATAACTGGAAATGCGTGTATATTATAACCCAGCAAGCAGAAATGCATAGCTTGGATTTGTTATTTATTCCTGAGACTGGGCCGGCGCAGTAATTCACGATAAGAGTGCCAGATATCTATACTGACATCCAACCGCAAATCCAGACCACACCCAAACAAACAATTCGACCGGCATCGAGCATCCCAACTTGTAATTATTTAGTCTTCATATTTAAATACTGTATGCACACATGCCAGTCAGTTGGTTTAGAGACACCAAACTCTGTACATCAGGTAACGATAGGATTGGATGAGAGGAACAATCAATTCAAGTCAGCGATCTAAAGAATAGGCCCAATTCAATAAATTTACTTTACGTACGGTGTGTATGGAAGTATGGACATTGGTCAGTGACAATGCAAACTAAGTAGAAAATGGCAATTTTGATAGGTTCAACCCAGGATCAATCTGCGAGACGTATTTCGCGCTTTTGCAACATTGATACACGTTTGCAGGTTCGGGCTTAGTAAATTAATTAGGCCAAGGGCCAAGGCGAACAGCAGGTGTAAAAAAAGAATGACCTGAGAATGTCAAGGGCGCGGCGTGAGGCCAATACAACGCCGTCAGGCTTTGAAAATGGTTGCTGTCCTCCAACCAACAAAAAGCAGCTGCATGGTGATGGTCCAATTATTGTGGAATATCGACAATGTTTGCGGTGACCTGCTAATGTAGTTCATTTTCCAATTAATGCGGAATATTAAAAACGATTGCGGTGATCTATTACCTTAGTTCTCTGCCGCTGTATCCGAGTCGTGTTCCCGTACTTTGGATGGAAAAGTACGCTCAGTGATATATTTGTTCTTAGAGATAAGAGATAACACCACTACCTCATGCCTCTGACGGGTGCCCAAAATTCCAGTTAAAACATGCTTCTAGTCAAGGTGATTAGAATACGTAGTTAGGAGAATATCATTGAGCTCTGAGCGACTACCCACAAGTCAAGGTTTTTTTTGTGTCAACTTTGGTTTCTATCAGAAAAGATGAATGACAAGTCTCTACGACTGCAACGCAGTTGGCTTCCATATATTCGTATCTGGCTAAGCAATAATCTAGCCTTAACCAAACGGACGTGTTTCTTTTGGTTGACATGGTGAATCTTTAAAATAACTCGCAGCGCAGAAAAGTATTCAACATCGATACTAAGAAGACCTATCACCCTCATCTCATGCGAGATATGTTATGAGATTAGTGAGTCACCAGTCTTGTCATGGAGGATAGTTACTGTAACCACTTCTCAATCTTGTTGTTTCCAAAATCTTCCAAGCATTAGGCACCGTACTCATGTCTTTCAATGGCAAAATGGACATCAAGAAGTACGCCAGTCTCCAGCGGGGACTGCTCAAGGTATTGCGGTTTCCCAGTGACGGGCCGGGGTTCGTGTAGTAACTCATGCTAGCCATTTAGAAGTTACAACAATACTATGGGCACATTGAATTACCCATACTTCATTCAGCCGCTCAGTAAGTACGGCAACGAGGAGAAAATGTGTATGCTGTCAATCAATGCTGGCGCTTTGTATCCCTGGAGCTGAGGCTAGAGACCAGTGACGACGCTGTTTTGTTTACTTTCTCTGAATCGAATGGAATTAAATTATCCGACCATAAATTTCCCAGAGATGCGACGTACATGTTGTATGTACGATTGGATAGTTGTGAACGTCAAAAGATACAACGGATTATCCATCAGACGTGGTCCGTAACGAGATAGGCATCTTCAACCAACTTGAAATTGATAATTCAATGTACAACAAGTCTTTCAGTCGTGTAGATCAGAATTTACGTATTGAAATTCTGTTTTGAAAGGGAAATGAAAGGAGATCAAAACTTAAAGTAGGATGACAAAGAAATACTTGAGGTTTGGCCTATAGTTAATGTCCGATTGCAGGTAAAGTTTGATAACAATATATAATATTCAATGCTTTCCAAGCGTCTGGCCGAATAATGGCGGGACATCGGGAATTGTAGATTGTACTTTACTTCAACCACAACTTAGTAAACTATTCTCAGGTACCAACATCCGTCTTGAATGTTGAAGTTACTACTATTGGAGTAGATTGACGCATATCCCTGGCCGAAATGGATCTAGGACCGTGAGAGGCGCGCGTTTACCCCGACGTCGGGCACGGATTCGTATCGTGGTCTGTCTACGAGAGACTAGGCACGGATGCAGTTGATCTATTTATAGGTTGATCCGTTGATGGATTTGCTCCCCGAGATGTCAGTGAGCGAGTCATTCACCTTGTCATCGTTTCTCTTGGTTTCCTTCGCTATGAGTGGTGTGAGATTTAATCCTGTCGTCTCATCTAAAGGCATTCAATACAATCTGAGAATTATTTATTATATAGCCATTCAGTACTCGAACAGTATCATTCCCCTAAGTTAAGTACCTATGTTTCATTCGAACTTATGGCAAGCGAATAAAGGTTTGAAAACAAATGAAATTTGTACAAGAAGTGTAAAAGTTCAATGCTTCAAGAACACATGCTCCTTGTTTTTCCAATAGAGACCTATAACAAATGATGGTGTTAGTCACAGGTAAGGTCGAAGATCGTTTTAAAAGCTTCTGCCGATTCAAGTGCAGCCAACTTTGGCAGAAACAGCTTTCGCAATGTATCGCAGGGCACGACAAAACTGATTTTGGGATCAATTTTCACATGAATCCTGAGTGTGAAGCGTCGCAGCGTTGATGTCCAGCCGGATTTAAGAAGAATGCGTTCTAATAGATGCCAGTCGCTCTCAGGAACGTTGTACTTGCAAACTACAACGAGCTCGAGGTCTTTTATGTTGTGCCCGTTTTTAACTTTGGACAAAAGGTCAAGCTGTTCGCGGAGAGGTATCCACGTTTGGTCTTCTCCCTCATCCTGGAGAACAATCTTCAGAGATGTTAAGGTTTCAATGGAAGGCATAACACATTTCGATATAAAATGTATATCGTCGGGCTCTAAATATATTCCAGAGAAAAAATAGGTTACTTTTTTGATTGAAAAAATGAACAAATTTCTCACTTTCAAGATACAAACAGACGGAGTTCAAGTTCTTGGCATGTCGAAACATCTCCAATGCAATTGCTGAGCGCTTCTCAGTAAATCTGAACTTTAGTGTTTTCAAATATTCAAAGTCGAGTATCATCGAAGGGCGTGATATGGTGGTCTTGAGCATGCCATCAGCGTCGTGGAGACTGTCGCAATCGACATTGATCTCCTTTACCCGTACATGCCCATACAAATCCAACATCTGTGGATTGCCCTCGAGATCCGGGCAGCCAAAGTAAACCAAGGAAAGAGTTTCTAAAGCAGTGCGCGGAAGCAGATGGAACACGTTAAAATTGGTGACGTTGTTTAAAACCAGATTTGCGAGTGTTGGTGACTGGATGAGGTCAACGAACATAGATCGAGTGGACGATTCCAACAATCTCCAATTAACCCTCCATTTCAGGCGATCAAATGCAGTTAACTCTTTAGAGCAAAGGGTGAGAGTTTTGAGGTTCGAGAGTTTCATGAATGCAGATCGTTGCTCCGGGGAAATTTCATACTTCTTATTTATAGTTGTAAAGCATAACTCCCGCACGTAATTGGCGATATGAGGATGGTTGTTGATAAGCACTACAAAGCAATCTAGGTGCTTAGTATCCCAAACCCCCAGATCAAGAGAAATTGAGCCGAAAAGATATTTGCGACAGTGATGAAGAAACATGGTGTTGACCAATGAAATCAACTTTAGGTTACAAATAGAGCTTGGTGTCGTAGGGCACGCAATGATGTCAACGATATCTGCAATGACATCGTACGGAAGGATTCTGGGAAGAGAAGACATAAGGCGTGAAGGCTGAACGAGTAATAGAGGTTGCTTGGAAATGTAGACGAGTGACAACAGCACAACAAAAAGCCTGGAAAAAAGGTGCTGGAACCAGAGAGCGTCTTTTAAGCCTGAAAAGATGCCACTGCAATGGCCCCCATGACGATTCCATTAAGTGACGGCCCAACTTGAGGTAAATGCAAAATTGTGGCCCATTACATCTTTCCAAGCAACAACAGTAGGGTCCAAGCCCTAATAACATAGCCAATGGGTTGTACTGACACAACGACGATGAAATGGGTTGCCCGTGGGCCACTGTTTCTAACGAGATTGGAAGGAACTTCCACAGGAGGCCCAAGAAAATTTTGAGTTCGTGAAGTTGAACCATCACATGATAAAAAAGTTGCGACACGTGTTGCCTCCACCTCTCATCTGCTGCGCGTTGATCCGTTGGCAGTGTTTATGGATGGGGTCAAGGTGGTTCAACTTGCAAAATGATGTTACGAGACACAACGTATAACTAATTGCTGTTTTTCTAGGTCAAATTATTGGTAAACTAAGATTCCAAAGTCCACGCACTCGCTGGACAGTGGACACTATAACTGCAACCTCATTTCTACATAAAGCCCCTATCATCAGGGCAGGCCCTAATGCCACCACCGGACCGAGAAACTATAGTTTGACTGATTCGCGTCTTTCTTTTCTGAACAACGATGGGATCCGACTCCTAAGGTTAGACACCGCTACTATTTTCAGTTATGGGAAAACATGTGGCGCGACTCCCAGTTTACCATTATTGACAACCTCGCAGAATCGAAGGTACCGCATTCATTTCACTTCCTGCAACGTATTCCAACTTGAAGCCTAGGAGATCCGCCAGTCTTCACCTGGAGCGGGTACTATGAGAATGTTCTAGCGGTGATGGATACACTTTGTACTTCTTCTGACGCAAGATGCGTGCAGCATTGCTATTCAACCTGCCACGCCTCAGCGCCACGCCATTACTGCACATCCCTCTTGTCAGGTTTCAACTCGGCTTCTTTCTTATCTTTTCCCAAAGCCTTCTACTGCTACTAAAGCCTCGTCACCACTATAGATCCTGACCCTTTGGTCATCTTTTAGGTGGCGATTTTATCTAAAGGTATCTACGATGCTCATCATGCTGCTCGTTACATCTACTATGGCTTGGATGATTTCCAAGCTGCTTCTTATTGGAAAACGACGCAAAAACTTACCACCCGGACCTCCAACATTTCCTATAGTCGGCAACATGCACCAAATCCCGCTGAAATTTCCATTCCTTGAGTGAGTCATTGGCTTGTTTTGCTCAATCTGATAAGCGCTAAGTTGCACACATACGACGTATACTACTGCTAATTAGATTTAGCAAGTTGGCCAATCAATATGGAGGGATCTTCTCTGTATGTGTCTTTTCTTTCTGTGAAGGGCCTGAGAGTAAATTACCGGAACAGTTGAAAGCATTGAATGAAACAATAATCGTTCTTTCGGATGCGACAATTGTGAAGGAGCTTCTAGAGGACAGAGCGAGTGAAACGTCGAACCGCCCTTTTCTACACGCAATGCATGCTGTCACTGAAGGAAATTTTTTCCCATTTGCACCTGCTGGCAAGTGTAGTCTCTTTATATTGACATTAGAAACTAATGTACGCTAACCACACTGGTATAATGCTTACATACAGATAGTCACCTTTGGAAAGCTGGACGCAACGCCATAAAATCTCTGGTGTCTCCGCAGGCCGTACATGCTCATCTCCCAATTGCTGAGGCCGAAACTACACAGTTCTTGTACAATGTTTTACATAGTCCGGAGGTGACGGCCCTGTGCATTGTTTGTTTATGCAAGCCTCTCTCATCCACTCTGTTTTTCAGGATCTTTGCTCTCATATTCATCGTTTGGCGTTCTCGCTGACGACCACTGTGGTTTATGGAAAATCAGCGCCTACAAATGATACGCCAGAATTGACATTATTCACCCAATACTTTCGTCATTTCTCAAAGATCGTATTACCTGGAGCCACTCCAGTCGACCTCATACCCATTCTGAAATATCTCCCTGAATTTTGCGCACCGTGGAAAAAGCTCTGGAGGAAGACCCGCAGCCAACAAAGAGCTTTATATTTCTCCTTGCTTGAACATGCAGAAAAGAGGTTAGAAAGTGATCAAATAGATGGAAGCATCATCCAAGGTGTCCTAGAGCATCAAATAGATCTTGAACTGAGTCGGGAAATGATAGGGTGAGCAGCGCAAACCGTGCATCTGTGGTACATTAACCATGCGTTTTTACTCATTGAGTTTAGTTATATAGGTGGAGTAATGGTAGACGCCGCAACTGATACAACCTCGGCGTTCATTCATTCTTTGATTCTATGCCTCATAAAATACCCTTCATGTTTGAAAAAGGCACAAGCTGAGATTGATTCGGTTATTAGCAGCAGCAGACTCCCAGAATTGGAGGATATTAATAACCTGCCATACATTCAAGCTGTTATTCGCGAAGTTCATTTAATTCTTATATCTTAGTGATGATCACTCAAGTCATGACCATAGGTACATCGTCTGAGGCCCGTAGGGCCCCTTGGCATTCCACACGCTGCAATAAAGGATTTAGAAGTGAGTCAATGTTTTTTGGCCTATTATATAGCCATGAATGGCACATGCTTTTAGTATCGAGGCTACATCATCCCGAAGGGCGTTCCCATTTTGATAAACATTTGTAATTGCCATTCATGGTAAATCACACAATTTTGTCGCTCATTATTTTCGCATTGTGTTAGGGGGCGTCATGCATGATCCAAGTATGCATCTCTATAATAAAATAATGTGTATATTAATCAATCAACGTTTTGTAGAACTTTTCGAACGTCCAGATGACTTCTGGCCAGAACGGTACCTTTTCACAACTGATGGAACAAAGCCCGGCCTCGAAAAAGGTTACACCATTCGCCAGAGCTTCGTGTTCGGAGGCGGAAAGGTATTTATTTTCTCAAATATACATATTATTTTGAGCGATAGGCTAAATTAGCTGATCTTAGCGTTTATGTCCTGGAATGCACCTTGCTACTACGAATACGGTACGATCACATGCATTCGACTCTAAGATTACGTTCAATCATACATAAAATTTGACTGTAGAATCTCATTACCATGAGGCTCATTTGGGCGTTTGACCTCACTCCGACAGATGGTTCGAATGCATCGGGAACTAAGTGGAACCTGGAGGATGAGTACAACGATGTAAGTACTAGCTTCAATTTATGCATGCTGATTGAATTACTGAGAAACTGGATGCAATATTAGGGAATATCCTTTATGCCTAAGCCTTTCAAGTGCAAGGTCAACCCACGAGGGAAGGAAAGGGTGAAAGTGATAGAGGATTTATTCAACGGCTTGCGCCTGCTATAAGTTAAGGGGATTCAAGAATCACAACGGAAATGTCGCTATTGTAACAGCACAAAAATTGATAAGACCACAAATCTTCCATAATACAAGAGATGAAATTAGTGTTCCCGTTTTGGTATCATCATACCCCAATATGGACTCGGAGTACCGAGTGGTAGTCACGCATTACATTTCAAATCTTTCTCTTGTTTGACCTCGGTCCTCCGAGGAAAATGGAGAAATTTTAGCGACCTTGTCCTTTGAATCAAGTTTGAAATTTGAGTGTTCGCGTATTTCAACGTTCTGGCTGCGCACTCCACGTAAGAATATCAGGCGTCCAAAGTATATTATGTTGATATTAAATGTTAGGTATAAGCGAAGAAATTTGTGTGCTCGTATCCGACACTGATTCATCATCTGACGAAAAATAACAACTTGAATGATGCAATAATGACTTAGCACCTCTCTTAAAGTCCATCGACTCTCTGCCAAGTTTTTACTTTTTACTGCAGGCTTAACAATCTATAACCAAAGATGTATTATGGAAAGCAAGAGTGTTACGCTCGATCTTGGGAGCGTAACGCTCTTGATTTCCATATGTATTGACCAATCACATTCATCCGCATGTATTGCATGAAAAATACGATTTTGAGAACTTTTTAGTGAGAGGTGATCGACTTGTAACTTGAGATACATTAAGCAGTTTCTTGGGGACGAGCGACAAGTTTTAGCCTCGAGACCTGATCGGCCTCCAATCTTTGTAAACCTTCAATGGCTCCGGCAAGGCCATTAGGCAAGGCTTCAACTCTGTTAGGCTAGAATTGAGATGTTGTCAGTTGCTACTTCCATTAGAAAACCAAACACAGTTGTTTAACGTACAGTGATCCAACCGTTTTCCAAAAATCGGTAAACATGATCATGATAGAACAAAGGCATGATCTCTGCATTATGAGGCGTGGAGAGTGCTGCAAACGCAAAGTTGATTTGTTTATCTTCCGTTGCTGTGACAGTAGGTTGCAAAACATAGACGACACGGCCTCCGGGAGAAAGGATGTCAAAAGCGATTTGTTGAGTTGGACCGAAAGAGATTGAGTCGTACACATATTGGATGGGTTTCGAGGTAATTTTGCTAATTTCTTCTCTGAGGGCGTCCGCGGAAAGGTTGCGGTCGAGTACGTGAGTCGCACCAAAGGTTTTGAGCGAGTCTGAATTTTTCACAGACGCGGTTGTAATAATAGGAGAGAATCCTGACAGTTTAGCGAGCTGGATGGCTGAGGTTTGCACGTTGTTATTCATCAGATACATAAGTTGTTGCAACAGGAAGGTATACTCACTGAACTGTCCTACTGAACTGGAACCTCCAAGAATGACAATGGGGATGCCGGCGTATTTACCAACGGCAGAGTCGGTCAGTGGAGCCTCAATGCCAAAGCCATTCCCTGTTTTACTATAGAGGCCAGAATAGGCAGTGGTAAGAGCCATTGGCAATGTAGAGGCCTCATCGTAGGTATATTTAGGTGGAATCTATATCACAGAGCACATGAGATGTATGCTTGCAATTTTATTCCGTTTGTGCGCACCTTAGATGTTGTTGAAGCAGATGATACAACGTACTGCTGAAACGCCCCTCGGGATTTTTTGAATTCCGCCTGACCAAAACTACAGTGTACTGGTCAGGAAGTGCACTTGAAAATTGATAGGCAAAACCTACACCCTGTCGCCTTTTTTGAACTCTGTCACACCTTCTCCGACTTCCTCGACGTCTCCGGCAATGTCGCTCCCTAGAACGGCAGGGTATCCGTCAATCAAAACGTCCCATTTCTGGATTTTCCAGTCGACGGGATTTAGCGCTGCGGACTGCACTTTGATCAAGATTTCGCCATGGCCAGGTGCTTCGCGAGGGAAGTCGGCGACGATGAATTTCCCAAGTTTCTCGGGAAGCACGAGGGCTTTGTGGGTGATTGTCATTTTGAGTGCGTAGCGTAGAAGAATACAGGGGCAAGTTGTGGAGGTGGCTTGATGAATACACATTGTAAGATTGACTGGCCTTTTATACAATTTCTGGTCGGGTTTAGCATATCGGTTCGATGCTGGGTTGTTATCCGTATACGTATCTGTATAATAGTGATTCGTCATCGAATATGCATGGATATCAACAAAAGAAGATCGTCGGCAACTGCAAATCCAAAAGAGTCTAATTAGGAAGGTGCTGACCCAAGTTTAGGTTGGGTAAGCTGAAGGTGCGTTCCTCATTGGGCGTTTTTGGAAAATGCTGACTGATCGTTGGAGCAATCCTTGTGCTTTTTTTAGTTCATCCTCCATTTCACGCGGCGAGTTACCTCAGAATTGAAGAGCCCACAAGCGACTGCGTTGTTGTCTTCTTGTCGAGATAGTTCACGAGAGTTCACGGGACGA
This sequence comes from Psilocybe cubensis, assembly GCF_017499595.1. Lineage (NCBI taxonomy): Eukaryota > Fungi > Basidiomycota > Agaricomycetes > Agaricales > Agrocybaceae > Psilocybe > Psilocybe cubensis. The sequence goes on from NC_063003.1 coordinate 679,444, forward strand.
AAATTGATCTCGTTTTCGATTGATTCGCTGTTCGATAGAATCTCATATCTATTTGGCAGTCCTCTGATGTAAACAGCGATCATAGTATGAGGCATTGCCATACTTACCCCAATACAACCCTTCTCCAAAAATCCACAGAGATGTTCGCGATAAAACTTTGGGATTGGATGCACATGCCCTGCATTTATTTTCTATCGGTACATTCATTCGGCAGGCGTTGTGACAGCGGGCAAGACATTGACCGCAGCGTCGCCGGAAGATATGATGTCGATGGAGTTTGCTGTGTTTCTTCTCAATAGAATCAAAAGCAAGACCAAATAGAGAAGATGTGGATAGGTTTCGGATAATCACTTTCGATGCCCCTATCTCTACAACGGAATTGATATACGAGTGCGATGCATTGAACTTTTAAGTACGATAAACCTGAAAGCCTTGCAAATTGAATGGCCTTAATAGAGAGTGAGTCGTGCGGCGGAAAGTGGCAAGACGAATGGTACGCACCATATTGCCTTAAACAATTGGAGCCACCGAGAATGACTATTGGAGTGTTGTCATGTTTACCCCGAGCCTTTTCAATTAGTGGTGGTTTGATTCCAAGGTCAAAATCAGGCTCTTTAAAGAGGCCTAAAAAGTCAGAGGTAATGTGGAAATTTCATTGTACGAAAGCTTGGGGGTACTGAAATGTCGATTGGGGCAGCAGCTGGACCTCATACTTTCGAAAAGGAGGGTAACGATATATTGCGAAATTCTGGAAGAACTGAACGTTGCGGAATTTCATGAACACGCTTCCTGCGTTCGGGCATAACGAATTTGCTTGATGCAGGTAGTAAACAAAGTGGCCAAAGTCGAAACAACAAAATTACAACTTCGTTCGAACTCCGCGCCAACTCCGATTTCTAATCTCGTGACATGCTTCTGATTTCATCAGGCTGGAGAAACCTTCACCGGAACCGATAGATCAACGCTACACATTGTCGCCACACCACACGCACGGCCGACATCGATTCACATTCGCTATTAACTACTCTAAAACTCTATAAGTTATCAAAATGCCTCCCAAAGGAAAGCAATCCCAGGGTTCCTCCAACAAAGTAAAGGAGGACAAGGTAATCTGATACCTAGTTCTGTGCGCAGTGGAATTGGATCATTGACCGCAATGGCATACAGACTTTTGGGATGAAAAACGTCAGTGTTTACTTCTATTCCCCGTTCCAATGAGATGGTTTCAAGACTCAAAGTAATGGATCAACTGTGGAGAGTTTTGCATCCACCATTTTTCGACCTACGAATGAACTCCCCAAACTCACACATGCTTCCTCTTTTGTAGAAAAACAAATCAGCGAAAGTCAAAGCTGAAGTAGCGCGCATCCAACAACAAGCTTCTATGGCCGGAAAGTCACGCGATACCCTCGAGAAAGAGAAAGAAAAGGCTTTGCGTGCGAAGGCTGCCGCCGAGGAGGAGAAACGTAGAAAGGAGGAAGCTGCGCTCCTCAAGCCCGTTCAGACGCAGAAAGTGCCTTTTGGAGTAGACCCAAAGACAGTTCTTTGTGCGTTCTACAAGGCCGGGACTTGCGAAAAGGGGAACAAGTGCAAATTCAGTCATGACCTCAATGTGGGGAGAAAAGTCGAGAAGAAGAATTTGTATTCGGATGACAGGGAGGACAAAGATAAGCTTACAGGTATGATTTATTTCTACATGTCAATGAATTGGATATGGTACCCTTGAGACTAACGTGGTTCGATCTGCCTTTGTTCAGATACTATGGATACCTGGGACGAAGAGAAATTGCGAAAAGTCGTGCTATCCAAGGCTGGTAATCCTAGAACAACGACAGATGTACGTCGCTTTTTTCTCGTGGTCCTATCTTTGTAAATGTCAATAACATTGGCTTTCAGATCGTCTGCAAACATTTCATCCAAGCCATCGAGACCCAGAAGTTTGGTTGGTTCTGGGAATGTCCAAACGGCGAGGGTTGCCAGTACCGTCATGCTCTACCTCCAGGTTTCGTCCTCAAATCGCAAAAGAAAGCTGCGGAGGATGCGGCAAAAGCTAATACCATCAGTTTGGAAGAGTTCTTGGAAGTCGAGGTACGTTTTATATGCTTTATAATGCAGTGTTGTTATTGCTGCTAATCTTTTTCTTTGTCTTTCAATGCAAGCGTCATAAATTGGGTAGTAATCTTACGCCAGTCACCCCGGAGACATTTGCCATCTGGAAGAAGACTAGGATGGACAAGAAACAGGCGGAACTCGATGCCCTGAAGAAGGCCAAGGATCTCCAGAATAGCATGGGCAAGAGCAGCGGTATGAGTGGAAGAGATCTGGTGCGCTCTGCCTCACTCTTATTGCATTCCAATGTTGATGATTCATGGTTATTATGTACAGTTCCAATACAACCCCGAATGGTTCGAAGACGACGAAGACGACGACGGGTCAGACGACTGGGATCTGGAGCAGTACAGACGAGAGAAAGAGAAGGAGGATGCAGAGGAGGAAGCGCGGGCACATGGCAGGGTTCAGGAAGGTCCTGCCGATTCGGATACATTATCGGAAGACAAGGGCGAGGGCGGAAGTGGTGGGACACATTGAATGCCTATGTTTCTCCCGTTATTTTCTTCTTTCTTACCATTCCCATTCTATGTAAACCGACCTTGTTGTCGGTTTCCTGGAATGCATTTGTATAGTAGGATGGACAACGCCGCATCTAGCATTCAATTATTCTTCAACGTGCTCATATAGTAATTGAAGTTCACAGTGAAACGTACAGCAGGTCAGGCCTTGGATAGCGAACAAAATACAAAAAACAATACGTAGATGAATCAATCCTCATCGCTCCCGTAGTCCGCCAGTCCCAATCCTGTCGGCTTGGCTGCGGGTGGGGGAGCACGCTGTTGTGGTGCTGGGGCACCGCCGTGTCGTTTGCGAATTTCCGCGAAATATTTGAGACCTTCTAGCGTGTCTGCGCTCAACAACCCATTTGCCTGGATAGGTTGCTCAGGCACGTCCTCTATCCTTCTCCTTTTGCTATCAGGCTGGTCATCATCTACTTGATGCTCCAGCTCCTGTCGTTGATCGTCACTATCATACTCTTCATCTGGTGGCAATGTTTCCCCTTCCTCCAGAGCTCTTACGGATCTCATGGCGTCCACAATTCTTGGGTCCATTTTGGCCTTGATAGCTTCTTGACCCATTTCCTCCAATCTGCGCTTCTCGGCAACCTTTTGAACGGGATTGGGATCCTCCGTTGCCCAGCGCACATTAAGGATTTCGTCATTGTCGAGAGACTGGCACGCCATAGCTTCCTTAGCAAACTGTGCGTGGAACTCAGAGACGTACGTCACGAAAGCAACGCTCCTATATTGCAGGACACGTACTAGATTGGGGAAAAGAGAACGTTGATCAGTTATCCGTGAAAAGACAGAAGAACAAGCAGAACGTAAACATACTCCGTTCAATGGTTCCCCACTCCCTGAAATGCCTCGCAACGACCTCCTCAGTTTCCTGTCCATTGCCTGTCTCCTTGATGCGTCCAACATACAGCGTCCGATTCTGTCTGTTGAAGCTTCCAACACCACCCATGTCGTCTCTGTAGTCTGCGAACTTGTCACGGGCGAAGCAATCCTTCGACGAGTCAGGCAAGTCATCCTTCGCGTCAGGGAGGGTGTGTCGGTACTCGCATTCCCAGCCGTACGGGCAGCAGCCGCGGGAAAAGAAGAGGCAAATGTATTTCATCCCAGTCGTGTTGGCGCGCGTGAGCCCCGAGTCGCGTTTAATGCTGCATCGTGTTTGGGATTTTGTTTTGCTGTAATGGGGGTTATATGGTAAGCATATCGACTTGCGTATTGTATTGTACGTTAAAAACTTACTTTGAGTAACTGTCTTCACGGTCACCCCCTGCCCACTTGTTATACCAAATATCTATTCGTGGTGGACGGTGTAAGATCATGTATTGCGTGAACATGGTAAGGTCTGAAACTACGTACTATATTCTTTTCCCGTCTGAACAGTCTCCTCTTTCACGACATCTCCGGGTTTGACCTGCTTTCGAGCAGGCTTTAGCTTTTTGGGTGGTTTGGGTGCTTGTGGTATCGGTGTTGGCGCAAGAATTTCAGCTTCAGTTGGAGCAGTAGTCGGCATATTATGTGATAGGTTATACAATAGTTGCAAGGAATGATATAGCGGCCGAGTAAGAGGGAAACTTGGAATTGCAGTGTCAGAGTCAGCGAGCAAGATCAATTCACGAACATTGTCACGTAAGGCCGTGACGAATCACCGCGTCACATGTTCAGAGGCTGTTGTCTGTCACGGTGGTTCTGCACGGTGTTCATTTTCTTTCATTAATTATGTCTCGTAACTTTTCTCATTAGAACGCGCTCAATGCCCTCTTGTTGATTGAGTCTAAGCGCGTGCTTTCGAGAAAACATCAAGCCTCAGGATGGGCGGCTTTCTTTCCCTATCTACTTACACCTGCCCATCTTCAAAAGCGCAAGTCCCTGTCTAAGAGGCAAAGTCTCTAGAGTATGTGCATTATAATTACCCTCGCTTGGCCTCTCCTGAATTCATTCGATTCAATAGTGTACGGGCCCCGACTTGAACAAAGACGTACGCGGTGTAAGGAAGCAAATATGGCCACTACTTAGAAAACAAAGGAACTGAGAATTCCAAGGAGAAAAAACCGCTTCTTTTTGGAACCCTCCGTATCCGATGACGAGACTACAAAATTCACTTTAGCGGCCTTCTGTCACTTTTTTTGGACACCGTTACTCACAACTCCTAATCCTCAGCAAGAGAAAACGCTGATGAAAGAAAAAGGTCGTTGGGTATGTTTATTTTTCTTGTACTTGTACGCAATGCGACTTAAAGTCTCGCAAAGGTTGCCAGGCGTGGTAAACCCTCGGCGCAATTATACCAACGTCACCACTACAAACAAAAGGCATAATTGGAACGCTAACTGTAAAAAAACGGTTCTTTGTTTTTCAACACAGCCCACATTATATGACGAGAGGCAATATTTCCAATGACTAGTTGGCCCCTGACCTTCTCTTCCCATAGTGAGTATATAATGTTAACCCTCAACAAAAGTGTTCTCATTTTCTCCAAAAGGTCGCGGTGACCAGATATGGCTGGCACTGGAAAGCGCAGCCGCCTCGTTAAATATGCCTTGCTAGTCGCTGTTACTGTCGAGTCATCCACCGCATATGCGAACATCATGATGAAGCAATGGAAACTCGATACTCTTACGCCTTCAACCTCCATACTAGCCGAATTTATACCTTTCGACATCTTCCTATCTCTCTCAGAAAACGTGTTGCCCCATTCGAACCCTTTTCTCAATGGTATCATTTATATGGTATATTTTCAGCAAGCTGCTGCATGTTTGGGTGTATCTTTGCTTGGAGGTATCTTAACCTTGGACATGGCCTTCATGTGGTTGAAGAATTATCTCAGAGGAGACTCCGATTGGCTTAGAGATCCTCAAGACGTTCTAGATCCCCAAAAGTGCAACTACTTGGAAAAGTTAGGTGGGAGAGTACGCTCAACATATACCGCATCACTGAAGCTCACGCTTTTTTGTTTTACCAGTACTGAGTTGGGCAAAAGATCTCGGCCGTCTATGGAGTGCAATTTGCATCATTGTCATTATGGCTGCTGTCGAATGGGATATTGCTCATCATTGGCAACACTCACATTTGATCGACACTGAGAGGTCGAGTTAAAATTTGCATATGGCCTTGACTTGTAAGATCAAACGTTCATCTATTGCCAATATCTCGTTACACCAATATTTTTATCCAGAATCCTCAAATACATAATCAATACTTTTGAATCGTTGGTCATCACCTTTGCTGCTGAGATATCCAAGCCAGAACCGGTGTTTTCAGGTCAGGTCTTGGGGTACTCGTCACCTCGTTAATGACGGGCGTGACCCTAGGGATAGTCAATGAATCCATTTCAGTAGATTCGGACGTATATGCGCCTTTACCTGTTTCGAAAGTTCGGATCTGTTCTTGACCCTCTCTTGCAGGATTTCTGCGGGTGATTGGTACCCAGTTTCTAGACATTTCCTCTTCTCTCTGCGCCTCCATGGTCATAGCGCGGTTGGCTGTAAATTCAATACCGAAACCTGTTAATATGTGGGTCACAATGCGGTCTAGTTTGGACTCACGCCTATCCGCCCGGAAAGTGAATCGGGCAGCGAACCTGGTCAATGTGTTCTCGCTGCCCAAAGACAATATGGGCGTTCTGGTGCCATAGCTAATGATGACGATGTCAATGATATACTCATAGTCCCTTGGGACTGCAACCTCGTTATAGTTGACAGTGACTCCTGTGCTGACACGGAAATTGCTACGTCCGCACATCTCGAAGTCGGCTTGTCCTGTCAATAATCCATTCTCGAAAATGAAGACGCGGTCGTGTTTGTGCGGAAGCACGAGGTCGCGCGAGGTGGGGCAACTGTCGAGCTTGAGCGCGCACATCTGCTTGAATATTGGCTCCGGAGGAACTTTACATGCAGCCCATTTCCCATCAGCGCTTACAGTTATATCCCTCTCTGGAACGGATGTCGCCTCGTTAGCGGTGTGAGTGAATCTGCACGAGTATCCTCCGGCATATAGTGGCATTTTGTCGCGTGCTATGAGCACTTGCGAAGGTGAGTACACTAGGGGTCGGGTTGGACTATGGAAGTGGGCTTTTGCGCGGTCTTTTGAATGTGCTTAAACCTCGGTGACACCTGGAGGGTGAGGAGGTTGAAGGGTCAATGTCGACGTCCTTTGGCGGTACAGGCTTTTTATGCACCCTTCCCTGAACCATACGAACAGCGGGCGCGTGTTGGTGCCCTACAGTACTTCCTGAATCGGCTCTACTGCCTAAACCACCTCACAATAGGCCGGCAGCCTGTGGTAGCTGGGCTTAGGAGACGTGTGTGGTTGAGCAAGGTCTTTCCATTGTTTTCTGGCTGATGGTTTCGATGGATAAGTCTTTCAAGTCTGATGTTCTAGATTTCATTTCCGGGAAATAACCCGCTACAATGATTTCATATTCATGTGTCTTTGAGGCTTCTTTCATTAGCATCCTTTTTCGGAAATACGCGGTTGGTGATACATGGCCCAACAATGAACGGAATTCTAGTGGGAAGCTTTTGTCGTCGCAGGTGTTAGTATTTCATTGACATTACTTGTTATGATGTCATCTCTCACCTTTCTCTGTAACTCGTGCCTTGGTAGCGGTCTGTGAATTGGTCTTTGAAGCGCCTCTGACTACTACAAGTCCCTTTATCCGAGCATAGTAATCTCCTGCGTTTTCTTTTGAAAATCTTCATTGAAGGCTTCCATTGAAAAAATGGCATCAACTCTCCAAACAAGTTCACAGAAGATTGACATAGGGGTGACACTCCTTTGCACTATCAAAGAATTGGTGTAAAACGGCTGTCATTCAAACTGGATCTTTTGAGAAATCCCACTATAATGTATGTTCAAATTATATCACTAATCGAATTGCATCTATAAATTTCAACCAGGTATTGTGGTCTACACTTTGGGTGTTCCACAAGACGGGTTTAAAGAGTTTGAATGAATTTCTTTCAAACTGAGAAGCTATTGCGATGCATGGTTTTGTAATCAGTCGGGGGGTAACGATAAGGAATATGTATTGGCACAACACTCACGGACGGTGTGGTAGACGAATCTTGCTTGTAGTATGATGCTACTGATCCCGTCAACAGCAAGCATAGTAGGATTCCATGGAACTTCGCGGAAATCTTTGTACTTGGGACCTTTGCCTAACTGGTATCGGACCACGAAGATATCTATCTGCCCATAGCTTTGTCTGTTATTCGATATGTGCCTTCCTATCTCGACGTAAGATCTGGCTTGCAAAATTTTCAATCGATGTGCTGCAACCTTTCTGTTATCGCGGTACACATAGGCCCAATCTTCGTAGATTTGAAGTGTGTCCCCTATTAGCACCGGACGTTGTGTTATCTCTGCGGTACATGCATCTTGAGTCAAAAGTTCTGCGGGTACACTAGCTAAATATATCGTTGTGTCCGGTTTGAAAAGCTGTTGATGGAAGGGTATCCCTGTATCGAGAGTGTTCCTGTATACCAATCTGCAGGCGTACTCGCTGTTATTTGACATAGTGTGTTTGTAATAGAGGAAAAGAAAGACCGGCTCTCTTTCTATGGATCAAATTGTGGGATAGGAAAGGTGTAAGTAGAAACGAGAAAGGATGTTTTGTCACGCCCATTCCAGTTCATTGGAATTCGTTCGGCCTTGCGGACTTTTCCCTTTATGTGCCAGCTATTATATTTCCATCTCTTTTGTGACACACATTGACCGTGCGAGGGTCATGCTACATATGACCAATCAGACATTGTACTGTTGAAGTTTGGTTGAAGTGGGTCCGGGCGTCTAAATTGACTAAATTCGATCTATTGAAGCGGCAACTTCCTCAGACTCTAATGTGGTCATTGCCGAGACGCGTAGTGCGCTCAATCCTCGATATACAGCAATCATGTTATCACTGACTGAATGATGTTTACATTTGCAACAAAACGATGAAGATACTATTAACCAGGCAATAGCATCATCGGCAGGACGGCAAAGGTCTTTCCGCTTTCGGAAAGTCCTGACCCGAAGATCACTTCGCTTTTGACTCCACGTTCACCGGGCTGAACGCTGAATGACGGCCGGAACCCTTTACATAGCTCAATAGCTCAATTTTCAAGGCGCAGAGCTCTACACTCATCTTTCAACATCCTAGTGGCTTTCAAAACGACGTATAGGGTCATCCACGTCGATCTACCTTATCTTCTCGGTGGCGGTCTGTCCGACTCTGATGATTATCATAGGTCACAAATGAAAGAGCTGTCAGGGGTTCTCTATAAACAAAATATGGAGCCTCAGAAGCAGAAGTACATCAGAACTCAGATACCGGCGTAACGAAGGCGTTTGACCTAACTTTGATTCTGATAATCTGATTCTCAGCGCTCTTCGGGTCAGTCGACATCGATTAGGGTCTATTTGGGTATATAAAGGCCACTAACCATTCTGTTCAACCGTATCGCTTAAAATGTCCCCCACTCAAAAGGCCCTCTTTCTTGATAAGAAGTTTGGTAATTTTGTTCTTGAAGATACAGAAATCTACAAGCCTGGTCCTGGCGAAATCCTCATCAAAATTCACGCTACGTCACTTAACCCTGTCGATTGGAAGATCCAGAAGCTTGGGGTGCTTGAAAAGTATCCCGCCATCTTGGGGACTGATATTGCTGGAGAGGTTGAGGAGCTTGGAGAGGGTGTTAGTGAGTTCAAGGTCGGGGATCGAGTGTATGTTTCAAGTTTTTCGTAACCACAGTCCGAGTCGACCTCCCTCATCAACACAATTTCTTTTCAGGTTTATTCAAGGCACATACGATAACAGAGGAAGTAGCTTTCAGCAATACACTACCGCTGTTGCCTCCAGTGTTGCAAGAGTATGTGCATTAGTGTTGCCTTTGGCCTCAAATATCTCACTTTTTGTACTCGATTGTACAGATACCACCTAACTGGACATATGATCAAGTCGCTGCTTTACCAGTAGTTTTGAGTTGCGCATATATAGGACTATACAACAAGAATCCGTATGGTCTGGGGATTGATCCCCCTATCTCTGAGGCGACTGAAGGCAAGTATGCCGATACCCCTATCGTTGTTCTCGGAGGTTCAACATCTGTGGGTCAAATGGGTACGTGTAAAACAGCTTAGCATGGGCATAAAAGAGGTTCAATTGTTCATTATAGTCATTCAGCTTGCCCAACTCTCGGGATTTTCTCCGATCTTCACCACAGCGTCGCCCAAGCACACGGTTTTTCTCAAATCCCTCGGTGCAACGCACATCTTAGACAGGAGCCTTTCATCAAGTGATATGAGGGCCGAGATAAAGAAAATCTGCAATGATAAACCGATCCATTTTGTGTACGACACCGTCTCTTCAGAAGATACGCAAAGAACGGCATTAGACATCCTGGATTCAGGAGGACAAATGGTCGCCGTGAATCCACTGAAATTAACTCCATCGGAAGACAAGAAAGCCTTCATGGTGCTTGGAATATTGCGAGCACCACATAATGTTGAACTTACTGAAACGCTTTATCATGACAAAATATCGGGATGGTTGGAACGAGGTCTGATAAAAGTAAGTCCTCATGGAGAACATCCGTTCTCAGAAATATCCAATTTATCATTTTTCTAGCCCAACAATGTCGAGATCCTTCCCAACGGTCTTTCAGGTATTCCAGACGGTTTGGCAAGGATGCAAGCAGATCAAGTGTCAGGCACGAAGTTGATTGCCCATCCTCAAGAAACGTAAAATATGTCATTGTGGACTTTCAGACAGAGAACTTCCAAACAGAATGTCACTTGTATGTACTTCATATTGATGATTTATGGTCTACGGAATACAATCATGCTCAAAACAATGCGGGAATTGGAAGGTGGGGTTTAGATAATCCACAACGGCCACGCACCCAGCCGTTATTCAGGAAGTACATGCGACAACAGTTTTTCGAGAATCAACGGGCAATTCCTGTCTTTATCAGCGTGTCTACATTCCAGCAAGTGAGTTGGACTTCTGATTGTAAAAACAGGGACTGAACGTACCATATGATAGAAGATACATTCTGAATTTCGCCACATACGTATCCGTTTCTATATCGTACATGCTGTTGATCACCGTTCCTCCCAATGGGTGGTCGCAAGGAAGTACTATAACATCGAGGGTCTTCCATTTTCCGTATTCAAGGTTTCTGTCCACAAAGGTCCGAGGCGATGGCTTGGCCATATCGACGCGATGGACTAAATAGTCTGAGAGTCGCCCCATTGATTTTATGCTGGAGGAGACAAATAATTGGTTGTTTGTATCGAAAATGTATACCCAGCTGCTTGAATCTGGACCGCGGATGTCAAATACAATGTCCTGGTCGGATTCTATCAGCTCCTGGGGAAAGTAGCATGTGCAAACTTTGTCATCGTTTTTGCGCATGGCGATTTCGTAATGAGGAGTTGGTAGTCCTGGGTTGTCTTTGTAGGCAACCCTGAAGGTGTAATTATTTCCTGCCACCATGATTGGAACTGGAAAAGACATGACCTGCGACTTGTGTTTGGTTGGGGAGTATGAATGTGCGGAAGGGAGGAAAACGAGTTGGGAAGGATGCACACAAACAGGGCGTTGATGGCATTTAAATGGTGTTGGTGTGGTATATGTATGGTATTCGTGCCCAAGTAAAAACAACGTTGTCATCATTTTCTCGAAAGGCACAATAGCACCTTTTGTCCCCGTGTATCTGGGCCACTCAAGTACTCATGGCCCAACGTGTTCGAGAAAACTAGGTTTCCGTGAAATTCAACGAATAGGGCCTCGCAGTTATACAGAATCTTCTAGAATACTGGCCCGGTACTGTAAGTTTAATCCGCAGAATGAATGGGGCGACTGTAACCTTTGGGCGCCTAAACAAATATAATGCCACCAAGTTGAATAATCTATAGAATCCTGATTCTAAATATAACCCACAAACGATACCGAGAACATGTACCAACAGAACAAATAACGTTATTGGTAGAAATCGACAGGAATTTCTGGCGAATAAACTGGCCACGTTTGTAGAAAGTTGTCCTTCTTAATTCCAAGGTCGGAGTCGCTGTATTGAATATCATACGTAAGGTCAAAATCAAAAGGATCCGTGGCCGAGAGAAAGCTCTCTACGAATAGCAAAGATTTCTTCATTTCATCAGGACTCATTCGTGCATGATTTGCGAAAAAATCAAAATAATCGGCTTTCAGGAATCCCATTTTGATGAACGTCGCTATGATGGATTAGACACTGTTAAAATTGGCGGGTTGAAAAGCTCATGTAGTGACGTACCCTTGGTTATTAACCTGATTTTAAATACGGCCACGCAGATTCGCGCAGCATCAGCTCTATCGAGCGGTTTACCCTCCATTTCATGGTCAACTGGTACTATAAAAATGGCCATATCATATGAGGCTGTATCGTGTGGCTTTTTCTGAGCGGAAAAGAGTGGTGGCGGCTTTCCTGTATCAGCTCTGTCTAGCCAAAAATGTCCTACACGGCCTACGGGCTTAGACTTGGTATTGGAGGTTAGATCGCTGGTAAATGAATACACCCAGAAGTCGGAATCTGGCCCTCTGATGTCGAAGATGACTTCCGGCCCTATCAGTTCCAAAGGGAAAAACCCAATATTCATATGGTTGTTTTGGGGCATATGTCGAAATATGTTGATAGCCGTGTTATATTTGTATGCGAACCGAAATGTGTAGTTTCTTGAAAAGAGCATCGTTTTTTCCCTGTCATCAGGGTTTGTAACTCTTTCCATGGCAGAGTAGGCCTCTGAATCTTGTGACATGCCGACACTGATACCAGGTGGTGAAGAATATAAAGGATATACAGTACTATAAAGCAAGGTATTTATACGGTGATATTGTGTTGGCATTGTAGTCCTTTACAAACAATGGCCCATTTCCTTTACTGGATGCTCGGCCTCAGCAAAGATTTGAACGGGCCACGCATACTGGCCAGCGTGGCCCCATAAGCGGCGGCCAAAAGAGGTTAGTATATTGAAGCAAAGAAGAAATGTAGGTAATATTCAGACCTTTCTCCTTATGTTACAGACCTATGAACCGTACCGGCTGCTGGTGGAAGTCCGCGCTTAAAAGAGAAGGAATACAACATACCCAGGGGTATCTCCATGTGACGTCCATTTTGGTTTTTCCGTTCATGGTTTTGGGTATGTACCTTCATGCCTATATACTTAAGCTGTTAATTTTTTTTACCTTCCCTTTCCAGAAAATTAGGAGCTCAGGCAAGTGCAGTTACTAGTTTGGTAATTTACTAGGCTATAAACCCCTTGTGGGAAATATGATTTTAAAAAACAACCGTGGGATATTTTCGCTGATAGCGTAGTCCTATTACATCCGTCCGTTCCCCTTTCTATGTAGAGACACTCCTTCAGACCGGCTTTGGCCTTACTCTTCGTATACTCCCAACAAACCTTATCTATGAAACTTCAGGCTGTTCAAATGACCAATCAGTATTAACAGACCACCCGCAGGCCCTCCAGGCATTAGTGTAACACAACTATACGGAATAAAGTTCACATTTTCACGCGTGCCGACATGTTGAATCATTTGGTTATGGTCCATGGACTGATACTACTCGAACCGAAGCTTTTTGGTGTCATGACCATGACACATCGCGGACGCTGCTAGATGATCGAATGTTCTGAGTAATGTGCACACAATTGCTGACATTAACTGGGCGGTAATAAAAGGCTATATATCTGTCAGTAGATTCATTAACTTTTCCTATGACGTATTTTCGATTTGCTGACCTGTAGGTAAGTAGTGGCAGACAGGTAATAATTTCCAAGTTTTTCGGTGCGTTTTGCCTTGACTCGCGGACAATTTGAACACCGCTACGATTACAACGGATGCCAAATCCATGAAGCCACACTAATCATTGTCCCCCATACTCGCCACTTGAAATGGCGTCGACTCAAAGATCATATCACCATACAAAAATCGGCAACATGTTCGTGGCGAAACAGATATCCAGTACCCCAACCAGAAGAATAATCTGCTATAATATCGCCGGAGACATCGTCGAACTTCTTCAAGGAGTCAATGATTTTGAACTGGGAGATCTATCTTCATTACCTCCTTTTGCCGTATTTGAACTGTGTTACTTGAAATAGCCCGACCTTGGTAGCATCGTGATCGCAAATCATCGCAAATCATCTCAAACATATCTATCGGCCCCAATGTTGAACGAACATGTGAAGCCGGGACTGTAAGTTGAGAAAAGCCATAGTAGGCCGAGAAAATCTTATTAATGCATGAATCATCCAGAACATTCTATTCCGTTACCCAGATACCAACCTTTTAAACTTTCAAATCTTTACTAATCTGCTCTTTCCACCATATTTTTAGTATAGTAGCCTCACGAATCTGCGATGATGCCATCCGTTCTCAGGGGCTCAATATTTGATATTTAAGCTCGACAAACTTAGCATAGCCGTCCAAAGACATTCCAACGCCCTTGCTTCCCAGACACACCTTCCAGAGTGAAACATGCCTACTACACAGAAATCCCTCGTTCTCGACAAAAAATTCGGCAATCTGGTCATCCAGGACACTGAAATATACAAACCTGGCCCCGGAGAAATCCTCATCAAGGTCCAAGCGACGTCGCTCAACCCAGTTGATTGGAAGATTCAGAAATATGGAGCATTTTTGGAGGAATTCCCAGCCGTTCTGGGTACCGATGTAGCTGGAGACGTTGAAGAGCTCGGTGAAGGAGTTACTGAATTCAAGAAAGGGGATCGAGTGTGAGTGCATTAGTCGATGTAAATTGGACGCGACCTTTGGGCGCGTTGCTGACGTCATGGATATTTTTGCTAGCTTCATTCAAGGCAGATTTGAGAACAGAGCTAGTAGTTTCCAGCAATACACAACTGCCGTCGCCGAAAGCGTCGCAAGAGTGCGTCTGCAAAATAACTGTACTCTCTTAATATCCTAATGGCAATCTCTTTAGATTCCTCCCAATTTCACATACGAGCAGGTCGCTGCACTTCCCGTAGTCCTGACATGCGCATATGTAGGACTATACAATCAACAGCCATACGGCTTAGGTATCGCTCCACCAGTAGACGAGTCCACCCAAGGAACTTACGCCGGAACACCTATTGTCGTTCTCGGTGGTGCGACCTCGGTTGGGCAAATAGGTATACACTCTTTTTTTGCGATGTTTATGACATACTGAGACAAATTTCCATAACCCAGCCCTTCAGCTCGCAAAGCTCTCCGGTTTCTCTCCGATTTTCACAACCGCGTCTCTCAAACACACAGAGTTCTTGAAATCGCTAGGAGCTACGGCTGTTCTTGATCGCAGCCTTTCGTCCAGTGATATCATTTCTGAGATAAAGAAAGTGACCGATAAGCCAATCAATTTGCTATACGATGCCGTTTCTTCAGCAGCCACGCAGCAACTTGG
The DNA here is from genome assembly GCF_017499595.1 of Psilocybe cubensis. Lineage (NCBI taxonomy): Eukaryota > Fungi > Basidiomycota > Agaricomycetes > Agaricales > Agrocybaceae > Psilocybe > Psilocybe cubensis. The sequence goes on from NC_063003.1 coordinate 694,490, forward strand.
ATTGGACATTCTGTCTGCTGGTGGGCAAATGATCACAGTTCTTCCATTGGCCGTCAAAGTCCCGGAGGATAAGAAAGTCATTCCTATTCTCGGATTGTTGAGGTCGCCAGAGAATGTGGAACTCACTCGTACATTGTATCACGACAAAATAGCAGGGTGGCTCGAGAAGGGTGTGATCAAGGTAAGATTCAAGAATTTATCTGAGATGGGAACTTAAATGATTAACCGCTTGCCTGGTGATTAGCCAAACAACATTGAAATTCTGCCAAATGGCCTGGCTGGAATACCCGATGGGTTGAAGCGGATGGAGGCAGACCAAGTTTCTGGTCTGAAACTCGTGGCACGACCTCAAGAAACAAAATAGTTTAATAGTACTAGTATTAGATATTATGTATAAAATACAGCTATATTTTCTGGAATATGTGGACATCGTTGGGATATTGTCAAAAAAGCGAGGTAGCAAAAGGCAACCTCGCTTGTTCAAAGCCACTGGCATGGAAATTGGAAAAACGGATCAAAGATTCTGTGCCAGCGTTATCTGATTAGATTGCAAAACCACAGTAATACCGAAAGGGGTAATCCAACGGAATCGCGTCATGTGGGTACCCTAATCGCGTTTTTGCTCCTACCCCTCATCTTTCTCTTCTTCCAGGCTGCGCTTCTCTGCTTTGCGCTGTCTTGAATATTTGACCGTGTGGAACCCCAGCTTCCAAAGCGTATACTATAGGTCCTCCAGTGTCGGGAGACTTGTGGCTAGCGTGCGCGAAACCGATTAGATCCGGCACGAGCACGACTGTACAACGCTACGCAAACTCAGGAGATTCAGAACCTATACTTTGAAAAGTAGCATCGGCCGACATACGACAGACGATACTTTGCTCATGCGTCATCTCTGACTTCTCTCACACTGACGGTACAAACAAGAACTCCAACTGCGAGACGTCAATATTTTGTGTGTGTGCACAAGCAAAAGAAGCACAAGGGTTGCTAATTTCTCCACGAAAAAGTGGATTTTAGACTGGGTGTTTAATTGGGATGGCATCTGCGTCGGCGCTCTGTGCGCGGCGGGTTGTAGGTGCGGCTACACGGGAGAACTGGGTGTATTCAGGAGCGGAAGCAACGGGGACGTGGGTTAAGACGGCGGGAATAGCTCCAGCGCGCGGAAGTGCAAGTGGGATTCTAGGAGCGCGTGGGGTAAGTTTGGCTGGTCCGGGTCCGGGTTCGGGTTCGGGTTTGAATTCGGGTTCGAGCAGAGCGAGGTGTACGGGAACCCGCAGTTGGAGCTTGTCGGCTGTTGCACGACGACCCCATCCACACCTGCATTCACAATGCTCCCATCCTCGCATACAACACGCGGTTTTGGTCAGAGGCGCGTGGCGGACGACGAGTATCGGCATTGCCAGCAGCAGTGGCGGAAGACGGTTATTCCGCCATATGGCGCAGCCGCCACCTGAAGATGGTATTCCAGCTACGAAGAACGCTGCTAGTCCCAGTGCAACTAACTCCACCGTGCAGCAAACACACGGTTCTTCGACTGTTGCTGCTGCTGCTGGAAAGGCTGTGGCTACTACATCAACGGCAACAGCGAAGACAACGGCGCCGCCCCCGCCCAAGAAAGAGCATCCAACTAACGCGGAGCAACGCCGGACGGACTGGAGCATCATCAAACGGCTCATGGTTAATGTGTGGCCGAAAAACGACTGGAAGACGCGGTTGACGGTGCTTGGTGGGTTTGGGTTGCTTGTCCTCGCGAAGGTACGCTTGTCTACCTTATCTGCGTGCTGATGGTGAAGGTGGATTGCGGACAAAGGTGTTAAATGTGCAAGTGCCGCAAATTTTCAAGTCGGTAGTGGATTCGCTCAACGTGGATATAACGTCTTCGTCGACAGTGTGGGTGCTTGCTGGGTCGCTGATCATTGGATGTGCGTTTTTCTCTTTTGACTTTACTTAGCCATTTCCAATTACTACCGCCGCTCTTACAACGCCAGTGAGACTGACCATCCCTCTTTCTCATAGATGGCGCAGCGAGAATCGGCGCAACACTCTCAAGCGAGCTGTTAAACGCAGTATTTGCCAACATTAGCCAGCGTGCAGTGCGCAAGGTCGCAAGGCAGACGTTTGAGCATTTGCTTAATCTCGATCTTAAATTCCACCTGAGCCGGCAGACGGGTGGGTTGACGCGGGCTATTGATCGTGGGACCAAGTGAGTGCTTTTATTGCGTTGCTGTATGTATACTAAGCTTTGCTGAACTTTGGCTGTGGCCCCTTGTAATGTAGGGGTATTACGTTTTTATTGCAGGCCATTATTTTCAGAATTGCGCCTACTGCGCTGGAAATTAGCATGGTTTGTGGAATTTTGGTGAGTGTTTTGTTGGTTTTGAGGACTAGGTCAATTTCTAACGCTTTTTTGTTTCTTTGATGACGTAGACATATAAGTTTGGATGGGACTTTGCAGCTATTACTGCTTTGGCGATGGTTGCGTATACTTGGTTTACTGTACGGACGACTTCCTGGAGGTTTGCGTTTTTTTATGCTTTAATGTTATTTACTGACTATTTCTTTGGAATATAGAACTCGTTTCAGGCGAGAGGCTAATCAGGCCGACAACAAAGCTGCTACCGTTGCAGTCGACTCATTGATCAACTTCGAAGCTGTCAAGGTGCGCTTGGCCAAATATATCCCCACGTTGTGCATACCCCTCATAGTGCCTTTCCTCCCCTCTTCCCTCCCACTTTCCACTTTCCACTCAACTTCCATATGCTTCTTTGACACCAGTAGCATTTCAACAACGAAAAGTATGAAATTGCACAGTACGACAAGCATTTGGCGGATTATGAAAAGTCGAGTGTGAAGATTACGACGTCCCTGGCGTATTTGAATTCGGGGCAGAATGTCATCTTCTCGAGTGCGTTGACGCTGGCAATGTTTTTGGCTGCGCAGGGTGTTGTGAATGGTGGGTTTGTTTGTTGTTTTCATACTATGCATCGATGGTTTGCTGAGATATTATGCGCGTCATAGGTACTATGACTGTCGGAGATTTGGTCATGGTCAACCAGCTGATTTTCCAGCTGTCGCTGCCTCTCAACTTTTTGGGCACGATTTATAGGGAGATGAGGCAAAATCTTTTGGATATGGAGGTGTTGTACAAACTTGTTGAGGAAAACACACCAGCAAAGGTATATCTTTTTTACAACCATTCCCGATCAACCCATTGAGGCTGTCATTTTAGGACGCAGAAGACGCGCAACCGCTAACTCTCAACGGCGGATCGATTCGGTTCGACAACGTCGCGTTCGCATACCACCCTGACCGGCCCATCTTCCGCAACCTCTCTTTCACGGTACCCGCCGGGAAAAAAGTAGCCATCGTCGGACCCTCAGGGTGCGGCAAATCCACCGTTTTCCGCCTTCTCTACCGATTTTACGAGCCATCTTCTGGGCGAATCTTCATCGACGGGCAAGATGTGACGCGGGTGCAGCTCGAGTCGCTCCGGCGCAATATCGGTGTGGTGCCGCAGGATACGCCGTTGTTCCATGCGGATATTATGCATAACGTGAGGTATGGAAGGCTGGATGCGACCGATGAGGAGGTGGTAGAGGCTGCTAGGAAGGCTAATGTGGATAAGACAATCGAGAGGTTGCCTGCTGGGTATGGGACGATGGTGGGTGAGCGCGGGTTAATGATTAGTGGTGGGGAGAAACAACGATTGGCGGTGGCGAGGGTTATGTTGAAGGATCCGCCGATTTTGTTCTTTGATGAGGCTGTAAGTTTTTTTCCTTCTTCTTCCTCCGAGAAGCGTAACTTTATTGAATTGTTTCCCTGCTTTTTCGTTTAGACTTCTGCTTTGGATGCTCATACCGAGTCGGAGCTTATGAAGAACATCAACACGGCACTACTGGATAAAGCACGTACAAGCATCTTCATTGCTCATCGTCTGCGCACCGTTGTTGAATCCGGTGCGTCTCTCTTTCTCTCTCTACTCTTTAACTTTTTTTCTCACCATGACTAATCCTTCTTGTTTATTCTCCTATTCTTGGGACCTGTAGATTTGATCATTGTGCTAAGAGAAGGCGAAGTGGTCGAGCAGGGTACACATGATGAGCTTATGAAGCTGCGAGGGCTATATTATAGCATGTGGCAACAGCAAGCTTCGCTGGAGAAGATAGAGGAGGAAGGTGAAGAGGCGTTGGAGGGTTAGATTTATCAGTTTCGTGGATTTGAGGTATCGGTTTGCTGTGCTGGCTTCCTCTCTTTTTCTTTTATGGTTGTCTCTCATCACCACTCTTTTTTTCGTCTCATTATCTACACAACTCACGATGGAATAGAGCATTGCATTTAGGCTTTGTGCAATTTTCCGAGGTTCGGGATTCAATCGAGGACAGAGCTGCATGATGAGGTCACGTGATCGTTCAGAATCAGTTTTCGCGTCGGAGAGGGAGACAACTTTTTGAACTTAGATGAAACTCTCGCTTTCACTTAAACCACTTTGAAGATCTACATGTCTCTGGCCTTTCCTGATTATATGAAGTCGGTATGAACTCTGTCCGTTTCGGAGATTAATTTGGTTCCAGAGGTAATGGAAGTTGAAGTTCGGGTATGTTTGAGGACCGGTTGAAGAAGTTCCTTGTCTTGTCTGGTCAACGTCATGATTACGGTGTGATGTGGAGAGGGCATTGACTATAAGAACCTGCGCTGCTGGCTAGGGAGGTATAGGCTCAGGATAATCCGCGTCTCTTGGAGTTTTTCGGTGCGGTGAGCGCGCGTATTTACTTCTTTGCTTTTGTTGTCTGCTTTGTGTGCTTATGGTTTTTTCTCCTTTTTCTCCAGCAACCCATTGCGTTAAGTTCACTTGAAATCTCATACAGCTTTATTGTACTGGACAATGGCGAAATATAAACTCGGATTCTTGTTACTCCTCGTCAGCACCGCGATGGCGGCGCCGCGTTCCCAACCCCAGATGCAGACGCAGATTGACTCCATGGTATCCCGCAGTACGGTGCCCCCGGAGTTTCAATGCGACAGGAACTGTTACCCGTGGCCGACGCAATGTAATAGTATCTCGTATTCGGTGCTTGAACCGGAGGGATGTTATAGATGTTGTTTGTTGCCTGATCATACGACGGTGGGAGGAGGAAATGGGGATGATGGGGAGGTATAGGTATAGGTATAGGTGTTAGGTATGTGCGTTTTTCTTGTTCAGAAGGCACTTGTATGCGCCTTGTTGATGTGTTCTTTTGGCGCTTATTTTAGACGTATGCGTGTGGAACTTTTAGGACTCTCAGAGGTTTATGCAGATGTTCTGTGTTCAATGCGAAATCTATAGAGGTTTTTGTTCTTTTGTTGGTTATTCTTGCTGTTGTGAGTAACTGACCTATCTGGAATTCATGCTCCTTCCCGACTAGGTATTATATGCAATCAACTTCCTCCCCTCTCTTCACCAGATTTCAAACACTAACGACTTGTTCTTCTTTGATTTATCACATGTACATGTCTAAATTGCCGTCGTATCCGCGGCTCGCTTTCGCCTTTTTATCCTTACTCCTTACTCCTGTCCTTCTTCGCCGCCTATCGCCCTCACTCTTGCTTCTGCTAGATCCCGAAAAGGCGTGTTTTGCAGGTCGAATGGTGACATTGGCGTTGGTATTTAAATTGGCAGAACAATGATGGCGTTAACGTAACGCATAGATATGGATATGGGGCACGGGACACAGATGGTGTGTTTAAATTGTTCGAAGGTAAGTGTGGTCATACTCACAAGTAGCTTTATTTTTGCAACTTATGGCTGTGCGGGCTCGTCATCGGGTGAGTAATGTATAGGTATGCGCGTGTACTAGTGTCTGGATTCTGTGTCGAGTATGTTCTTGCGACGAACTGCTATTGCAATCGCTTCAACTCGGCGATGGTAAAAAGACTGTGTGTCTTCCTCGGATCTATCATCTATGTCATCCTTTAATTTCCTGGCTCTTTTACTCGAGGTACGTGTGTATGCGCTATTCTTATTCACGGTTCGGGAGGACTCTCGATTGAAGATTCTGACGTGATATATCAGACAGAGCATGGGCCGTTGATTGTGAAAATGAATGTGATTGTGAATGTGAATGTAAACGTGAGTGTTGAATGTTGAATGCCGTCAAAGGCGAGTAATTGCGATGTCATTTGCTTCCGTCGCATTGCCTTTGCATTGCGTTGCGTTAATTTCCGTAATCATTCTTGCTCCTGACTCCTGGCTCCTGGCTCCTGGCTCCTGCCCCTTTCCCTCCTCCCTTACCATTTTTTCCTCCTTTTGTTGTGGTGTGATCTGTGATTTTGCTTCTTGAAATCTTCATTGTTCACTGAGGTGTGAGTATTTACGTCAAACTCGCGTTTGATGTGTGATATGTTATCGCCTTTGTTTGATGCATCGTGGGTATGTCGAGCCGTGTATGTGTGTATTCTATGCAGGTGAAGTGGAAGGGCTCAGGCTGGGAAGGAAGGAGTGCGAGAGCCGCTTTTCGTCCTATCTAAGCTATGATTGTGATTGTGATTGTGATTGTGATCAATCAACACTATGATGTGATGTGATATGAAGCTGTGGTGATCATGAAAATTATATCATATCCTACTTCTATCCTGCATCAGGCTCTGTTAGGGGTATATTTTTGAAGCTTGAAGTTTTATAATTGGGGTCTATTCAGTTTTTGACATTTGTTCAGGTAGGCGTTGAATCATTTGGGAATTGGGAATAGGAATTCTCCTATATATATATAAATATATACATCATATACACTTTTATCTACTCATTCTAGTTACCGTTAGTAGTACTACCAGTACCAGTGCTAACTCGACTCGACCTCGAAGACTACTACCCGAGTCCACTCTGCGCCACCAGACTCGGTCAAGGTAAATTTGCAATCGCTCTATTTATTCATTATTTCGCTTACAGTTGTCGTCTTGAACTTCTTTGCATTGGATTTGGTTGGCATTAGTGGAATGTTTAGATAGGAGTGGGAGTGTGAGGAGATGCCAGATGATCGTGGTGGTGCGATAAATAATGAGTCTTTTGGTTGGGTGGGAGGAGATCATGTCATGATGGGGCAGTGGCAGGCAGTAGCGGTGGTAGTAGTGTCAGTCGGGATGTCACCGGACGAGACCGTACAGTTGTCAGTCTCAGACGTCAAAGAGAGAATAAAACATATATAGATGTAGTATTAGTACTAGAAGAACGTGAAGTTGAAGCAAAGGTAATGATCTCCGAGGCTAGTTTATTTTATTTTTTTACTCTGGTTCTGGTGTTGGTTTTGGTTTTGGGTTTCCTCGAGGTTCGGCTTCGGCTTCGGGATTGGATCTTTCTTGTATTATTTGGACTCTTGATTCTGATTCAGCGTGTTAAGTTCTGCTGTAACGCAAGTGCAATGTTTATACTGTTAATTGGTGAAAGTTTTTAGGAAGGGGAGCCTGGGGAGGGAAGAGTGACGGGCGCTTATGACTAATTTCCTGTGTTGAACTTCTGACTACTAGTTATATAAATATATCTGTAGGCAAATATGTACACATGTACATTGTGTACGTATGTCGTTGTATGATTTTACTTTGTTTTGATTTTCATTTGAATGAGCCGAACAGAAGATGAAGATGTAGATGTGGATGAAGATGAAGATGATCTGGCCCGTGAGATGAGTGATGAGTCTGAGTTTGAGACTTTGTGAATGTGCATGCCATTCACACTATGCGTATGTACATACATAAGTAGAAGTTTGACACAAACCAGCTCTGTATTGTATATGACATGCATTACCCAGCAAGCAGAGTTTACTTATGTACTATGGACGGATGGGTGATCAAGCGGCGGCGAGCCGAATGATGGTGTGCTAAAAATAGCGCTGCGTCGATGAACAATTGAAACTTGGAAAAATTTCGTGATGTTTTGAGTTTTGATCAGAAAATTGTCAGCGTTCGGCAAGGTGAGGGTGGTGTCAGTTGTAGATGTCGACTGTCTTTGGGATCTGATGAGAGTTGGGAGTTGAATTTTGATGTTGTCGATTGAATCTGAGTGCTTTATGGATATTCTGTGCTTGTGATTTTTGACTGTTTTCTTTGTTTGTTAAATAATTGGTTGTTCGGTGTGTTGTGGAAAACAGTATTTCTTGAAAGTCTTGGATAGTCTATGACTAGAATTTAAAGAATTGAATTAGATGCATGGTTTACGGTTACTTGGAATTAATCTCTCAAGCTGGTCTCCTATCGCGCGCCACGCTTTCGATCTGCCAGCGACAACGTACCAGTCTATTCATTTTAAGAATTCCATTGCATTTGACATTGGCATTGGTGATGCCCAGTGTATGACTTGGGTTCTTGTCGTATTTTATATTTATTTAATTCGGAGTCGGGAGTGGGGGGTGGTCACCCGACCGTCTGAATCGAATGTCGAGAGTTGTTGTTGGAGGTTTGAGGAGCCCTTGTCATTGCTCTCTGCAGGAGGAGGAGGATAGGAGATCCTGAATAGTCGCAAAAGCTATCTTGCACAATGCTATGTTGTGAACAAAAAAGGGATCAAGCCTCGAGTCACGAAAGAAGCAAGCAACGGCAGAAGCTTCGAAATTCCGGACCTCGATGTGAGCAGTTATTATAAATTCCCGTCGAACCTGGATGAAGACATTGACAGACTGAGGTCTCCAATGCGGTACTTATCATTCGAAGAAGACAGAAGACGGAGTTACTGTTTATCAGATAGCACGGGTATACGTGCGATATGGGGAAGAGGATTTTGAGTTGGAGAAGGAAGGATCCTTTGTGTCGGGTATATCGTGTGTGTGGCGCAGATATACGTGATCGAAGAGGGTGATTGGGTTCTTTGAAATTGAATGAGGGTTTGTGGTGTGCTGTGGAGAGAAAGGGAAGAGAATGTTAGCGCTGAAAGGGAGAGTTGTAGAGATGGTAGGAGGTGGGATGATGTGGACAATAGAGCGAGCGTGTATTTTTGGAGTGAGAGTGGTGTGGGTTAATTTAATTTTGAGATGGAATAGAATAGGGTGGCGCGGAGGCTGTTTGGCGTGGTGAATGGAAGACACTGTGAGAGGCTTGTTGACGGTGTTGTCCTCGTCGTTGTCGGTGGTGGTACCGGTGTTGTCGTTGTTGTTGCCGTCGTCGTCGTCGTCGGTGTTGTCGACAAATTGACTAGAAAAACAAATTGAAAGACAGGGGATGGAAATTAAGAGTGTGAGAAGGAGGGGCTGGGCTTGTTGATAAGATGATGTTTCAAATTTAGGTCCGCTGATTCGTGCCCCAATAGTCTAAGCTGGGCTTGCTTTCAACATTCATACTCCCGTCTGTTAATGCAACGCCATGGACGTCGACCACCCCCACGGCCTCGTCTACCCAAACGGTCTCCTCGCTGCCCTCCCCGTCCTCCACCCACCTCCCGACAATGACCCCCATACCCTCAATACCAATACCCCGCATCACCACCACAACCACCCCCGCCCCCGCCCCCGCACTCGCTCCCCACGACACACTGCCTCGCCCCCCATTCGCGCCCTATCTGCACCCCAGTTCGCCGACCTCCACCTACAGCATACACTCGCTCACCCACCGGACAACACCCTCTTTCCCTTCTTACATGGCCTCGAGGGCGACAACCACGCCCAGAACACATTCTTCGCCTCGTCGTTTGCCAATAACACAACCACCAACTCCAATGGGAATCAAAGACACCATTACCAGCATCAGCACCAGCACGGTGCAGAGCCGCCGCCGCGGATTACGCCGCGCGTGCCGCACTACCGCGGGCTCGTATGGGTCGTGTGCGAGGACGACCTCGAGCGTGCGCGGGACTGGGCCTCGCTCAGGGTGCTCCGCCGCAAGCCTGTCGGGCCCACTTCTACCGCAACCGCCACTGCGAATGCAAATGCAAATGTTAGTACCAACGCTGCTGGAGGTATAGCGGGCGAGGACGACACGGACCACAACCCGCACGCGCCATCGTCCTCCGACTCGTCTTCCTCCGCGTCTTCGTCTTCTTCGGATTCGTCGTCTTTGTATGATGATGAGGACGAGGATCTGGACCTGGACCTTGACCTAGACCCGGCGCATGCGCATGCGCATAGCCAGCCAGAGCGCGGCGTCGACACCGACGCGCAGGACATTTTGCTTATGCTCGAGGCGACGAACGAGGCGGCTGTCGCTGCGAAAGCGGCCGCTGTGGCTGTGGCGGCCAAAGACCTTGATACAGACAAAGGAGCACTCGAGGACAAGGAGAAAGAGCGGGAGAGGATGGGGTACAGAGATCGGCCGCTTGATGCTGAGCTCGACCTTGACACGGACCCGGACGAAGAAGATGCGGATGCTGATGAGGATGAAGATGGGTCGCATACCTCTGCTTCCGCTGCTCAAGTACGGTTGCCGTCAACGCAGACACAGACGCAGCCGCAGGTCATTTCACTTGAAGAAGTCTTCACTGTCGATACAGGCAACGCCAAAGGCACACAGAACTACGAGGGCGCGCATATGCACCCTGTTGCGCACCGGCCTGCGTTGGTGCTCGCTCCGCCTGTTGCGGTGCCTGGTGTAGGTGTCGGTGTCGGTGGAGGAAAGGGGCTGGGGATTGATACGAACACAATTGCAAATGGCCATGCTGTCTCTTCGATTGCAAATGGGAACGTTGTCTCTTCATATGCGAATGGCCATGCAAATGCGAATTCCAATTCGAATTCGAATGGTAAAGGTGGTACAACGACGACGACAACAAACGCAACCGCCAACGCGCAAATTACAACAAGCACAACAACACATGCGACGCATACATCCCTCTCCCCACTCACATTCGCAACCATCTCACCCTCATCTTCGCTCTCCGCAACCTCTGCCTCTGCCTCAACGTCAACCTCGTCGTCTCCGTCGTCATCTGTGTCTTCCTCGTCCTCCTTCGTCGATTCACCACCGCATTCAGTGTCCGTTTCCCCATCAGCGTCCGTGTCAGCGTCGCCTTCTCTAACAGGCTCCCCGTCGATGTCGATGTCAGGAGATACAGAGGGTGAAGGCGAGGGCGAATGGTCGCCTGCAACGTCCATCTCACATATTGCTGGCAGCCCGCTGTCGAAAGAGGTTGATGTCGATGTTGATGCTAATGCTGAATTAGGCGTAGAGGGAGAGGGAGGACAGGGGAGGCCGATGTCGCTTTTGGAGATTGAGCTGGATGCGAAGAGGGTGGGTCGTTTACAGTCACGTCAGGAGTCGGGGCATCCACATGAACATGAACAACAATCTCAATCTCAATCTCAACATGAACATCAAGAACTAATACCCACCACATCCCCAGCGTCCGCCTCACCTTTACCTTTGCCTCTACCTTTGCCTTTACCATTATCCTCACCCTCGTCCTCATCTTTACCTTTACCTTTACCTACTACACTCTTACAACCTGACTCGAACCCCAAACCCAAACCCAAACCCAAGGAACGCCGAGCAACAGACCCGACAAAACCACCGCTGCTCACATCCACATTCCGGCCTAAAGAGCTGTTGAGGCGGGTTAAAGGGCAGGGGAGGAAGCATAGTCATGGTCATGGGCTTGGGCATGGGCGTCATAGGGAGAAGGGGAGGTTGCGTGTGGATGTTGGTGGGAATGGGAATGGGGTTGTGGGTGGGGGTGAGGGCGAGGGCGAGGGTGAGCAGGATGAAGATGTGGATGTGGATGAGGATGAGGAAGATGGGAGGTGGGAGTTCGTCCCTGCGCGTGTACCGGATGGAATCTCGTTGAGGAATTTTGGAATTCAAGTGGTGAGTTTCTTCTTTCTTTTGATTCTTTTTTGTTTTTGTTTTTGGTCTTGGTCTTGGTTTTGTGTTCTTTTTTTTGGAGGTTGTTTTTATTTCTTTCTGTTGCTTTCTTTCTCTCTTGTTTCTTTTTCAACAAAAAATTGTTTGGGGGGTTTGGTGAAAGAACGTCATTTTGTTTATGAAATAATTTCTTTTGAGAGGCGTTTGGATGGACAGATGTCTTTTGTTTTTTTTATTTCAATTTTGGAAAGGCAATTTGGGGAAATCGTCGTATTCCTATGTGATGTTTCTGTGGCTTTTTTCTTTCTGTTTCTTTTTTTCTGGAGGGGTTCCAAGAAGTTTCTTTTTCTTTCTTTTTTTTTTTTCGTGGTGGCTTTTTTTGAATTATGCGTGTGTTCTTGTTTTTCAGTGGTCAGATTTTCTTTTTCTTTTTTTCTTTTTTTTTTTTTTCTTTTGGATTACAGTTGGAGTCGCGTTGGAGGGTAGTTGGATCGTATACTTGGAGGTCTGCCGCAGGGTTTGCGGATCATTATTTCTTTCTTCCTTCCTTCCTTCCTTTCTTTAATTTTTGTCTCTTTTTTTCTTTGATTTTGACGCCTGGGGTATCCTGAATTTGCAATTTTGCGACTTAGAGGAGAGGAGGTCGAGTTTAATTGTGGTTCTTTCGGTGAAGAAGAAAAACCTCTTTGCCTTGTCCTCTTTGTGTTTCTTGTAAACAGGAGCATTCCATGTTTCTGTTTACAATGCGTTTATATTTTTTGGATTTTTTTTTTTGCTTTCGTCTCTCTATTCCACCTCGTTTGTGGAATGAGAGTTTGGGGTTTAATCCAAGTTCACATTTATTCTACTGTCGAAGTCAAAAGCCAATTTTTTTTTTATTCTTTATACTTTGGCGTTCTTTTCTTTGTCTGTCATCTCGATTTTTGTTCCCAATTTTCGTTGGTTGCCGAGATAGATGGTGGTATTGAAGGCCATGACAATACCCCAAGGGTGCTATGGATGGAGCGAGGTGTTCAGCGGTTGGAAAAGGGGAACAAAACAAGAAATAGTTTCATTTTTTTTTTTGGTTGTTTCTTGCTTCTGCTCAGAGTTTCGTTACTCAGCATTTGAGTTTTTTTTTGGACATTTTTGCCGTTTCTCTTTTTCAGTTTGGTTTGTGCTTTGCAAGCCCTTTCAGATGGTTCTGGCGCAAAAGTTGGAAAAGAAAGAAATGGGTGGTGGGATAGGCAGGCGCCTTATGTGTGGATTTGGAGAAGAAAAAAATTGCGCTTAGGATGTGACTCGTATATGCTTTCTTTTGATAAATGAGCGACGACTTCCCTGATTTGCACTTTTTGTCGTTTCATTTCCATTTGTCTTTTATTTGTTGGAATATGAAATTTCCCCGGACAAGGTTTTGATATATTGGATCTGCGCCTTTCCTCTTTTCCCCCTTTTTTGCGGGGTAGTTTTGATTTTTCAACTTTTTTAAATTTATTTCATCGAATGATTGGCCTCGTCGCCGCGTCCAACTTTCACTTTTTTCTGTTCTCCAAATGTGTTTCTTGATGCACACACACTAACTTGTTCTCTTCACACAGCCGATTTATGCTACATTGTCTGACATTGTCATCTACTCTCCGCACGGTGCAACGCCTGCGGCTCTGGCCCTCGCGCGCCGCTTCAGAGCTGCGATCAAGGCAAAACGCGCGGAGCGCCTGCGTGCTGCCGGTCTGGACGATGAGTCCATCAGGGGCGCGGAGAGGGCGCTGAAGGCCAGGGAGGCGGTGCAGAACAAGTTGGATATGATGGAGCGGGAGGGGTCGGGGGACAGTGGGAGCTCCGGCAGCAATTTTGGGCCGGTGTACGAGGATGACAATACGGCTCAGCAACAGCAACATCAGATGCCCGAGTTGCAGACGGAGAAGGACTCTGCTATGCATCCGCACATTGCAGCGCTGCACAGACGACGCGCGGAGTTTTTGGAGTACAATGTGTTTGTGCTCGACGCGGACGAAGATGAGATGCGCCGTGCGATGCCGCATATGATGATGCGCGTCTGTGGTGCGGGTGTGCCTGGGGGTTTGGGTTTGGGTGTTAGTGTCGAAGCCAGTGCAGTCGGCTCTGCCGCCACTGCTACCGCCACCGCAACAGCTACCGTATTCGGCGCGGACACGGCACTGATGGATGGTGGTGCTCATACGGATAGGTCGGATGGGCATGTTATTGAGTTAAAGAGAGAGGAGGAGCTGGCGGCCGCGGAAGCGAGGCGGGTAAGAATGGAGGCGGAGGCAGAGGGGATGGGAATGGTGGTGGATACGGTGGAGGCGGGTGTAGATGTTGATGCTATGGATGTGGACGAGGTCGTGGATATTGTCGCGGCCGCTGCGTCGCGTGTTGCTGCTGAGCAGGCGCAGGCTGAGAAGACAGAGGAAAAGGACACAAAGAAAGAGGAGGAAGAGGAAGACATCCTGCCCAATACAGTCGACTTTGCTCTGCGCGAGCGGGAGGAGATGCGCGATTTGACTAAGGCATCTGAGATTATCAGTCTCCCGCCCATTACGTCTGCATCCTCGCGAGGACAAACAAAAACGCCTGTTGAGTACAGCGACCTTGGGCCCTCACCTGTATGGGATCCTCGCGTTGGCCAGGTATATCTGGGCAACTCGGGTGATGTGCCGTTGACGCCTGACGTACCGACACAATTCAGGCATGCAGCAAGTGTCGCACGCGCGGCAGCGGCGGCAACGACAACGACCGATGCAAATGCTGAAGAGAACGCTAAGTGGAATTGGAAGACGCTCACGCGGCATCTGCGTGGGGTCGATGGGCTCATGAAGGAGTATAATGGCGAACTTGGTCTAGAATACCAACATGGGTTCGAGGAGGAGGATGCGGAGGGCACGCTCCCCGCGGATGACCCGTTCAACTACGCCGCGACGAACGACCCAGCACACGGGTTTGGGTATGACATCTGTGTCGAGTGCCATGATCTTGCGCCATTCCCTTCCGCGGCGCACCTGCGCGCGGCGGAGGAGCATCTTGGGATGCTAGATGTCATGTGGCGGGAGCGATGGGAACGAGCATGGACAGCGCGTCTCGTGCGTCTCTGTGCAGGGAAGAGCGCGGAGGAGCAGGCAAGAATTAGAAATATGCATGCCCCACCGACGCCGCCGCGCCCCCCTCCCCATGCGAACGCGGTAATCCACCTACCGTTCCCCAGCTCGCCCCCGAACTCGCAGGGGACGATGGTTGCACTTATGCCTGTGGTGAGGTTTTTGGAGAAGTGGATCCAACCTGTGCCTGTGCCTGTTATTGTCCCACCACCTCCACCTCCTCCTGTGGCCCCTGTGCAGGAGTCCCAGAAGGGAGAGAGTCCACCGGCAACTACTGGTGGAGCGGGCTCGAGGCGCTGGTCGTCTGTTACGGCGCTCATGCCGTCGTTCCCTGTTTTCCCCGGCAGTGGCAGCAGTAACAACAATACAACCAAGGCGGCCCCTACACCTCCTCCTTCTTCTCCGCTGCCCCCCGCCCCCGCGCGAATGAGGTCCATGACCTCTCCGTCGTCTTCCATGTCGCACCACCCACCGACGCCTGTGCAAGCGCGCTCAAGGCCGCTCAAAATTTTGTTGTATTCTTCTGATGGGTACACCGAATCGTCCGTCCCAGCTTTGTGCCTGTTGATGGCGATCAAGTCGTTAATGCTGCCCGAGGCTTACCTCGAGCTGCAGGTGGAGAAGCGGCGTAGCTTTTTTGTGTACCAGACTGACCTGGGCCTGTTGCGTCGCGTGGAGAACCGGCTGCGTGAGGAACGGGAGCGAGAAAAAGAGAAGGAGAGAGAAAGGGAGAGGGAGCGTGAAAGATTGGCGACTGGTGTGTATCTATCATCTTCGTCTTCGTCGACTGGGGGTGGGAGCATCAATGCAAATGGAAAGAGGACTGCAGGAGGTCCAGTGGTTGTGCCTGCACGAGGAGGATATTGGTCTGGTTCGTCATCCAGTGCTGGCAATGCAAACTCGAATCAAAATCCGGGTACGACTTCAAACCCAACCCCGTCTGCGTTTACGGGGCGGCCTGCCGCCAAGTCGGTGTCGTTTGCTCATGCACCTGGGTATATGCAGCAGCAGTCATCATCACATCAGGTTGCTACCAGCTCCATTTCTGGGGCCTCGTCCGCGTCGTCTCCTTCAATGGCGCAGCTTGTCCCACATGCGAGGGTGGTATCGTCGCAGCAGAGCACATCGGCCTCTCAGTTCTCGCAGAAGCCACAGTTTGAGTTTGGGAGTTTGCCAGCTACGCCTCCTGCAGGGATGACTACTACGCAGCAGCCGCAGCCGCAACCTCCTATGATGGGCGTCGTGAAAGGACGACCGAGGGCGAGCACGAGTCCGTGGCTGCCGAGTTTGTTCGGAGGCGATCACCAGTCGTGGTTCAACGATCCACGGTTCGATGGCAGTTTCCCCAGTAGGGTGCTGCCGTTTTTGTATCTTGGAAATCTGTACGTCAGAGTCTTATTATGTTTAGTTTCCTTGAACTCAAGGTTATGTTTTAGGAATCACGCGTCGAATGTGTATATGCTTCATGCGTTGGGTATCACGCATGTTGTTTCTGTGGGCGAATGCGCTCTAGTTCCGCCTCCGCATCATATGAGCATGCACGGCGGGGCAGGGGATGCTTGTGCTCGGCCAGGTCCTGGAGCGCATTTCGTCCCAGGCAAGGGCCCCGGCGGGCACGGCTCGTTGTGGATCGAAGAACGCGAAGGGCGCATCAAGGTGCTGGACATCAAGGGCGTGTGTGATGATGGAATTGATACTCTCGAGCCCCAGCTCGAGCCTATATGTGATTGGATCGACAAGGCGAGGCAGGAAGGTGGGCAGGTCCTTGTGCATTGCAGAGTAGGCGTGTCGCGAAGCGCGACTGTCACGGTGCGTATGATTCCTCTATGACTCTCTTTCTTTTTTACTGATTTTATACGGTGCATAGATTGCATATGTGATGAAACACCTCAACCTACCGCTCGTGGATGCGTATCTGATTGTTCGCTCGCGACGACTTTCAGTACTCATTCAGCCAAATATGCGGCTACTTTATAACCTGTGCGGATGGGAGATTAAACTGGCGAAAGAGCGCGCCGGTGGTGATGAACGAAAGCTTAAAAAAGAACTGGCTAGGACGTTGACCTGGCCATATCTGTCCAAGGAGGTTCACGCTCTGAACGAGAAGTATCTTCATTGAACGATCATCGGTTGCCAATATTCTTTTCCGGCGCTGTATGACGACATCACTACCATTCTCTCGCTCGTTATCATTCTATTCCCACTCCTACTTTCGACATCTTGACGACAGAAAAAAACCACCGTTCCAGAAATTCAAGATTGGTCCCCTGAACCTTCTCTCTTACGAAAGGCGAAACGAGGGTTCATTTCCTTTCGAGAAATCAACGTTCACCGGTTACGCGCTGTCAAATCTGCAACTTTGTTTTTCATTTTTGATTTCTTACAACGAAAGCATCAACCAAGCACAACGTAACGCAAATATTCCCGATTGCAATTTTTTCTTTGTAACAATACTGTCCGCACATGTTTGTCATTTTATCTTTTCTTCCTCTCTATTATTGTTTGTACTCGTGGCTCGATCTTTTCGTTCTTGTGTCATTTTGTCTTCTTTCCTGTCTATCTGTCTGTCTGTTGTAACTGCCTTCTATCGTCGATTCTCTGCCTGTGCCTATAATTGCTACAGAAAAACTCTCATCACTCCGTGTTGTACATCTTGTATATCTGTTCCGTCGTTTTATATTTCCCTTTTTTTGGTGTCATTTTCTGTTCCAGTCCTGAGTAACATTTCTCTTACTTCCCAGTAGCCTTGCACCTTGCATAAATACAATCATGTTCGATGGTTATTTGCTCGTGCAATATTTTTGTCTTTGATCTTCTGAACAAGTTTCCAAACTCATTCCTAATCATTGTGGGACCCGCAGCTGACCTGTCTCTCAGGTCCTCAAATCGCGCGGACTGCAAAATTGTGCGAACTATTATGATTACATCCGAATGGCCACTTGCAGAACCAACGTGCGGGCAACTGCGCACCTCCCTCTTTGCCGCCGGTGGATTTCACAAATGTGCTTCGATAGAAGCTCTCCTGTGCTTTTCTCTCCTTCTTGGTCCAACATGAAATGAAACAATGCGGTTCATTCCCGCGCATGTTGTTTACTATATTTTGGATCCAGCAGGTGTAGAAGATTGTAGAAGATTCGGAGGTTTGTTGAGAACTTGATAATACGACAGCAACATATGGTTTTGCCCTCCCAAAAGTGCCTCGCGGAATCTACGTCACTATTTTCCGACTTCTTTTTTTTCTGAAATGGAAAAAAGTCCAGCAGTGGACTCACGCAAGGTGAGTGTTTAAATATACGTTGGTACCTACAGTCTCGAGCGAGACGCTGGTTCCTCCGTGTGTAAATGAACGACGTTATCAAGTAAGTTTAGTAAGTTATCGCAAAGTCGGGCTGTCCGGATCTGGGTTAGTATACAATGGGTTGTATTAGGTTACAATGGATCGGCAAAATCCTCTGTTCTGGGCGCTTGTTTCCTTACTATGTCCACGAGCTATATACTGCCTGTCTGAGGTATCAATTAGTATGTCAAGATATACTAAAAGGCTTGTGGGCTAGCCGTTTTTTCCACGACCTTCCCCCTGCCACCGCCTTATCTCAAAAGCAGAGATCTGAGAATATTGACAGGAATAATCATGGGTCTGAAAGCCTTGAGGGAAAGAGGAGCGACAAAGGAGCGAGTAAGTCCGAGCGTCCTCAATCAAGGCATGAATATTTCCCCGTAGCGAGGTCAGCATTGCCTCCGATCGTCAACAATCACGATAATCATAACTGAGATATTAATGTGTTAGTAGGGAAATGAAAAAAAGAAACGGACTTCAAAGGGACAGGGCAAGAAACGGCGAAGCCGTTCAAATCTTGCCCCTGGGAATCCATGCTGTCTATCTATATGCATCTTGCTGCACGTCACTTTCGATCGGTCGATCGCGTTTAGAGGAGGGAGTGAGGCTTTGAATGAATGAATTCATCGAGACCTTCGATGTTTAGTGTGGCACAACTGATGTGCAAAAAGGGGATGAGGATGTCTGATGGAACGTTGTTCGAAGCCAGTTGCGCCACGGACGCTATAGTCCTTAACTCCTTTACATAGCCGTGGAGGCGTGTGCCATTCACCACTCTCAGTCCTTTATTAAACTTGCTATTTAGGACTAAAAAGTCGCCCAAAAAGCTTTATCTTGAAGTTATAGCCACTGGTAGTTTAGGTTATTCGGCTTATATATCAGGACTCTGACCTGTATAACCCTGGTCCTTACAAATCAAACATTCTCAGAGCTTGAGGCTGGAATTAGTCCTCTAATTTGAATACTGGCAATATCGACTTCAGACATGGAAGCAAAGAAGAAAGGAAAAATGGACTCGCCACAGGCACCGTTTCCAGGCTTGGTGGCGAAGATAGCTTCCTTCAAAGCATCAATATCTAGATATCTATACGGACGATATGTGTTCTTGATTTTATTAATAAACCGATTCACGCCAAATTCTGGCACAAGAGAAACTGTGCATCCGCCCCATCCTGCGCCTAGCCGCAATGGAAACAAAGGTGATTAGAACAAGGTCACTAAAGATATAAAGGTAAAAGAGATACCGGTGAGTCTGCTACCGTATGCTCCTGCCTCCCTGGCCAAGCGAGTTAGCTCGTCTAGTTCGGGACACGAGCATTCAAACGATTTCGAGCAGCTTTCTTGAGAATCGTTCATGAGCCGACCAAGGCTTTCAATATAGAAATTATCGTCGGGATCAGAAGACACCGCAGACTCCAAGCAGGTGCGCCTGAACTGCAGGACCCTTCGGGCCTCGGAGAAAACGTGCTTAGCACGCTTGTACAATTGGAAATGCGTCGCTTCGACTGCAAACAACCAAATACAAAAGGCACAAGGTTAATGTGGTTAAATGGGGATCATCGTGTGTCCGAAGACGAAGCTGCAAGACGGACTTACTGTCAACCCAAGACAGATACAGCTCTTCAAAAGCACCTTTGGAGAGCCCACTCATTTTGATCATCTCATCCATCGTTACTCCAAGCTGTCCATTGACGATTTTATTCGGTTTCAAGACCTCCAGCTTATATTCCATCTCCACCAGCGCATTTTCCAGATTATCAGGTCCTATATCCTCATTGTCCCTTTCACCTATGAATTTCCCAGCGACTTCCCGGAATGTTATCCGTTCGTTGGCATCGACTTTAACGCCTAGAGATTTAGCAAGTATTCGTGCTCCTACTAAAGTCTCCACGACACGGAGGTTATATCCCCGCTTTGCGCTCAGAGCTTTATCAGCCACCACCAGAGAGTTGGCGATGACAAACACCGCTCGGCCGGGAAGCGGGACGGTTTCAGCATGCAAAGACGGGTGAAAGGTGATATACAAAGCTGAGGATGGATCGCACATCACTGACGCCGCTTGATCCATGCTTTAAAACGGATGTCAGGTATAATGTTATCAGAATCTAAGGAGTTTATGTTTAGCCTACCCTCCACTGTTAACACCTGCTCAGATAGTTGATATTTTATATTCAATACAATTTAAATGAGCACTTACCGACTCTCTTCTCGTTTTCCATTGCCATACGCACAAGGTCTCCTTTACTGAGAATGTTCGCAGAGGAATCCAGCTATTGAAAGAGTAGATGAAATGTAAGAACAACGACAGACTCTATCTATTGCAAAAAATCCATGTACCTTTCCATTCACAACCAGAAATGCCAATGTACTCGCAACAACCATGGCAGCACTCGACGAAAGACCAGACCCGGCTGGTACAGTCCCACTTACCAAAAGATCAACGGGAACTGGCTCTTCCCGTTTCTCTCCAGCAAAATGTTGATTCAACACACCCTGCTCAAAGATAAGAACAGGGCATAGATATTCATTCCTCGAGATGCTCACATAATATCCAGCCTTCACATAACTTTCCCATCGAAGCTCTCTGGTGTTGATGTCAAGGTGCCAGAATTCCGCGGCACCAGATTGCCTGTTGGCCTCTGTGGGTTCTTTGACAGCAGGAGCGAAAACCTGGCGAGTATATTTATCGTCTAGATTTTCTGCGACGACGCTTCCCGGAGTATGCTCAATTGCCTGCTTTCTTTGCCCTCGCAAAACAGGTCGGGGAGCACAGGCGATCAAGATATCTGGCTCCACAGCGGCTGGGAGGACACCAAACAATGCGTAATCGACATGTTCGCCTTGATCCGAGGGCGTCTAATGAGCATCCATCTGTCTCCAACTTGAAATATATGCGTACCGATCAAGCTGGATTGATATCGTTTTGATCCAGTCAGTACCAGTAATCTAATAGTATGTCAGAGAGAATACGTACTTCACACGTCCTGGAGCTCTCGCGATGTACGTTGGCCTCCTTCCGAACCGTCTCTCGAACTCTTCAGCTAAGTTGTTCCACCTTGTCGCATGCCGAAAGGATACCTCTACGGCGCCAAAGACATCAACCAAAGACGTGTAAATCGGTATGGGTTGTTCAGCAATCATGATAGGGGGATAGGGGGATCTCTGGGAGAAAAGGAGAGTCGAGAACTAGATGAGCAGATGGGAGAAGGTGACGGTAATGGACCGCGAATTTTCCGTAAAGACTTGCTACTCATGTGACTGGTGGGTGTTTTCGCCATCTCAGACACCGTCAGCTGAGCGGACATTTGGTAGTGTTCTTATCTCTCTTTTGTGATCATGATCTACGGAAGGTATTGTCATACCTTGAGGCTGCAAAGACTCAAAAACGCTACCCTCAAACCCCATATTTTCCTTCAACTATCAAAATTTCTTGGACGTTCGCGAGTTCAGGCTTGATTAATATTTTTTTCTCGGGCAGGGTTCGATGCGAAAACCGTCACAGTGATTGGAATGTTATGTACGTAGAACTCATCAATGCGGCCCGACTCGGAATCCGGGTGTTTTCGTCATTGATGCTATATTTTTGTTCTTCTGTAACAGCTGAGCTGTTGGATATGGCCGTCAAACAACCGTTCGAATGAAAAGTATTGCGATGGGTGCGGTAGTGGAACAACTCTGGAACGAGCTCTAGTCTTGAGAGCGTATTTGGCGCTTGCTTGGCCATATTTGGTTTTGATCAAAGTGACAAGCAAACTGCCATGTTTGGGTCTCCATTTAGGCGCTCTCGGGGCATTGCCCCTATAGCCGTCATGTCCGATACCGCCACTTTACCAAACCCTCTAACAGTAAGTAACTTGCCACTAGTTATGAAAGGTAAATTTGTTATTTACAATATTCATTCTGAACATTTTATCCCACCGCCTATTTCTTACCACCTGTTGCCACCTAATTAAACTTGAATAATATGTCACTCGCACTGTGCTAATGACTCGGTAAGGTTGAGTATTTGAAGACTTGGGATCGCCTCCTGATCTAGAATGTCTTGATTGGAGACATTTTCCGCTCTCATTAAATATATTATATTATCATACTTCTCGTATGCCACTCTTCAAAAGTCTGACGGCTCCGAATATTCATCAAATCCGAAGGCACTTTCCCTTCATTGTTCGCTACTGGGTTCAGTGGAAGACATTTCATTTTATTTGGGAAGATGGATTATGTGATCCCACTACATTGGTGAGGGACTAAGGTAAAGTTATAAATGGTTTTCTACATTATGATCTTGTGTTAAAAAAGTTGAGACGTCGCGATTAAGATTAAGAATCATCTTCGAAAGTTTTGATTAATATTAATAACTGACAAGCAGCATGTTACTAGTACCTGATGGGACTTGCAATCACAGGGGATAATATCTATCCGGATAGCAGAAGACCCTTGGGGTAGCGTCAGTATCAATCTTTGCCAGGGTATATAGCAGATAGCTAGAAGGTTCAAGGAATTTGTGCTCTTCGCACGTAAAATGGATCAATGTGTTCCTAAAATAGTCTTCTTTCATAGGTAGCAGATATGGTGAAAAATGTAGAATCCAGTGCCTGGTTATATCGTCATGATGGATGGTTTACGGGGGCCCACAATATTCATTGTTCAAGGTCAGCCAACCATTACTCAGCCCACTGACAGCGACAATAGCCCTGCAGGTTAGTTCAGTGTTGGCTTCCAGGCACCCCACCTGATGAAGTGACTCACTCCAAATAATATGGGGTCTCTTGACAATGATTTGAGCATCTTAGTCTGTGGCGCACGACGAGAAGCTCATCTGACATGAAAATTTCTGATGTTTTTTTCTGGAATGAGATGATTAAATTTAACGCCTTTACAGGCAACCTCACGGTAGATTCGTTATATTACTAATAGCCATTGTCAGTCAATTGGATCCGGTCGGCAATTAAAGGCAAAATACTGCCCGTTTGTAACGGCTCATTGCTTGATTTCAAGTAAAATATAGGAGGATTAAATCAGATCAAAGATAGGGAACCCTATATTCATCGAACCTTATATCAAACCGCTCATTCGACACTCCTGAGGAAGAGTCACCATCCATTCAGATGGCCTATGTATTTTTTGACTTGACTAGTCACTCGGTCGTGGTTAAGCTGTTCGTCGAACATTCAACTATGCACGAGGTGACTTGTTATAACTGTGTAATGACATCATGACCGGCAATTAATGTTAATGAGTAAGCGGTTCATTGACAAATATTGATGCCTTCTTCCCTTATCACTTGGCCAACTTTTCTTTGTGACTCACATCTCTAGTATCTACAACTTCGGCTGAATTCTGGCTTTGCTTTTAAAAGACGACATCCTACTCCTTTGGCACATCATTCACTGAACTATCTTTACCCTCTTTTTTGACAACACAGGATTTACAATGGCTGCAGTACGCATTTTTACATGCATCAGTCGTTCCACAATTTTGTTCTGATCGTTTTTGATTTTTGAACCGCGTCAACAGACATCTGATACCAATGGTACCTCGATCCACCATGACGCGGTTGGTCGAACCCATATCACGTATACGATCATGCTCCAGGCCTTCCTAACTAAACATATTTTCCCTAGATCAAACGCCTCCCCGATGCATTCTACGATGACTTCCTTTCCGACCTTGCCAAAGAAAGGAAGCCGAGCGCAAGTGGGTCCACTATAATCTATCCCCGTATATTGACTTGAGCTCACTCATTGTATCTCATTTCACCGCACGCGTGCATCTGCCTTTCTTTTGACATTCCAGTCCGTAGTTTGTTCCCACTGGAGAAAACCCCCGGTTTGATCTCCCTTTTGGCGGGCAAGCCGAATGCTTCGACATTTCCGTTCACCTCCCTGACTTTCAATGCGCGTTCGCCCATCAACCCTGAAGAAGAAACGACGCTCACCGTCTCGGGAGATGATCTCGCACAAGGGTTGCAATACGGCGACACTGCCGGCTTGAAAGCCCTTCTCGATTGGCTTCATGGTCTCCAGGAACGCAACCACGGACGCAAATCTGGAGAAGGCTGGAGAATATCAATCGGTTCGGGGTCTCAGGATTTGATTTACAAAGTCTGTTGCGTTTTCTTCTTTCCATCATATCTGAAAATTTAGGTTCTCTCATTAACAAATCGGCTGTTTGTTATGTATGATTGTTGACAGGCTGTCGCTGCGATGGTCAACCCTGGTGATTCTGTTCTGGTCGAATCTCCTGTCTATGCGTAAGCCTGTGCTTCTATGGAGCTTTGTTCGCTCTATCTTTCTGCGCCGAGCTAATCCTTGTTCGTTTTACAGCGGTGTTATTCCGATGTTCCACAGTTTGCACTGTAATCAGATCGGTGGGTCAAAGAATATCTCACAACAATGTTCTTTATCTTAAAAAGACCGTGTCCGAACTTTACAGAAGTAAACACAGACTCCCAAGGGATACAGTCAGCTTCCCTGAGAACAATTCTAGAACAATGGCCTGAGGGAACACCCAAGCCTAAAGTTCTATATACGGTGCCGGTACATGTCAAATTTACTGGCATCTTTATCTATAATTGTTTATTTGCTCATTGCTTTGCTTGTGAGTAGTATGGGTGTAACCCAACAGGGATGACAGCAACTCTGGAGAGACGCAAAGAAGTTCTCAAGTTAGCCCGAGAGCACAATTTTATTATCCTGGAAGGTGAGCCAGAGTTAAAGTCTCTACCTTTGCTCCTAGTTCTCCTACTAACCGTGTCTACTCAATTCACATACTCAATGACGTGTAATAGACGATCCCTACTTTTACCTCTACTACGGCAAGGCGCCGAGATACCCATCGTACTTTGCGTTGGAGCTTGAAGAGCCAGAGGTCGGCCGTGTACTCCGGTTCGACAGCCTGTCGAAGATTCTGTCTGCCGGCATACGCATCGGCTTCGCGTCAGGTCCGGAAGCCCTCCTCAAGGCAATAGACCAACATGTGCGTTCCTTCTCCCCTCCAAAACCTATTGCCGAAAGGTCTTTCTCATGAATATATGCTAACGAAAGTCTCTTCATTTTCTGTGCTCCTGGCCGTGGTCCCTCGCTTAAAATTGTATTGGATCATGTTATATTGTCGGCTGCCGTCCCTTCTGTCTGTATTTATTGCTGGTGATGATGTCTACATCAACCCAGACGGCGACGTCCAACTTGCAGACTTCTTCTCTCACACAAGCGATCGTGTTTAAATTGCTTGATTCATGGGGATACGAAGGCTTCCGTATCCATACTGAGCGTGTTTCCGCGTTCTACGCTGCGAAGAGGGATGTGTTTGAGCGCGCAATGAACAAATACCTTACTGGCCTCGCGGAATGGAGTACCCCTGAAGCAGGCATGTTCTTCTGGTGATTGAAACCCTCTTCTCTTCTTCCTCGATAGATCACATTCACACTTAACTTTCTTCCCTTCATCTCCATATACACAGGTTCAAACTGCGTCTGAACGACACTCCCGACGCAGACGCGCATGCGGACTCGGGCGATTCCGCAGCCGTGATCAGAACCAAAGCCGTCGAAAAGGGCGTGCTCGCGCTGCCAGGCACCGTCTTCCTTCCCAACGGGCGCGCGACACCGTACGTCCGCGCGTCGTTCAGCTTAATCGGGGAGGAGGACGTGGATAAGGCCATACAACGATTGCGGGACGCGATTCTCGACGCGCGCGTTGCTTCTGGTTCGACTGCGTGAGCTGAACGCTGCCTGTGGCTTTGAAGCACTCATTTCTCTGAAACCGAGAGTGCGGATCCGAATTGGATTGGGATATGGATGAATAAGTATTTAAAATTTTAAGCTTTTTGGTGGAGCGGTTAGAACTGAATGTGTCGGGGTTTTTCACTGACTTAAATTGCAATTTGGATGGGAGGATAATATATGAGAATTTCTGAGGGATGATGGGGGCGGCGATGACTACACGGGGTTTGTGGCCGTGGGCCTGAACGCCTTGTGGACACTCTCAACTGTCGTAGTATCGTGTTCTGAATTTGCTCCTATCTACTTAACGGGTTGAATGGGCATGTCTGAATACAGGAAAAATTTATACAATTGTTGTAGGATATGCCTGATTTATCCTCTCGATGTATTACAGTGCTTTACATGTTTATTTCTAGATTTCTGTACGGATAAACGGATAGCTGGGTGTGTCTATATATTGCGTTGAAACCAAATTCCAGTGAGCAATTATGTATCGGGAGATTATTTCAATTATTTAACATGTGCGAAACACACAAATGAAAGCGAGATGGGGAATCGGTCAATTAGAAATTAGGTGTCTTTTGCCTTTGGAATGCCGGGATTGCGAAGGACTGAATATTGAATATTGAGTAGTTGGTCCTGGATGCCTACAGATGGCCTACACTCTCCTCCTGGTGTTGTCAGGGGTACAGTGTGTCCTATGACCTGATTTTATTTCTGTCTTTAAAATAATTCTTGGATCACTGTAACGAATCATGACTGACCAGTTGTTATTCTTGTTGGATGATCACTGCCAATACTTCCCCATACTTTTGGGTCATTTTATTTGGGGATGGGTACTTTGATTCAGAGGAGCTTGAGTCAGGCGGTGCCTCAGTTAAGACTTTTAAAAACTAAAGGCGTCTGATGATACTACTAGATTTAGTGCATGGAACTTATGACTACAGATTGGACACTGAACCACGGACGGTCCACATATATATCATCTTGAATACCAGAGTTCTGGCTCCCTAGTACCGACTTATGGGTGTCGAATCTAAGTTTGAAAACGTCTTCAAAATGATACCGTGTTCCATGTTCCTTTGTCAGTGGAAAGACGGAAGAAATTAACGGATGTGATGGGAAGAGCTCCATATTTAATGCCATGACAGGTAACAATGTTATGAGGTATTTTTTGAATCTTAGCATGGGTCGTGTTATTTAGGCTAGATGTGGCGAGTTTTAACATCTCTCACTGCTACGCCTATGTGAAAAGGAGCGCTCTACTAGCGGCAGAAGGCTTTCAATCTAATTTGAGCTCACGACCGCCCAGATAGAGAGTTTGTCAGGCTCTGTCTAATGTGACTATAGATAAAGGGGGAGTTGTGTCTATTTAGTGTTTGGTACACGCTTTGTGCTTCTCCTGAACGCAACCCTAATTTTGGCATACCTCCACTGTCAGACCCTTCATAGCAATCTTATCTTTTTAATTTTTGACAGCCTTGTCCACTACTGAGGTTGACGCGCTGTTTCGGCATGTAAACGTATTTCTTAACGAACTATAGCCGATCAGTT
The DNA here is from genome assembly GCF_017499595.1 of Psilocybe cubensis. Taxonomy (NCBI): domain Eukaryota; kingdom Fungi; phylum Basidiomycota; class Agaricomycetes; order Agaricales; family Agrocybaceae; genus Psilocybe; species Psilocybe cubensis. The sequence goes on from NC_063003.1 coordinate 721,947, forward strand.
CTACCTGTTTGGTTGCCTTCTCGATGAGCAATGAATGATCATGAGAGTTCGGAAGAGGGTACCAGGTCCGCCGCCCTCACGTCGTTTAACCAGGAAAACATGAGTCGGCAGCCTTAGACAGCCAAACAATTATAACGACCAATAACCTGGCCCTGGGGCAAGCTATCCCAGGTTGATCCCTTTACAAATTACAGCATGCACTATGTCAACCGCCGTCAACAATAGGGTGTTTCCTGCACAAATTTGGTAGTTTTCCAAAGCGGGGAAAATTTAAATTCAATTTGATTTATTCATAGGCGGACTTGCGTACAAGTCACGCCCACTTATGAAGCAGGTCACGACTATGTTTTATCAGCAAAGTTTTGGCATTATAAAAGAGCGGAGGTTGTCTCATATGAACTCCAACAGCGAAAACTGCAGAACTACCATCTAAGAACCAATGTAAGTTTTACTGGTTTTTCCTATAGTCGCCCATACCAGGCTTCTCACGCTCGTACATAACTGCAGTCTCCAACCATGTTAGCCGAATCCAGTGCTCCCGTAGATGCATGCCGCCAAGTTAAATGCCCGAAATGTGGGAAGATTACCTGGGCGGTAAGCAAGCTTTGTTTCGAGTCAGACACCAAGGATCGGATATAAGCTTCTTTGCTATTTTCGCATCCTTGTGTGGCTGCGGGTTACGAAGAAGTCTGGATTATTGAACCCTCTTTTTTGTTTGATGACAGGGTTGCGGCCAACACGTCGAAGCGGTACGTTCGTGCCCTCTTTTTACGCCATCACTCGAGCATTGCATCACCATGCGCCTCTGTGGCATATATCAATACATATGAGGGCGCTACTCGGGATGCAGACGGGGATTGCCTTGTCGAGTTCCTTGACGTATTCCGCCTTGATCTGATGATGGATCTTTATTCTAGGTCATGCAAACAGTCAAAGAAGAAGACAAATGTACCTGCCCGCGAAACTGAGCGGCAGAATGGGGACTATAATGGAAGGGTGTCCGGGGTCACATAATGTCCCGATTAGGAAGGGACCTCATGATCTTCAGAATCTCGTAGTCCGAAACGATCTTTACCGTTACATACACTACATTTAACAAGCAAACATATTCCACACCCTACACTCACGCTCCCTCCATGCTATGATGGATCCACAACCTGTTCCCCGCCAGAGCAATGAACAGGACCCAAACTATATTTACGACCCCGAGGGCGATGTCCTCGTCACCACCAACTATGACGCCTATGTCGATGAGGGCAAGCCCATGATCAACGACTATGTCAGACATGCACGGGTCGGTGGCGGCCAGCATGGAGATGTTTATCTGTGCCAGAAGATCAACCACAAGCTCCCAGCCAACGATCCTGGCCGCCGTGTTGCAGTCGTAAGTTGCGCGTCGTTCTTAGATGGTCTTGTCCTTTGTTCCAATTGTTCCTTGTTCGTGATCGCAGGCTATGAAATCGGTGAAGAGAAATAATCCTCGCGCAGAACAGTACAAGAGCCTTCGAAAGCAACGTATCCCATCGTCTCAGACTCACTTGCCCGTCGCGGACAGGTTGAACACAACAGAGGCAAAGATAAAGAGGGAAATCGCTATCATGAAGAAGCTGCGCCACCCGCATGTTGTTAGATTATTCGAGGTTATAGATGACAGGCTGCATGAGAAAATATATATGGGTATGTGTCTTCTTTTTCTTTTCGTGAAACGCGTCTATCGCGATGTGCACCTTTCATCTTTCTGGGGTCAATATATCCGGTCATCACCAATCTCAAATGCCTTTGATCTTTGCAGTTATGGAATATCTTGGAGGCGGAGAGGTGAAATGGCGCGATGAGCGTAATAACCCTGTTCTTACTGTCGCCCAAACCCGTCGAATATTGCGAGACGCTGTTCTTGGCCTAGAATACCGTTCGTGATTATCTCTTGCCCCTATTTTTACACTTATTCACATCTAGCTCAGTACACTACCAGGGCATCATTCACCGTGATATTAAGCCAGCTAACCTTCTCTGGACGGAAGACCGACGCCAGGTCAAGATTGCTGATTTCGGTGTCTCACATTTCTCCTATGCCCAACGTCTAGCTGCAGCAGGAGGAAAAAATGTTGATAACGACCCAAGTGACCCTATTCTGCTAGATGAATCAGGCCTCACCAGGCGTGCTGGAACACCCTCTTTTCTCGCTCCTGAGGTGATATACGAGCATACGAATGATGTCCCTGGTTCAATATCTCTCAATTCGACAGCACTGCATTCTTCATCGTCTCTCGGTTCTATGTCACCCATTAGCCCAACCGACCGCCCAGAGATAACCAAGTCCATAGACGTTTGGGCCCTCGGTGTTACGCTCTACTGCCTGCTGTTTGGGACGACCCCTTTTGTGGCGAATCAGGGCTCACGCAGCACACATGGTTCTGAATTCTCTCTGTATATTTCCATTTGCAACGATGATTGGCCTGCCCCACCCCGTATTGGATTCGACAGGATTCCTTCAGGCGGCCGGCATCCAGATTCAGACACAGAAGGAGCAAGCATCATCCGCCTGCTAGATCACTTTCTCCAAAAGGATTACCACAACCGCATAACCCTCGATGAAGTCAAGGTGCGCATTCCAAGCATATTCTACATGAAACTTCTTTTTTGAATTTCTCAAACGCTGTTTACAGAGAAATTCGTGGGTGCTGACGGGCCTCGAAGATCCGGAACAGTGGCTCAAGATCACCTCCCCAAGAGCGAACACAAAGATCAATGTGTCGCAAAACGACACCTCGAACGCCATGTCAGCTGTGCGATTTCAGTGGCGGTGGGGCGGGAAGCTCGTGCGGCATGTTTCTTCGCTGTTCCGTCGCCCAGGTGGATCGTCGCGCATGTTGGTACCCCAACCAGTGCAGGAACCAGTGATCACTCCAACAAGAGTTGTTTCTGACCCTATGCATCGGCAGAGCTTGCTTATTACTCAAAGGCCACCTGGCCCAGGGACTGCAGTCTCCAGCCCGCCGGCGCACCAGTTGACCCATGCAGCTGTACAGAAGCGGGACAAGGGCAAGCAAAAGGCGGAGCCATCAGCCGGCAGAACGTTGACGCGTGCATTGTCGAGGGGCGGGTCGAAGAGCCTGCGCTCGAGTTCGACGGAGCGTGAAATAACGTTGCGCGGAAGCTCAACGTCAGCGAGTCCGCTGCTGGGCTCCACGAACAAGGCGCGCCGTGGGTCAGACAGTCGGGTTCTCACACGCGGCGCGAGCGGATCCTCCGCTCCTGGACAACACTCGAGGCAGTCGACAGCAGGGACGAGCGCAGGAGAGAAGCGCAGCCGGTTCTGGTGGTGGAACAGCGCGTCCATATCGGCGTGGCGACCAAATAAGTTTGCACCGCAGACGCCCACTGCTGTCGTGCCCGACTACGCGCCACAGACTGTGCATGCTCCGGGAGAGATTATCGTGCAGCAGCAAACGCCAAACACACGAAGGAGCGAGGAAGCGTTGAGCAAGTACCGCCCAACCGGTACAGAGGCCATTGTCGACAATGGTGCGCTGCTTACCGCCGCGCGTCGCGCGTCGAGTTGGGGCCACCCGGGGCAGAGCGATACCCCGAACATGGAGATCATCAACGTGCCGTCGATTGGGTATAACCTCAATGAGCATGATATGATTGTGGGTGCGGGTGGTGTGACGAACGCTGAGGCGGGGCCACTTGTGGTTCCGCTGGCTCAGATCGCAGGACCGTCGACACTTGTCATAGCGCAGCCATCGCAACCGCAGACGTTCGACGACCGCTATGGCCGACCTGTGTACGACGACGACGACTCGTCAATTGAGAGCTTGCCGGACGACAGTGGTAGTACTTGGCAGCGCGGCGGCGAGATGGATGATCTGATTGACCTCCACGATCCTGATCACGGCGACGAAGATGGAGACATACTCGAGGACACAAGCGATGATGAAGAGGAAGATAATGTAGTCACCTTTTCTCCTCGAAGACCAACATACAACAACAATAATTGAGGACAAAACCATTGAGTTCTTTTTTTTCGTTCTCATTTCATTATCATCCATCCATTGGTGGTTTCGCCATCATCATCATATACCTATCATATTATTTTTTGGAGACGCATCTTTCAACAACATCCATCCAAGCCACGGACTTCTGCGGACACTTTTGTGCACATCCATATACAACTCTCCCACTCAATACCACTTATAACCACCCTCTGCTTATTTATATTATATCGACCATCCTTCCAACCTCCACTCAATCCATTAACTTTCCCGAGCCAATGCCGACATCACATCTGCTCATGTATTTTTTGTTCTCCAGATTTTCTTCCTTATTCTCTTTTAATACCCCTTCCCCATAGAATCACTATACGTCCTTTCGACACCCGCAATTGAACTTTGTAGCTAGCCCATCCTGTATTGCTCCGCACCCTTCTCGACACTACACGGACACCCACCATTTAGACGGTAGCAGTAGTTATTAAGCTTCATTAGAATTAAAAGAGCCAAAAAGGGACGCTTTTTTGGAGGTGTCTTGCATTTTTGTACACTTGTACACTAGATTACAATTATTGCACAAAAAAAAAACACAGCAATATTAAGTTAAGCCCGCTAGTGCAGGAAAAGCAAATCCCAAAAAGAATAGTATGTATCTGAGTGTATAATGAACATGATAGGTCGTGAACGGTTGAAAAGGGAATAAAATAAGGGGAAATGTTGAATTACTGTGGGAGAATGGTATGTAGGATGATGAACGGCAATCAGTAAAGTGTTGAGTGCTGAGTGGAGGTGAGGAAGGAGGGAGAGGAGGCGTTTGAGTAGGTTGGTGATTATAAATTAGCGAGTGACTATCCTGGAGAGAGAAAGCATAATACAGAGTAAGCATGGTGCCCAAAAAAGTGAACAATGTAAAACCAGCGGTTGTAGGAGGTCTCTATATCTTATCTTATGTCGGCCATCCTCGTGCGTATCTCGCAGCTCCGCCAGTGAGACGTCGAATAATCTCCAACACGGCCGTGGTCCCATCAGCTGTATCACCTGGCATTGCATTGAAGCTGTTCCACGCAGCCCTATCCGCATACGTGACGCCACCAGCAATTGCGGCTTGTGGCATCACATACGGTGACACCGCAAGCACAGCAAGTGCGCCTACACCCAGGTATGTGATCATCTGGCTGGTAGTAGGAGCAGCGGCAGAGATATTCTTGTCGCCGTACACATAGGTGTTGTAGATGTTGTAGAACCTGTTGCGCCGCGGCTTTGGGTCCTTAGGAGCAGCATTCTTTTCGGAGGCTTCAATCATCTTGTCAATGACGCTGCACTCCACACCGAGCTCTTGCTTGAGCGCCTTCCACTCCTCGATGGCCTCGGGCGATACGCCACCTGGGATGGGCTCGAAGGGTATCTTTGCACCGTGGTGCCATTCTTTCAGCGTAGCTTCAGCAGCCAACCGCCATTTTCGTTCCTCTTTGTCCGCATCTGCGACTTGATTATACGCGGGTGGTTCGTCGAGATGGTCGAGAGGTTTGGTAGTGGGTTTGGGCGTAGGCGGGACGATGGTGGAGGATGAGGAGGCCATGCTCTCGTCGTGAGAAGGCGATGGTGACCTTGAAGGTTCTTCAGTTGCTTCCTCGGTTTGAATTTCCATTTCGACGGTTATTCGAGGCGGAGGAACAGGAGCGGGTTTGGGAGCGGGTATTTCGTCCGTTTGAATGCTGAACGATGCTTTGAGGGGTTTCCTTTCCGGTTCCGTTTGAACGCCATGATTGACAGCAAACTCTGTAGGGTCATATTGAGTTCCAAAATCAGAATATTCTTTCATTTCTTCGAAAGTAGGCCTCATCGAGGGAACTATGTTCGCAGCACGACTTGCAACCTTCTGCTCGCGAAAAAAAAGGTAAGTGTTTATATATTTAGTAGAAAAAAAAAATAACAAACTCTTTTCCTCTTTGTGATGATCGTCTGGATGACATCTTCATCCTCGTCTTCTTCCGTTTCTTCTTCTTCTACGACGGTATTCTCCCCGCTGTGGTAATCTTCTGGCTCTGGAGATTCTTCCGGGTCCATACTCCATTTAATGTTGGCAAGTTCCGCACCAAGGCTCTTCGACATGGTGCTAGGTCCACTAGGCACGTTGCTACCACTAGGCCCAATAGATGACATAGAATTCCGCAATTCATCCATATCAAACCGCATCCTGTCAATGGTCTCCTTCAGGAGCATATTTTCCTGCTTTTGCTCATCGAGTTGGGTATGAGCTTCGAGAGCAGCAGATAGCTCGATCTCAAGCTGTGCGATGCGATCCTCATAGGTTTCATGCTCCTTTATCCATTTTCCGGTTTCGATTTCGTGCAGTGAGACGGCGTCTTTCAAAGAACGGATGGTTTCTTCCCTCTTCCTCAATTCGTCGCGGTATCTTTCAGAGGCAGCTAAGATAATTTTTTTAGCGTCGCCGCAGTCAACTATTTTAGAAAAACTAACCGCATTGCTCCTGATATTGGCGTTGCAGACTACTGTATGTTGCTTTTGCGCTATCCAAAGCTTTTTGCACTTTGGCGACTTCGGCTTCAAGGGCAGCAATTTGGGTCATGTTTCGCGACTAAAAAGGATAAGGTCAGTTACATGTTCACAGAGGAACATAAAAATAACACGTACATCTTTTGCCCTTAATTCTTTCTCCTCTCGATTGGAAGCACTTAACTCGCTCCGCAATTCCTCCAGACGCTGGTGTGTCTCTTCCAGTTCCAGCTCATGCTCGGCAAGCTTGTTTTGCAGAGTTGTCTCGAGCTCAACAACTTTACGGCCAAGCTGGTCATTCGTCCTCGTTAAAGCTTCTATCCGTTCGCTAACTTCCATGGACACTGTGGAAAGGGCGATAGAGCGGTCGTGAACCAGACCTGCATCGATGTCATCCTCATCTGAATCATCTCCTGAACGAGGCATTGGGAGAGTCGATATGGCATTGTCAAAGGAATCATTGTAATCGAAACCATAGTGCGGAGGACGTTTGACAGTGTCATCCGGAGAGGAGTAGCCGTCAAAAAGTCCTGTGGCGTAGGCATTTTGTGGTTGAGAATGGGCACGAGAATGTGGGCGTGATCGACGTCCAACGGGCGAGCCAGGAGAAAAATTCAGTTCCATCTGACCACTGGAAGGCGAAGCGGGGTTAGAAGGTGTCCTGGCCCTGTCGCGAGGCGTTCGACCCCATGCCACTGGCGGGCCCGACTGTATAATATGACGTGCTTAATTAATTGGAAGTCCGGAGGTGACATGGAAGCTACGTACCTCTGAATCACTACGATTTCCAGCATCACTTTTTCTGCGGCCTGCAGGCGTGGGACGCTTTGCCCAGCTTGAAGGGGCAGTGTTGAGTGGGGTAGACCGTTGTCGTCGGTCGGAATCCAGAGGTGACTTTATCCCAGGAGTCGTTGGGCCTCGAGAAGGTGGACGACTATGAGGACTTGGACGATAAGATGTCCCCGTCGATTCATTGCTTATGGTTCTGGTATGCCCATAGCTATCTCGTTCGTCTTCACTACTATGACCTTCGTGCATTGGGCTTTGAGGTGGTGTGATGGCCTTTGTCTTTTCCGCTACAAGTTGAAGAAGAAGAGGAGGGGTAACTTGGATGCCTTTATGATTACTGACGAGCTCCCGTAGCATGGCCGTTTCTTCATCGGAAAGTAAAGGAGTTCCATTGTATAAATCGGCAAAGATATCCAAGATTGAGAACACGCTGTCCCCTGGCACCGATGGCTCTCCTTGGTCGTTTGTTGTGCAGTCCGGATGCTCTTCAAAGACTCGAAAAAGCTCTCTTTCGATATCCGCTACTGATTGTCTGTTTCTTCCAAACTGTTTATCCTACGACAATATGAGTGGACTGCAAAGATACAGCAGCGTTTTACTCACCATAATTCTTTCCTGCTAATGGTGGAAAAGCAAGAAGGGTATCGCATTTAATGCCACAATGGTAGCGTAGGTGAACAATGCTTGATTTCCAACAGTGCCTTGTGTTGATGCCTGTTTATCAACCAGGTACACGTGATGGTGTGTCCACATGGCTTGCATCAGCCGAGCCCCGGTCCCGACTTGCAAAGTTTCTCAACTGATCCCCATAGTTTGCCCCTCCGAAATAAATCTGTCTTGACCTCCACTATGGACGAAGCCGGTGATACAACTCCACGGGTAGTGGAAAAACTGGACGTCGAGGACGAAGAGGATAGACAAGCTAGAATCCGTATGCTTGGACCCACCCAAGCTTATTGTTTGCAGCAGCTGATCATGTATCGTACTCCCCAGAATCATACCTTGAAAAACTGAATGCATCTTCTCAGACGAGGAACTTTACGCGTCCATCTGGTATTCCTGAGTTTAAATTCGATTTTGGTGACAGGACAACGTTTCCTGTCGTGCCTAATACAGAGCGTGTGTTTTTCCATACGTTTCAAATGCTCCGCGAATCAAGTTGACCTTCTTGCCAGTTCTGTCTCGCGTGCAGGCGTTCCTTCCTCAACTTGAGGCATCGAACGCAATCCTAACTCAGCGCGCCCAAGAAGACCCAAGCAGTGTTGATATTGAGCATATTCCAGAGGGCATGGACCAATACATCGAGATGGTACACGCATAACTTTCATTCATCAGCTGTAATTACATTCTGACCTATACAGAATCTGGGTCTTGGAGTGTTTGAAGATCGGTCTCACATTGCGAATCAGGGTGATGAAGACTCCGAAATGTCCACATCCTCTTCCTCATCATCCGAATCTTCAGACAAGGCGCGTGATAACGACGACGATGATGATTCGGACGCGGACTCGGACGAATCCTCTGAAATCATAACCTCCTTCGTACCTTCCAGGCCCATTAAACCTCTTCCCAGACGCGCCTCGACCAAGCCAAACCCTGGTATTGTTGTCCTAGACGAACAGCCGCAATCTCAATCTTAAGTATTTTACGTCTGTATTTTGTATCTGTGCCTTTCTATCCCGCGAAAAGTACACAACAAACTGCAAATACGTGGTCCTATTCGCAGCCTTTCGCTATATACTGCCGATTCTTCGCTCTTGGTTTTTTCTGTATTTGATAGACGTTGTATTCGGTTTCCATCGTTTCTTATCTGCTTCTGGGTCATGTGTAGTTGTATGATTTACCAATTGCCTCCCCCACGAAATCACAAAACAGGAATCTCCGGTAGTCGGGACGATCCCCGTAAATTGGTCAAACTGTTGGGGAGAATAAGATGCCTAACTTCAAATGGTTTCTAGAGCTGTTCTGGAAAAAGTCCAGTGCACACAATCAATGGGATTTAACTTCATATGCCTGTTCAAATGTCTCACACACACCAAACCCACACTTAGAGTTATATCCAAACGACAAAAAAAACTCGAAATTTTAAGAATAACGAAATCGAACGAACAAGGAACGAAAAATCGATCCAAAATGCTTGAATACAAAGTGACACCGGAGTGTGGAGAAATCGAAAAAATTGAAAATCTAGCCAGATTGGTACAAAGCAGGGCCCGCGACAATATGGTCATTCAGCATCGACATGTTGGAGGGGGTGATGGTAACATTAGCGTCGGTGACGGCGATAAACCTGACGGGAAAGTAAATGGATATTAGTTATTAATGTCTTGCACCAAACATGAAGGCAACGTACATAGTGCCGTTGATGATAGGCGCCGTATCGTTGCCAAACACGTTGCCTCCGGGCTGGTAGGTCTGTCCGCTACTTCCGTTGATATTGACGAGCTCCGAGTAAGTGACGTTGAGCTGGGAAATCCAGGCGACAAACTGAGAGTTGGAATCGAGGAAAATGTTAACCAACGGTACCAAGAATGAGGAAAATGAAATTACTACGTACCGCTGGAGAACCTGCTGTTGTGTTCGTCACGTAACTGTTGTTGTAGCTGACATTTTGACCGGGAGCATCCCAAGTCAAGAAAACTTCTCGCCCAGGATAGGAGAGGGGATCGCTGCGATTATGGGTGATAGCAGGGGTGGTGTCATTGCCAATAATAGACGTGTTATACAGAGGAGTAGCATCAGGGTTATTCTGAATTCGAGTTCGGATGAGCAGATGAGCTTCTGGGTCATAATGCGCAAGAAAAAGAACGTACGCTGATGTTCAGGGCAGGGAAGTTTGTCCACTCGATGCGCGGGTTTTCAGCAGGGCAGCTGACAATGTAGGGTGCGAGCAGTGTCCACGCCATTGACTGCGAAATCCCTGTCTCAAACCACACAGGCATGGGGAACAACCCCTCAAACTGTCTGAAAATCATTTGCTGCCTCGCCTCCGTTGTGATAGATTGCAGCAACAACTGCGCCGCATCGCGCGAGTTCAAATGCTCCAGGAAACCATACACACCAGATTCACCGAAGCGCGTGAGTTTCTGACAGAAGTCGACGTACTCGCGTACGGTATTGAACGGATACTGATAAGTACACTGCTTCGCTGCATTGGCCCCAAGAATGTTGGTGAGAAGTTCTGCATGCCCCTTTTCTTGCTCAGCCATGAATTGGATGAGGTACCGGTCTTCAGCGTTCAACCCGGCAGCTTCAAACTCTTCCACTGAGAATCGTGCAAGACCATAGTGAAACAGGTCGAGCTCAATCCACTCCTGGTTAAGAGCCAAGTTCTGAAGAGTTTTAAATGGTAAAAGTTGAGCGTACTGGTTTAAAAACAGAGGGAGAAAGAAGGCGAAAGGACTGACAATAGATTGGAAGTCGAAATCACTCAGCGGGTGATAATAAGGTATGCTTCCATTGGTACCAATCCCACCGGAGGGCGTAGGAACTGCAAGAGCAGCACTTGCAAGAGAGAGAAGGCCTCCGAGTATTTTTGAGAATTTCATGCTGAAGACTTGTGACGGAACCCGGAGAGGTATGTGTATGTTGAAGCGAGCAGGAGTTCCTTATGAAAGCTAGAATTGAATCTTTTCATGTTTTTAAACCCTCTCAGACCGATTAGGAGATAATGTTTGAGTTGGGATAATAGTAAACTCGCTCGGAAAGCTCGGTAGCACTGATGACGGAGGAGTCTCAGTCAGTGGTGGAGATCGAATGGCAAGCCGAACTCGCTTCTCTGTTTGTTGCTACAGCCAGAATCAACAATCGAGAGGAATACGATGTCTCGGAGCTTAGTGTGTATGTGGATACTCGATGGGTTCCGCCTGGTGTAGTACGATCGCTCTTGGGGCCGAAGAATATAACTGAGGTTGCCGACTAGTTATGCCTCGGCCCTTCAAAGGTCTTTAGATGATTCAGACTCCAGTAGCTGTCTTTAATTGAATTCAGACTGGTAGAATCTGAGCGACCAAAAGGAATACAAGATTCCGTACATATCATACTGTGTAACGAACTTGTGGACACCAGTTATCGACGGGAGAGTTGGGTTTAAGTTGGAAAGTAGTGGCAAAGGCATGACCATTGACCAACGACACAACACGGTGTTTGCCGGTGTCGGAGTGTCAATTATGACGTGCCGTACAACATGTGCCCATACTTGAACAACTTTGGTATCTTTTCAAGATGTGGCCGTTACAACGCGGTGCTCAAAGCAAATACTAGCCCTATATTCAAAGGGCCATCGTTCTTTTATTAATCCTTAATGGACCGTCTTCTTGTAAAGAGAAGGCCAACGTGACGCTGAATTCAGCCACACATAAGGTCCTTCACATCATCCTGTACCCCAATCGAGCTGTTTGGTGGCCTTGGCCACCGCTTTGGAATGCGTATAACTCGCATTGTAAGTATTGCGCATTGAATCTGTGGAGGCTTATATACACGCCAGCGCTCGACATCTTCGAATCACTATCCTTTCTGCCTTGCCTCTAAGCGTCTCATTGCCATTTAATTCTTACCCAAGCTTTCAAATCGCTACTCTCTGATATTAAACATGATTTCAGGAAGCTCTGCTACATGCAACAACTTCACTCTCAGACTCCGCCACCGAGTAAATCCTTCCCTTTCTGTGCCAATGTTTGACCAAGCATACATCGGAATGCTCAACTTTACAGTGTGCACAGTTCAGCTTGACTCGGTCACACATTCCCCCGGAATGCTTTTCGATATTCAAGATAATAATTATCACAAAGACCCCAACAACTTTGTCTATCTCTTTGACGGAAACCAGGACCGAATTTATTGGGAAAACCAGCCATCGCACGCCCGGATTCACGAATTTGGTGGTATTACAAGCTACGCTGATACAAGATTGCCTAGACCAACATATAGTTGGATTGACCAACCAGTCATATACGATGCGAACCGAATCTACGCCATTGTTGTTGTACTTCCGCCTGATCACCCACTCAGTGGAAAACCCATTGAACGGTTTACATCCCTTGGCAGTTCGTCTTCGTGGCTTGCATGCTTCATTATAAGATGCGATTGTCCTCGTATGTTCATCAATTTATAACGTGTTGTGAAGGATAAATTAAGCTTACATATCTCTTTTTTAAGCACCAGAACAGCCCAGGAGAGTTGCGGAACTCAACAACCCGCCTTTCGATATCGACTCTGCCAGCAGGTATCTCTCAAGCGAGCCTCTGGAGCTTCAACCTGGATATCGCACTCAGGATTCTGATGTGAATTTACCAATTGAAGGGCTTTTTCAATTCCTCAGACTAGGGAATCGTAGCACGTACGAGTAGATCATCTGTTTTTTCAAATAATTTTTCGTTATGATTCGTCCTCCGGCAATTCTTCTGATTCGATTCAACATTTTATATTACATATATTCTACATCTCTAGATTAATTTCTTTAACATAATAGAACTTGGCTTCTCATACCTTGCCTATCGGTCAACGCGCATTTCAATTAGCAAAATACATGCGTTGCTCTCGGTCCATATTGAACGAATGACTGTCTTTTATCTGGCACTGGCGTGACTACAAATGTGGCCCGATACTGGTGTTTGTGGGGGAAAATAAAAAAAAATAAAGAAAAAAGAAAAAGGAGAAGGAAAGGGGGGGAAAGAGGGGGGATTTTCGTACCATATCCCAGTACCCCCCATCGATAAAACAATTATGCTAAATGGTACAAATTCCAAACTGAGTATTCCTCAGTATTCCCTAGAATACCCCACTAACACCTAAATCTTCATACCAACGACCGCCCGTGATCGTCAAGTTGTATTGAAACGTAGATATCTCCGAAAGCTTTGCAAGCTGCACTTCGTATGTTCTCCTGACAGCATCCTCAAAGTGAATCTGTTCAGGTCCGGGATCGAAGTGGTCCCAGACGGTGTTATGGAAATTGATTTCGAGTCGTCGTAGGTAACGCCAATCACCCTTGGACAAAAATATGTCTGCGATTGGAGTCCAATCTTCTAATCGTTCTGATCCAGAATCGCTGGGAAATAATATAGAGGCGAGTACGAGCGTGGTAATGCGGCTCTGGCCTGCTAGTTCTTTGAGTACCTCGCAGATTTGAGGCACCCAATGATCCTGGAATTCTAAATAAATCCGCAGAGTGTGTAATGTGTCCAGAGATTTGGACGCGATGATAGAAGGAACAATGGCTGAGGTGTGAGGGGGCTCTGCAAAACATATAAATTATCAAATAATTTTGTTGATGAAGGTAGACATACGAGACAGCTTAAAGTGAATGATCGACAACCCCTTCATGTAGCCAAATAGTTCCATGCAAGATCCAGCATCTGCTGACGGATGGAATTTAAAGTCAATTTTCTTGACCATATTGATGTCCATTATCGGATTGAGATGATTTTTTTGTGGTTCAATCAAAGTTTTAAGAGATAGCGCTGTAAAAGAGTCGGTATCAAGTGCATCAGGCAGCAACGGAGGGAAGATTCCTGAAGAAAATGCATTGATAGAGTCATCCTGATTCTGCGGCAAATGAATATCATATTCGCTATATTTTAGGTTTGAATTTCGGAAACAAAGACGCTTGAGTCCGGTGCAAGGAATGAGGTAGGCAGGATTAAAAGTTAAGAAGGTCATGAGTTTGAGGTTAACGATGGTAGGCAATTGAATGAGGTGAATGAGCACGTCTAGTGTGGTAGGGGGTAGCATTCTCCAGTCAAGACCAAATATACTGTCAGGTCTGATAACGAGAGTGTGTAGGTTGTTTATTTTCTTGAACGCAGCCTCCTCTTCATCAGACATGTCGTAGTAGTGGGAAATGGGTGTGACCTCTAACACTCGAACATAATCTGGAACCCAGGGCGCACTTTCGATAAGGTCCCGGAATAGACGACAGGTACTTCCATCGATGATATCGAGGGTGATGGAATGGAATATATGCTTACGGCAGTGCTGCAGAAAGGACTTGCAGGTTAGAGAGCACGCCTTCAGATTGGTGGAGGCGTCATCGTCCATGCTGGCCACCCCATCGATGATAGTTAGGATGATATCTGAAGGCAGAATATCCACAAAAGAGATCATTGTCCTGAAGTTTGTTCTAGAAAGAGTTTGACGAAAGGAAGTGCAAAAGATGGATAGATGGTTTAGATGGTGGACTCCAGCAACGAAATTCAACCGCCAGTGACTAGTAGCCGTTGTCGGAGTATCGGAGTCTCGGCGTGACATTTAATTCTGCACACGACTCCATGCCGCTTTTTTTATTCCAAACTTTATTCAGTGAGGTTTTCCTCGCATGCAACATGTCCAACTGTGCTCCCTAGTAGGTTCTACAGCCACTTCTCTGTCTACTCATGTCCGATTAGATCGTTTCTTGCGGATGCGCAACCAACTTCGACGCCGAAATCTGTTTCGCTTCCAACCTCGAAAGACCCTCTACAATCCCTTCAAGTCCATTCGGGAGGACTTCGATGTTATTAGGCTGCAATTATACATTACATTTGAGTCGGCATAACAATCAGCACCTACACAAAATGCGAAGTAGTAAAACTCTCACTTTGATAACACCGCTCTCGAGCCACCCAGACAATTTATCGTGGTACAGAGTTTCAAGGAGCTCTCGATGTTGCGGCACCGTCATCAGACCAAGGATACTCGAAACCACCTTCCCATCCGGCACTTTGACATCCTCGGACAGCGGAAGCACAATGGCCATCTTTCCCCCAGGACTTAAAACGTCAAGTCCTGTTTGCTGAGTGCTTGCGGAACTGACGGCGTCATACACCAGACTGACTTGACGGGCATCGTAGAGTTGGTCTATTTTGCTGGAGAGTTCGCTTGATGATATGTTTCTGTCGAAGACGTGGGTTGCTCCAAGATTTTGAAGGTAGGCTGCGTGCTTCGAGGAGGCCGTTGTGAAGATCGGAGAAAACCCTGAAAATTTGGCGAATTGAATGACTGGAACGCGATTGATTCATTGATTGGTTATTGGTAGGTAAGTAAGAAGACATGCATTCATAGAGCAGATGTGATACCTATTTGTCCCACAGACGTGGCCCCTCCGAGAACGACTATGGCAGTTCCGTTGAATATTCCCTGGCTGGCTTCGGTTACAGGAGGCGGAATGCCTAAACCGTCCGGGACTTGGTTGTACAATCCAACATACGCGCATGTAACGACCACAGGAAGCGCAGATGCCTGATCGTAACTCCAAGAATCAGGGATCTAGAACAACCTTAACAGAAATGACAAAAGAGGATTAAAGCCAAAAAAGTACCCTTGCGACGGTCGACGCTTTCACAGCTGCGAATTGCTGGAAAGCTCTCGATCTGATTTCAAAAGTACCTTGAGTAAAACTACCAACAAGCGACATCATAAATCATCATTAAAAGGAATCACATCATATTGAAAACAAAAACACTTGCACTCTCTCGCCTTTTTTAAAGTCTGTCACTCCCTCGCCTATATCCTCGACGTCTCCAGCAATATCGAGCCCTAGAACGGCGGGATACGTGTCTATGAACACGCCTGATCTCTGGCTAGCTGCGTCGACGGGGTTGAGCGCGGACGCTTGGATTCGAATCAGTATCTCGCTTGCAAGGGGCTTGTATATTTCGGTGGTTTGAATTGAGAGGGGTCCGGATTTTTCGGCTTGCATTAGGGCACGTTGAGTGGAAGGGGACATTATGAAAATTGCAAAATTGGGTTTGAGAGAATAGGGTTCTGAGAGTGTGTTTGTATTCCGAGTCTTGTCTGATCAGTAAATTATAAAGGATATTATATATCTACCAGGCACGTAAAGGAATTGGCTTACAGATAGTTAGACGGGTTGGATTACAGATCATGTAGGAATGTGTGATTACAGATCTTCGAATGACTACTGTGGGTTTCTCGGGCAGTTAAATCAGAGAACTTACCGAGAATAATACCGCCCGCTCGTTGTATTAGAGCTACGGATATATAGCCGTAGGAGGGAAACTGATTTGTGTTTGGTTAAAGACTAGGTCTTTGTACAGGGTAGATAAGATAATTGATCAATGACCAGTTCAATGCCATACGATCAATCGTTTCCATACACAAGTAGGCAAACGAGCAAATGCATATTTTGGTTCTTCACGAATCGCACATTGATCTAATCAGATAAGATGAACCTTCATCACTCCGGTTGCATCCACTTGCCCAGCCTTTTTTCCAAGGCTTTGAACTTCGCCAACGCAATGAACGGGCGCCTATTCCATCCAACAAACCACAGCACACTGCAAAGTTAGAATACTACATATTATCACCAACCTATTCAAAGGCCTAGGATGCCTCCAAATCCACTATGCGACGTCTGCAAAACTCTCAATCTATCATCCACCAACAACCGCAAAGCAGCCAAATACCCACTAGATTTTGTGCAAGACATCTACCGCAAATCCATCAGCCATGTATTCTGCCCGTTCTGCAGACTTGTGATTGAGTTCATTGGCCCTGGCCTCGGCGGGCAGATCTCCATCGAGTGGAAAGACAAAGGGGGGTTCTTTTTTAGTGTGCAAGGTCGGACTCTGGCGTTTATTGATGAGCGAGAGGCGGCGACGTCCCCGTATGGTGCTGCGCGCAGGATCGAGCCGACGCTTGACCCAGAGCTTGTCAAGAGGTGGCTTCAACTATGTGCGGCGGAGCACACTGAGAAGTGTACGCCGAGCACAGGCGTGATTCGGCAGGCGGAGGGGGACGTGGGGGTGAAGACGTTGAGACTCATCGATACCCACAATGCATGCCTTATCACTGCTGCCCCAGGCGACCGCTACCTCGCGCTAAGCTACCGGTGGGGGAACAGCAATCCCCCCATCCGCCTGGAAAAAAACACAAAAGACCTCCTCTTCACCACCGGCGCGTTTGCCTCGCCCTCTGTGCGGCAGAAGATACCGACTACGATCCGCGATGCGATTGATTTTGTACAGATGATCGGGGAGCGGTATTTGTGGGTGGACAGTCTGTGCTTGGTGCAGGATTGCGAGGAGGATATGGCGGATGGTGTGGCGAATATGGATCTGGTGTATCAGTGTGCGGTGTGCACGATTATTGCTGCTGCTGGGAAGGACTATAATGCCGGCCTGCCGGGTGTGCATCCGGGATCGAGGTTTGCAAGGCAGAATGTGGTTGAAGTTCTTCCTGCAATATCGATGGCGATGACGGAAGGGGTGTACGATGCGATGCAGGCAGAATATATGACGAGGGGTTGGACGTGAGCTTTTCAAATTTTAATTGTATTATGCATATTAGTATCTGACGATGTCTAATGAACAGCCTACAAGAGCTCGTCTTATTCTATAGAACAATTGTATTTACTAGGAAACAGGTCTACTTCCGATGTCGCACAAACTGCTGGAGCGAAGACACAATCTACGACGCCTTCCCATCCGCAACCAACGAAATCCTGCACTCAGGCAGCATGGTCAACTTCGCAGAGAACGACGTCTCAAAAGTCTACGACACATACACCGCCCTCCTCTCGCGCTACGCCGACCGCCATCTGTCCGTCGAAACCGACACCATCAACGCCTTCACCGGTATCCTGCGGTTCCTCTCCGCCAGAGCCCAATCAGGGCTTCTAGAAGGTTTATTGACAGCCGCGTTTGATATATGTATAATTTTCTGGGATCCCTGGCCGACTATTACTAACACGCCTGTGAGACGCCGCCTGTTCCCTAGCTGGTCGTGGGCGGGATGGCCGGGGATGCGGGATGGGCTCGGGAGCAAATTGTCAGATCCACAAGCTGCGAATGCGTGGTTGCATGAGCAGACATATATTGTATGGTATAAGCGCGGTCCGAGAGACTCTGAACCGTCACTTGTATGGAGCGTTGAGATGAGCGAGGGGTATAGGCGCGGAAGGGGCTATGAAGCGTGTGAGATTGGGTATCGCGCGAGCGCGGGCGATCCATATGGCCGCCAGCAGCACCAGCGCAGGGCCTTTGCCCCGCAGCGCTCGCGCGCTGACTCGGAGGAAGAGGGAGGGGATACCACGTACCAAACAGTGCCCACGCAGCCTGCGGACGACGCACGGCGGGAAGCGATAATTTCCCGGGAGCTGCACAAGCGCTCATACCATCTCCTGCAATTTTTCGCGTACACGGTGCGCGTGCATGCGTTTGGCGAGCCGCCGCAGAGTGATCCGTATACCAAGCTTCACCCTCTTCTCAGTGGTGTCACTGGTCACGGCACCGGCAACGATGGGATGCACCAGCAGGAGATTGGGCGCATGAAATTTGATAACCATTTAAAGCCCGAGATGGGGATGTCGACGCATGAGCTGGTTGTGTTAGCCAAAGCGGATGTGTATGATATGGTTTTTAATGATACGGCTAGGATTGAGAGGCCGTTTTATTGGGTTATGTTGATTAAGTGGGTTGAGGAGGAGGAGGAGAAGGTTGTGGCGGAGAGATGTGGGATTGGGATGTTATTCCAGGATTGTATTGAGCTTGTTGTGTCTCCCGGGATGGTATGGAAGGAAATAGTTTTGGCTTGAGTTAAACCATTACAAGGCTCCTGTTTTGTTGGAATATTAATGTCACTTGATTGTGTAATTTTAATTTTAAGGCCGTTTTGGGAGTGATGGCCATGGGCGCTTATGGTAATGCGTCGTTGGTGGTTTCGATAGAAGCTACTTACAATTTTAATTGATAGGTGACATTGGGTCGTGGTGATTGAAAGATCAGGATTGGAATTGGATGGTTGCACTTGCGAACGTGATTGGGGAACGGAAATGGTCCTCGGTCCAACGGATTGAGTTGGAGTCTAAGGGTTAGTCTCCTGCAAGATTAAAGAGAGTCGAGACTGAGATGTTCAATCAATTCAAAGTTTGCCAATGAGATTTCGCTAGGCGCTTATGCCAATGACTCTATTAACGCGTCATTGTTAGTTTCATCTTTAACTAATATGGTGACGTTGGGCCATGGTGCATGGTGGTTGAAGGATTGGAATTGGATGGTTGCAATTGCAAACGTGATTGGGGAATGGCAATGGTCCTCAGTCCAACGGATTGAGATGGTGGGTTGGTCTCACCTCTGACTTAGCCGTGGGGCCGAAATATCACTTGTCTGTGTAAGATTAAAGAGATTCGAGACTGAGATGTTCAATCAACTCAAAAGTTTGCCAATGGAACATCGCTGGGCGCTTAAACTTATGACTCTATTAATGCGGAGTCATCACTTCATCGCTAGTTCCGTCTTTAATTGATATGATGACGTTGGGCCATGGGTACTGCGCATGGGGGTTGAAGGATTGGAATTGGATGGCTGTGATTGCGATTGCAACTGCAACTGGGGAGTGGTCCACGGTCCATCATGACAATCCGTTGGAGTCTAACGGTTAGTCTCACGTCTTACTTTGCCCGTACCGAAATATCACTTATCTGTGTAAGAGTATCGAGAGTCGAAACTGAGATGTTCAATCAACTCAAAGTTTTGCTGGGCGCTTATGACTCTATTAACGCGTCATCGCTAGTTTGAGCACCAGGTGGTTGAAGGATCGGGATTGGGATTGGATAATTGTGGTTGTGGTTGTGATTGGGGAATGCGCCAACGGATATTGGTTATTGGAGGGTTGGAGGGTCGGCTCAAGTTGATCGATGATAGCACTTCTGCATTTCTGCCCGTCCCCGGGCCCGAGATGATGATCGTTCAACGTTCATTGATATTACTTACTAGCACGCTGATGGTCATGACCATGATCAGGTCTATGCGGTGATTGGGTTGTGATTTGTATCAATTCGTGAATCCATCATATGCAATTCCAGCACAGTTGACTGGAGACTGGATATTGTATATTGGAGATTATGATGTGTTTAGACTAAGACTGAAAGCATTGAGCAACACTAAGACCAAGACCACGGCTAGCGCTAGTTTATAAGGAGCGCTAGTGTTGCTGTAGATAGCTTCAAAGTCGAAATCAAAATGAACTTGGGTTGTAATTGGCGTGCGAAATCTGCGTACGTGGACCAGGACTAGTCCACGCGTTGGACCTAAAGTATCCGAATTCTGAGGACCGACTCGATGGGCGTCCCGTTGTCCCCGACTTCCCTAGCTCGCAGAGTCGCAGGGTGGGTATCGTATAATCGTAAAATGCCACAACCACAAGCTCTGCCGCTGCGCAGTAGTAGATATTTCGGGATCCGGAATCCGGGCTCGGAGTTGGATGGGCGTGGACATGTACGTATAGGGATAATGGTTATGGGATGGACATCGGCCCTCGGGTTCGTGATGCGTGTGTTGTTTTTAGAGTATAGTATTGTGTCCTATCCTGTGGTTCTGTGGTTCTGGTTGCTTGTTATAGGTGATTGTTTCCATGCGCGAGCTGCGAGTACTTATGTAGCTGGGGATATTTTAGGTCAAGTGTAATTGGTTGGTGGCTGTTAGTGTTACCTCGATGGTGTTCGATCCGGACCAATCAGTGCCAATGCCAATGCCAATAAATGCCAGCGGCAAGTTATACTGGCATAGTATGGAAATGGAAGTGGGGATGCTGGAATGTGTCAATGTGGGTTTACTAGGATTTCTGGAGATTGTGATTGTCAATGTCAGTGAGACGGATTCATCATTCCGGGATAGTATTTCGATGTCGATTCGGACCTCGGAGATTTCCCGCGCGCGGGTAGCCGTTGAATTGTGAATGACAAGGCGATTTCGGGAGAGAGGGCGGCGAACTTTTGACGAAGACGAGGATGAGGATTCAGGAGGGCAATTTTAGTGGGTACTGCGGGTGGACTTCGGATGCCGGTTGGGATAGTTGGATAAGATTATGTACTACAATACCTGTCCAGCGTGGATGGATGACGACTCTCGGATGTCGCCATCGCGCACAAGGTTTGGTTGGGTATACAGCTGGCGTGGCAAACCTCGTGAAGGATGAGCCGTGTGCACAAGGGTAGAGATCAAGTGTGTGATAGAAGTGTATGGGTATGGGTGGGCGTGGCCGAGGTGGCGAGGGAAAGATAGGCGCACGTGATGGGGCTGGCACTGGCAGTGGCAATGGAGATGCGGGAGAGGAGAGCCACACTTGGCATGGAAATGGAATGAGAATGAGACACGACAAGCTCGTTGCTTTTGCAATTCAACCACCACCACCATCGTCCATTCTATCCTTCACACTACTCTTTCTCCTTCCACAACACCGTCAACACACCGTTCACGATGGCGAGAGACCCGAGTCTGCTCGTCGACGCTGACAGACCCCGCGCCATCGCCCCGGCCGCACCAGCCATCGCACATGTGTGAGTCCAGCCTTTTCCACTTTCTTCTCTCCCCAATTTTTTCAAATCTCCAACCTGCTATCTGCAATCTTCTACCCCACACCAACCGAGACGTCGATCTCTCGCTTATTTCGTTTTTCATTTTATATAACTCGCTTTGCTAACCGAGCCGTACCTCGCTTTCTTTCATTCTCTTACCCTGCCCTCCTATTCCGATCCGCTCTCGCTCTCGGATATACATACTGTGATATGGGCACGGAACACATACACCTACGACGGATATCGACATCGACAGCCAACTCCGCGATCTGCTGATATGCCCCCGCGAAAGCGGTGTCGTCAACTACGTCGTCGATCATGGCATCGCAGAGCAGGATGTATACGCTCCTGGCGTCGTGAGTCCTCCTTTCTCTTTTCGTTAGTGTTTTCGTTTGTAGAGTGGCATGGGCAGGCGGGTGCGGGTGGGTGGGTGTGAAAGGGCACAGTGGACCAACCCCTGAGTGCGATTACGATTGCGATTCGACGACTGGACTTTGAGCTTTGAATCTAATCATCCCATTTCACATTCAAACTCATATCTAAATCTAAATCCAAATCTAACCAATAACCCTCTTTCTCCCCACAGCCCCCGCGCATCCTCGCGAAACTAGGGTTCACACCCAACTCACTCACAGCCCTTCGGCTAGGCGCGGACGACACGCTCGTAGCGGCGGGCGGCCAGGACAGAGAGCTGCATTTATCATATTACACACCATCCTCCTCCTCCTCCTCCTCTCCATCCACGTCCACATCCACTTCAAACCCAAATGCCCTCTCAAATTCAAGCTCAAGCTCATCCACAAACGCATACACACTCGCCTCCCAAACCCGGCTCTCAACAGGCCACCCAACGCGCCTCCCGCGCACACGTCGTCTCTGGACATACGAAACCCGGCTCGTCGGGTCCATCAACAACTCCGTCCTCCTCCTGCCCCCGGGGGCGAGGGGTATGGGCGCTGCGGAGCCCCGCGCGGTGATTAGCAATAATGATTGGTGTGTGAGGGTGTATGATATCCCGATGAGGGTTAAGAGTGCGAGGAGGGAGTTGGGGTTGGTTGGGGAGGTCAAGTTGGATGTGGCTGTTAATCATTGTGAGTTAAATTTAATTCTATATCTATATCTCTATTAACATATACTCCCCATACAGCCTCGTTATCACCAGACGGCCGCACCCTCCTCTCCGTCGGCGACTCGCACAAGATATACTTCCACCAGCTATCAGGCAGCGCGCATCTCACATTCACACCCATCCAGACACTCGACATCCCTCCGCCGTCCGCGACACCGTTTTCGTCGTCCCGCTCGTCGCCTTATTCGCGGGCGCCGTACTCCTCTTCTCCATTCTCCTCCTCCTTCCAATCACCGTACTCCTCCTCCTTTTCATCACCGTACTCCTTTTCCTCTCCATACTCCTCCTATTCATCGCCGTATTCCTCGTACTCCTCCTACCCATACACACCAACCCAAACCCACCCAACAACACTCACAGCAGCATTCTCAACAGCCTTCAACGCAGACGGCAGCAAGTTCGCGGTCGCGAGTCAGGAGGGCGTCGTAGCTGTGTGGGATGTGAGGAGTGTGAAGAGGCCTTTGGGGGTTTGGTGTACGGATCGGATGCGCGGGTCTTCTTCTGGGTCGGGGAGTGGTGCGGGTGGTGGGTTAGGGTCAAGCTCAGGCTCAGGTTCAGGCTTAGGGTCAGGCTCGGGTGGCAATGTAGGAGGAGGACAAGGACAAGGACAAGGAGGCGCAGCATCAGGATACATCCACCCACACACGACCCCCCACCTCTTCGACGACCCCTGGGACTGGACACGCGGCACGCGCGCCCCCGGGTGGTGCGTGCGCAATGTCAAATTCAACGCGGGCGAGGGCGCGCGGATGGGGAAGGAGGTCATGGTGTTTACTGAGGTGGGTGTTTGTGTTTTTTTGGTTTTTTTGTGTTTTTTTGGTTTTTTGTGTTTTTTTGGTTTTTGGTGTTTTTTGGAGAGCTTTCTTTGGGAGTTTTTTGGGGGGGTTTTGGTTTTTGGAGGTGCTTTTTGGTTTTTTTTTTTTTTTTTTTTTTTTGCTTCTGTTCTTTTTTTCTTGTGTTTTTGGGAGGGTCCTTTTGCGGGTTTTTTTCTTTCTTTCTTTTTTTTTTTTTTTTTTTTTTTCTTTTGAGAGAGGGTTGGGTTTGGTGGGTTAGGTTCGGTGGTTGGGTTTGGCGTTTCTGGTGGTTGGGCTTGATGGGTTTTGTGGGTTGGGTGGTTTTGTGGGTTTTTGGCTTTGGCGGGTTTTAGCGGTCGGGTTTTAGCGGTCGGGTTTTGGTGGTCGGGTTTTGGTGGTTGGGTTTTGGCGGTTGGGTTTTGTGGATTTGGCGTTTTTTGGTGGTTGCGCTTGATGGGTATTGCGGGTTTTTTTGGCTTTGTGGGTTGGGTGGTTTTGGTGGTTTTAGGTTTTGGCGGTATGTGTGTGTTTTGTGTTTTGGAGGTTTTGGCGGGTTGTGTTTGGGGTTTCTGGTGGTTTTAGTGGTTTTGTGTTTTGTGTTTTGGAGGTTTTGGCGGTTTTGGTGGGTTGTGTTTTGAGTTTTGGTGGTTGTGTTTTGTGTTTTGTGTTTTTGGGTGTTTTGTGTTTTGTGTTTTTGTGTTTTGTGTTTTGAGTGTGTTTTGTGTTTTGGTGTTTTGTGTTTTGTGTTTTGGGCTTTGGCGGTTTTGTCGGTTTTTGTGGGTTTTGTGTTTTGGCGATTTGTGCTTTGTGTTTTGGTGGTTTTGATGGTTGTGTTTTGGTGGTTCTGTGTTTTGTGTTTGGGCGGTTTTGGAGGTTTTGGCGGTTTTGGCGCTTTGTGTTTTGTGTGTGTTTTGTGGTTGCGCTTTATGTCTGCTTTTTTGTGAATTTATGATTTCTTTCGCGTTGTATTTTTCTATTTCCCCACTAACCAATCTCTTATACTCATTCTCTCTTCTTTCTTCTCTTTCTTCGCATTTTCCCTCTTTCTCTTCTCTCTTTCTTCTTCTTTCATTTACCCTCTCTCTTCTCTCTTCTCATCCTCTCATTCTCCCCTCTCTCTTCTCTCTTCTCTCTTCTCTCTTTCTCTATCCCTATTCTCCCCGTATATCTTCACTCACTAACACACCCTCTCTCCCCCCCTTCCCTTCCAAACCCAACCAAAAAAAAACACCCAACCAACCAAATACCGAAAAAAAGCACACAAGCAAAATCCACATAATAGACGCCCAGACCTTCGACTCGCACGATATAGTCACCGTTCCGACCGTGTTTAGTCCGCCTCGCAAGGCGGGTGCGGGTGGGAGGGTGAGGCCTCAGAGTCAGAGTCAGACTACGAATCCGCGGGTGCGTGTGAGAGGAGGTGTGGGTGCCGCGAATGGAGGAGCGAATGGAGGAAGTGTTGGCGGTGTAGGAGCGGGAGCGGGAGCGGGAGCAGGAGCAGGAGCAGGAGCAGCACCGAGCGGCCGACCGAGACTCGGAACAGGAACAGGAACAGGAACAAGAACGAGACCAAGACCGAGGCTTACAAGGACCACGAGCGGCGTGAGCGCCTCCGCTGCATCTGCAGGTGTTGGTGCCGCCGCGCCTGCTTCTGCTATACCTTCTGCTGTAGCTTCTGCTTCGACTACAGCTTCGGCTTCGACTACAGCATCTGCAACACTAGCTAGACAGTCCCCGCCGACAAGCTCAAGCACGACCGCGTCGATCGCAGGGGAGATCGC
Source organism: Psilocybe cubensis (assembly GCF_017499595.1). Classification (NCBI taxonomy): domain Eukaryota; kingdom Fungi; phylum Basidiomycota; class Agaricomycetes; order Agaricales; family Agrocybaceae; genus Psilocybe; species Psilocybe cubensis. Next base: position 747,242 of record NC_063003.1, read on the forward strand.
GAGCGCTGTTGACGTGGACGTGAACATGGGTATGGCGCGGGGTTTAGCGCTGGTTGGCGGTGTTGGCGGTGCTGCTTCGGGTCTTGAGGGTTCGAGTGGAAACGCAGATGTCGACCTGGATGCAGACGCAGACGAGGATGAAGACGCGGGCATGGACATAGACGTCGCGCTAGCAGCTGCACAGCGCGCTCTGGCGCGGCGCCGGCGGCGTGTGCGCGGGCCTGTTCGCGTGGGTGTACCCGTGCGAGATACCGAAAATACGGAGAGCATGGATGTGGACAGAGAGGGAGACGGAGGAGGAGAGAGAGAAGGAGGTGGAGGTGGAGACAGAGACAGAGAAGGGGAACGCGCGCGTGCTCATGCGCGTGCGATGGCGCTTGCGTTGCCTGTAAGCCACGCGCGTGCGGAGGGCGAAGCAGAAGCGGAATCTCCTGGCGCTGGTACTAGTACTAGTGCAGGGCTCTCGCCGTTGAGACGGTCCGTGACGGATCCTTCTCCTTCTTCTGGTTCTGGTTCTGGCTCTACTTCAGGACAGCAACAGCAACAGCAACAGCAGCAACAGCAGCAACAGCAGCAACAGCAACCAAGCATCGTCCGAGCGCTAGGCGACGCGTTCCGGATCGCGATTCCCTCTTCGTCTTTGTCTCCATCTTCGGGTTCTGCTTCGGGTTCGGTTCCGGGTTCTGCGTCACATGCTGCGAGTGGGAGTACGAGTACGAGTGGGGGTGCGAGGACGCGTACTCGTGCACACGCGCACGCGCATACACGCGGATCGCACTCGAGTTCAAATGCGCGCTCGCCTGCGCGCCGGACGACGAATACAAGCACACCGAGGTCACCACCCACACATAATCATACATCAAGGTCTTTACCCACACCTACACCGCCTACCCATACGCATACGCCTACACCGCCTACCCATACGCACACGCATACGCACACACCCACACCCACACCACCGCCAATGACGCGCACACCCGCACACAGCGGATACTCGCCGCCCGCTAGCATTGGGGATTCGACGTGGCGCACGCTTGGGGGAGGGATTGGCGTGCGTGGGCCGTGGGGTGTTTCGCATGTTGGTACGAGTGCGAGTGCGAGTGTGGGAGGGGATGAGAGGATGGATGTTGTTCAGCATGGGGATGGGAGTGGGAGTGGAGAGGATGAGGAGGGAAGTGAGAGTGAGAGCGAGAGCGAGATGTTCCATGTGCTTGACGAGACGGAGCTCGCGAGGCGCGCGCGCGAGAGAGCGAGGATGCGGGTTGTTGGTGATGATGATGACGATGATTATGAGTACGAGTACGAAGAGGAAGAGGAGGATGGGGATTTGGAGTATACTGAAGGCGAAGGGGAGGGAGAGACGGATGCGGACGGCGAGACTGAGACCGAGACGGAGACGGAGCAGGAGGAGGGCATCGTGGTTGTGCCGGACTTGGGGGATCGGGAGGTGGAGAGCGAGGTGCATGCGCTGCTTGCTGTGCATGGTATACCCAGCCGCATTGGCGGTAGGAGGAGGAGGAGCAGGGAGGATAGTATGGATGTGGATGAGGTTGGTGGGTTGCATCAGGGAGAGGAGGAGGAGGAAGAGCAAGGAATGTACCGCTATGATGAAGATGATAGACGCGAGCGCGTGAGGCAGGCGCTGCATGACGCGCGGGATTATCGGTATGACGTCAATGACGAGGATGTCAACGACGATGATCGGGATGAAGAGCAGGAGCAGGACTGTGTGGAGGGTCAGTCGAGGAGTGTGTCCCCTTCGCGCTCCGTGCTTGGACGCCGGCGCAGGCGTATCAGACAGGGTGCGAGTGCTACTTCAAGTGGATATATTTCAGGGGGGAGTGGTGTAGGGATGAGACGGGCTGGGTTTAACCTCGCGTCCATGTCCACATCGGCGAGGTATGGGAGTGCTGGGCCGTCGCGGTTAGGTGGCGGTGCGGGTGTGGGTATGGAAGAGGATGAAGATGAGGAGGGGGAGGAGGGGTGGGGGTCTGGTGTGCATTATGGCGGTCTAGCCTCTGGAAACACGAGCGACGCGGACAAACGCGTCCGCCCGCGCCGCGCCGGCTCGGGCTCACATCGCGGTACAGGTACACACACTCCCACATCTACATCTGCATCTGCATCTACACACGCACACGCACATACGCGCGCGAGTAAAACCACGTTGTCGTCATCTTCGTCGTCCCCATCGGCGGCGGGAGCGAGGTTCGCAGGGCGCGTGGGGATATACGACGAGTTGGATATTGCCGGTGTGTGCTTTGACCCGTGGGGAGAGAAGATGTATGTGCTTGGAGTGGGCGCGGCGGGGTCTGCTTATGGGTATGGGTACGGTTACGGTTACGGTTACGGTGGTGCTTATGGGGTTGGGTACGCGGTTGGGGGTGCGGGTGCGGGTGTGGGTGCGGGTGGGTATGGAGGAGCAGGCGGAGGAGGAGGAGGAGAGGAAGAGGAAGGTGTAGGTGCTGTTGTCGAATGGAGTGTGAGAGGTGCTGAGAAGAGGTGGTGGGTTGATGAAGGGTGGATGTGAGGTTTTTTCTTGCTTTGTTTTCGTGTTTTTTTCTGGTTGTGTTTGTGGTTGTGTTTTTGTGTTTTGTGTTTTTCTGGTTGTGTTTGTGTTTTTGGTTGTGTTTGTATTTTCTCTCTCTGTTTTGCTTGATTCTTTGCTCAACATCCAACATCCACATCCAACTTCTATCTTCTATCGTCTCCTCGCTACCTCCCCATTATGAAAAACAAATCGTAAAAATCGCTTCATTTCATTTTTTTTGGTCGGTCGGTTGTAATAACTAGTCTAAGGACGGTGTATGTGTACAGTATCTGTATGTGTATGTTTGAATTGTAACATGTAACATTAGTTTGCTTGTTGTAAAATTAAAATTAAATGTTCTTTTCTCTTCTCTACTCTTTACTCTCTACTCCTGCTCTACTCTCTCTGCCTAGTGCCTAGTCCTTCTATCTTCTCTTCTTGCGAGGTTGCAACTTTTTTCCCCTTTTTTGTACAGTTTTATTCTTTTTTCTGACGTACAAAAGGCTTAAACTGTGCTTTTGCTATATCGACTATGACTATGACAGCTGCATACAGTATCTTGGCTTCTTACCTGTACTCGTATCCGTTCGTGTTTGTACTATTGCTACTAGTATTACTACTACTCTCCTACCATTAAGCTCTATAAATCATGCATCTGGATCTGCATTCGTTTCTATTCATTCAGAGTCTCCTGTCTCTCTGTCTTCAGTCTTAGGAGAGTGTAACTTTAAGTATGACTCGGACGCGTTACTGATTGCACGCGACGCGACACGACATGACACGACGTGATAATTGATCGCGTCGCGTCGTCGTGTCGCGCCGCGTTGGTGGCTGCGGCTGACCTTGACTTCTGACTTCTGACTTCTGACTGCTGACTGCTGACTGCTGCCAACTATAATATATAATGGCTAATGGCGGCTGACTCGTGATGGACGGCTGACGCGCTGAATCGTGATGGACTCTATGGCTGACACTGAAGCGTAGGGTAGGGTATATAACCCCCCACATCTCCCGTTTGAATTCTTTCATCAGCCCATCCAAGGTTCAAGGTTCAAAGAGCTTGTTTGTTTGTTTGCTGGTCAATCCGTTCATGTGGCTGGAGGTAGAACCTGAGGTAGAGCCCAAGGTACGCAGCATTCCATTCCATTCTCTTCTCCTCGCTTCCTCGCCTCCTCCCTTGCTCAATTATCTCAATTATCTCAATTATTGTAGGATGGGACCGCTCGAGAATTATCTCGCGTACTCTTCCTCCTCTTCCTCCTTCTCTCCTCCGCGTCCTTGGTCGCTCCAGTCCCTGTGAACCGTCCGATGACCTAGTCAAGATACGTCACGGACGACCCCAACCACAACCACCATCGCACACGGCCACACACAGCGCTGCGCTGCGATGCGTACGTGCATGTGTATATACCCGAATCCGGATCGCAGCTCGTCAAGAACGCTCGATTCACCTCTAACCCCTTAAAACCAAAAAACCAAAAAACCAAAAAAAAATAAAGTGTACTGAGAACGAGAGCTGAGGTTGGGTTGGGATGGGTTGGGATGGGATGGGATGGTAAAGGCATGTCCTCCTCCAACCTTTAATATTTGATATTTTAAACTTGAAGTGCTGAATAGAATGGGTTGTTTTGGGTGGGCACTTAGATCAAGGCTTTGAGCTCCGCTCGCTTCTTTACTATTCTTGTCCCAGTCTGACGACAACGGAAGCCTGTTGAAGGACGAGGGTTTGGAATGGTGAAGGTGTGTCTTTTCCCCCCTAACTTTTATTATTTCATCGTTTCATTAATTTTGGGTGGTAGATAAAGGCTTTGAGCTCCGCTCGCCTCTTCACCCTCCCTACCCTCATTCGACGACCAATACCTATACCCCGCTGAGATGAGGGTTTGAAATGGTGAAGGCAAGTCCTACGTCCCTCATTATTATACAATTCGGGGTATTAACTTGGTTTATTTGTGGTAGATAAAGGATTGAGCTCCGCTCGCCTCTTCACCCTCCTTGCCCTCGTCTCACGACAACGGAAGCCTGCTGAAGATGAGGACTTGTGATGATGAAGGTTTGCTATATTCCTCATTATAACATTTTTTGGGTGCTGAATGTTAATGATTTAGATAAAGGCTTTGAGCTCTGCTCGCCTCTTCATTATCCACGCCCTCGTTTGACGACCTGTACCTAAACCCCGCTGAAGATGAGCGTTAGGAATGGTGAAGGCAAGTCCTATATCCCTCATTATAACATTTTTTGGGTGCTGAATGTTAATGGTACTTGTAGATAAAGGACTGAGCTCCGCTCGCCTCTTCACCCCCTCACGCCCTCGTTTCTTGACCAACAACAAAACCCCGTTGAAGATGAAGGTTTGGAATGGTAAAGGTCTGCTACACCCCTCATTATAATATTTCTGGGTACTGAATGTTAATGATATATATAGATCAAGGATTGAGCTCCGCTCGCCTCTTTACTATCCATTCCCTCGTCTGAAGACAACGGAAGCCTGCTGAAGATGAGGGTTTGGAATGGTGAAGGCAAGTCCTATATTCCTCATTATAATATTTCTGGGTACTGAATATTAAGATTTAGATAAAGGATTGAGCTCCGCTCGCCTCTTCATCCTCCTTTCCCTCGTCTGACGACAACGGAAGCCTGCTGAAGATGAGGGTTTGGAACGGTGAAGGTCTGTCCTATATCCCTCATCATTATCCAATTTTTAGGGTGCTAACACATGGATTATTTGTGGTAGATTAAGGCTTTGAGCTCTGCATGCCTCTTTACCCTCCCTGCCCTTGTTTCTTGGCCAACAACAAAACCCCGTTGAAGATGAAGGTTTGGAGTGGTGAAGGTACGTCCTATACCCCTCATCATTATCCAATTTTTAGGGTACTAACACATGGATTATTTTGGGTGGTAGATAAAGGCTTCGAGCTCCGCTCGCCTCTTCATTATCCACGCCCTCGTTTGACGACCTGTACCTAAACCCCGCTGAAGATGAGGGCTTGTGACGGTGAAAGTGTGTCCTATATCCCTCATTATAACATTTTTTGGGTGCTGAATGTTAATGGTACTTGTAGATAAAGGACTGAGCTCCGCTCGCCTCTTCACCCCCTCACGCCCTCGTTTCTTGACCAACAACAAAACCCCACCTGAAGATGAGGTTTTGGAATGGTAAAGGTCTGCTACACCCCTCATTATAATATTTCTGGGTACTGAATGTTAATGATATATATAGATCAAGGATTGAGCTCCGCTCGCCTCTTTACTATCCATTCCTTCATCTGAAGACAACGGAAACCTGCTAAAGATGAGGACTTGTGATGGTGAAGGTACATCTTATATCCTTCATTAATTAGTGATTTTTGGGATATTGACACTTGATTTGATTTGGGTGGTACTCAGATAAAGGCTTTGAGCTCCGCTCGCCTCTTCACCCTCCTTTCCCTCGTCTGAAGACAACGGAAACCTGCTGAAGTGAGGGTTTGGGAATGGTGAAGGTGTATCCTATATCCCTCATTATTATACGATTTTCGGGGTATTAACACATGGATTATTTGTGGTAGATAAAGGCTTTGAGCTCTGCTCGCCTCTTCATTATCCACGCCCTCGTTTGACGACCTGTACCTAAACCCCGCTGAAGATGAGGGCTTGGAATGGTGAAGGTCTGACCTCTATCCCTCACTATACGATTTTTGGGTTATTAACTTGGTTTATTTTGGATGGTAGATAAAGGATTGAGCTCCGCTCGCCTCTTTACCCTCCCTACCCTCATTCAAACAACAATTTATCCCTAGCTGAAGATGAGGTTTTGGAATGGTGAAGGTCTGTCCTGTATCCTTCATTAATTATGCGATATTCTGGGATGTTAATACTTGATTTATTTTGGGAACTAGATAAAGGCCTTGAGCTCTGCTCGCCTCTTCATTATCCACGCCCTCATTCAACAACCGATACCTATACCCCGCTGAAGATGAGGGCTTGGAATGGTGAAGGTACGTCCTCTATACTCTAACCTTTACTATTTGATGTTTTAAAGTGCTGACTTGGTGTGTTTTGGATGGTAGATAAAGGATTGAGCTCCGCTCGCTTCTTTACCTTCCCTGCCCTCGTTTCTTGGCCAACAACAAAACCCCGCTGAAGATGAGGGTTTGGAATGGTGAAGGTACGTCCTCTATACTCTAACCTTTACTATTTGATGTTTTAAAGTGCTGACTTGGTGTGTTTTGGATGGTAGATAAAGGATTGAGCTCCGCTCGCTTCTTTACCTTCCCTGCCCTCGTTTCTTGGCCAACAACAAAACCCCGCTGAAGATGAGGGTTTGGAATGGTGAAGGTCTGTCCTGTATCCTTCATTAATTATGCGATATTCTGGGATGTTAATACTTGATTTATTTTGGGAACTAGATAAAGGCCTTGAGCTCTGCTCGCCTCTTCATATCCTTGCCCCCATTTGGCGACCGATACCGAAAACCCGTTAAGATGAGGGCTTGGAATGGTGAAGGTATGTTATTTTTCCTCTAGCCATCGTCATATCATTTTGTTGGGGTGCTGAATACAAATGATACTTGTAGATAAAGGACTGAGCTCCGCTCGCCTCTTTACCTTCCCTACCCTCGTTTCTTGGCCAACAACAAAACCCCGTTGAAGATGAAGGTTTGGAATGGTGAAGGTATGCTACATCCCTCATTAATTATATGATTCGAGGTACTAACACATGGTTTATTTTTGCTAGATAAAGGATTTGAGCTCCGCTCGCCTCTTTACCCCCCACGCCCTCATTTCTTGGCCAACAACAAAACCCCGTTGAAGATGAAGGTTTGGAATGGTGAAGGTACGTCCTATATCCCTCATCATTATCCAATTTTTAGGGTACTAACACATGGATTATTTGTGGTAGATAAAGGCTTCGAGCTCCGCTCGCCTCTTTACTGTCCATTCCCTCATCTGAAGCCAACCACACCCAAGGGAGGATGAGGGCTTGTGATGGAAGGTATGGAGTCCCTCTAATCTTTATCCTTCATACATTTTTTTCGACCAGCGTCCCTTTCCGCCTCTTTTTCATTTCACTTTTTTTAATTCTTTCACTGAATATGAATAATACATAGACATCGCTCGAGCATTAGCTCCCGTACTTCCGCCACCTCTCTGAGTACCCCGATGGCCTATACATCGGATAATGTATACGCATGCTCGTCAAGAAAGCAAGCGACACGCAGAAATAAATAAAAAAATACAACCCAGGTGTGTCACCTCCATCCCCATCCCCCATCATCATCAAGCTACCAACTAACGCAAATCGGATTCAGAAAACCCAAAAACCCACTTCGCCCACTTTCGTGCGCGAGACCCCAAAAAAAGTGAGTGAATTTCCGAACCCAATCTGCATCATGATAATCCAAACCTAACCATGAATCTGTCATAATCATATTATATAGAAAGATGGTCCCGGGAGTTTCTCGCTCTCCGGCCCTCTACATCAGTTCGCATACGAACGCAATTTCAAATTAAATACCCCAAAGCAGCATCGGAAGGTTAGGAACGCGCCACCACCGCCATCTTTGATATAAGTTAGGATAGGAGATGGTAATCATCTTCCATGCTGCAAAAGCTCCAGTGGGGGTGGTCTCCGTCCCCCGCTGTAATGAACGTGCATGTCATTGTCAAGGATAGCTGGGGGGCATGCGATGGTCGAGGTGCGTCCCGATGCCCATACCTATTCTTTTATCTACCAGCGTGCTGATTCTAAGTGCTAGTCGAGATAAACGATCGAGCTCCGCTCTCCTCTCGATCTCCACCATCTATGCCCCTCCCCGTCCGACGACGACGACAACCACACCCCCATTGCAAAGCAGTCGTAGTTGACGACGTCACGCTCGCACTGCAACAATATACCCGGGTCGCTCAGCTCGCCAAGAAAGCAGGCAACCCAACGCACAAGTTGAATAGATTAAATACAAAAAATCCAACGTCGCTGCACTACGCGCGAGACCCAAAAAAATCGTGTATAATAGTAAAACCCCTAGCAAAAAAAAAATATAAAAAGTGTAAAACGGGTTCTGCCTGGACGAAACTGAGTGTCCTGTGGGATTTGACATGAAACACAATAGGCGCTCATACACCCGCGCTCAATTGGTCAACAAGCGACTTAACCAGCACCGCTTGGTGATAAAAAAAGCCGCAAACATACCCTTTACGTGCTCACCTTCTCTTGTTTTTTTTTCAAGTTCTCTCCTTTGATCGGTACCCCTGGGAATAATTTCGGGCACGTCGGTCACTTCAAGGTATCGCGTCGTTCGTCTTTTTGGACTTCAACATAACTACACATCTTTCTTCATCACCAGTCCTCCTCCCCGACCATCACACCGTCCAGCCAGCTTCTAGACAATCTGTTGCTCCGTATCATACAAGTCTCTGGGACCTACGGGACCCTCCTTTATCGTATCACGTATCACTAGACAAGACAACATCTCATCCAAACGGACCGCGAATCGTCTCAATCACAACTAGTATCTATTGGAGCGAAGTACCGAAGTACCTTGTCAGCGCCCACCGCCATACCCAAGCGAGCAGTACCTGGAGGGTCCAGCAACCAAAAAAAAAGGCAAGGAGTGGACGGCGGTTACTATGGATGCCAAGACAAGTTTTCACTCTAGACGATCGGGAAGTTGCGACTTCCGCTTGCTAGTTGCGAAGTGGTTGCGTCGGGCCCCGAACTAATGACCATACAATTTTGTCCTTAACAAGCGCTAGCGGTCGTCATTTCTGGATGTTGAGATCATCCCATGTCTTTGAAGTTCGAATCCGGGAGCAGACAGACAACTTGAAGCACAGGGACGATCCACGTACTCGACCTTTCAGAACAATTTAACTTTGGGGGAGGATTGGGATGTCGCAAACTGAAAACTTGGCCAGGTTGGTTCTCGAACACACGGATTGTAAGCGCCCACCAAATCGTCAGGCGAAAGAATGTGACTTTGAGCCATAGGTAAAGCAGAAATAGCCTGGCAATAAGGTGTCCCCAAAAAGTGCCAAGAACCGGTACCGATGCTCGATTAATAGATATCTGAATTAACAGGGAGCACACAGCGGGCGCCGCAAGGGCGCTCTAGGTCACATCATGGATTGAATCCAATTAGACAGACTGTGATGTTGATTTCAGTTTTGTGTGCAAGGTTAGGTTCGCTCTGGGAAACCTGCTCCTGAAGATCCTGAAATGCCACATCGATATCGTCCTTGATTGATAAATGGACGGATAAAACGGAGCGGAAACATTCTTGACTTTGTCGTCCGTGGTGCGCAAAGTTGAGGATATTCAATTGAAGTAAGGATAGGGATTGTGGGTTTTGAACTTTAAGGGCAGGCGGCATGACGTGGATAGTTGTAAAAATAATGATGAGCCATTCACATTACTATATTGAACAAAGTATACAGAGAGTGTGAGTGTGGGGAACTGAAAAAGAAGATAAGGTTTCAAATATTGTTCACGAGAACATATTTGATGATGGGGAGCGTACCTTTAGCCTATCTAGCGCATAAATATTGCCCCTATCAGCCGAGAACTGTTGTGTATCCGCATCACCAGGTCCAATCAGTAAAATGTTTCTGTAGGCCAACTTACGCTGGTCCATCTGCAAGCTCCTTTGTCATAAATAGGTAAAACAGTAGATCCGACCATACACGCCCTGAAGCAAAGTGAGGCATTCAAAAGACCGTCTTTGATAAAGAGTTGCGATGGCGTCAGTTTGGCTAAACATAGAATTTCAGGGCCATTTATAGATTCGGAGCGAGCACGAAAGGTCGACCTGTTGCATACAGTTTGACGAGGCAAAGTCGAGACGCGTCAAGGATCCTGGCATCCGAGAATTGCGTCATTACAATCCTAGAGAGAGCACTCATTCTTATTTCTAAAGAATCAAGTGAACTGGGATCATGATACCATAAATGAAAACACAGAGATTTTTAGATCAAAGCATTCCTTTGACGAGCCAGACGATGAACTTCGTTGTCCATCGGACTTCTCGTTGGCGTCCTTGCCATTCGGTTGTGTGGCTCCTGATATTTCTTATTTCTCGTTGAAGATCCTTTTGGAGCGCCAAAAGTGGCGGGTCAGAGATGGTATGCGTCTTTTCTGGGGAGGCGATGGAGCTTGCGTGCTGCGCCGAAGGAATGATCAATAGAAAGGAAAGTTCAGTATCGATGTGGGCGGATCGTGAGTTGAGATTCGTAGACCCAAAGAGGGTTAGAACAGGAAGACTCGAAGAACTCGGAGAAAGCCAAATGCCTGTAAAGAAACGTGAAAAAGGTGCCTTCCAAGAATTTCTAGATATTTGCAATATGGAATAGGTTTACCTTTCGCATGGTATGTCCACCCTGGCCTTTCCCATTCGCTCAATAAGATACCTTGCCCCTGTTCTGGGGACTTTCCTTGCCAAATTCTTCCCGCTCTGGAAACCGCTTTCATGAATCTCTTCTCGTACAATGTGTAACCTTCCGGAATGCGGCCTGAGATTCCTTTTGAACCATAGAAGCCATTTGCCTAACAATCAGATTAGATATCAGTATTCCCACGCAAAAAGGCAGATTACCTTTGGACTAGAAGCTACAATGCGACAATCAACGCCAGAAGCCTTCATGATAAGGTCCTGGTAAGGTCTATACAGACTGAAATAGCCACTAGTTAGGTCAAGTAACGGACGTGACATTTGGCCGATATTGCGGAAAAGAGATTTGAAAATGGACTCTTCTTCCCTGATATTGAATTGCCCCGCTTGGATAATCGGAAAGAGAAGTGCCTCATTGGGATTATTTGGTTCTTTGCTGGTTATGGACGGGTTCAACTTCCGATATTTTGCCTGAAATTTCGAAAAGGCCGACTCTGCGATAGAATTAAAATGGTGCGGATGCGTATTTGAATTAGACCAGAGGAGCGTGTAGGCGTCGTTCGTATATGAGTGTGGATTGAGTTGGAGAGTCGACTTTGAGGAATGACTAATAGCAGGTAATAGAGTAAATGAAAAGTTCTTGACAGTTTGAATAAAGTCGAAACAATATTGGGCGATATTTGGTTGACTGGAGAAATGAACATAGCGATCTTGACGATTGGTAAAATAGGATTTGTTTAAATTGGCTCTGGAAAAATACAGTTAAACATCGTCAAGTATGCCTGATGAAGAGACACCATACCCACTAATCATGACATTGTCATCTGCCCCGTAAATTTTGGCGTGCCACGTCCCCCATCCTTCGTTAAACCGGGGAGGAACTAATTTCGCGAGAATACCTCGGAGACTTGGGCTACGAAACATGGAAACATGCACACGCGATGGAAATTCTCGAAGCAAAGGGAGTAAGATATGAGCCGTAGAATCCCGCCCTGGACGTGTCGACCGATTAAAATCAAGCAACAGATCAACGTTAAGGCTCGGAATATCGCGCATTCTACGCGCTATGGTTGATATCTACAAAGAAATAAGGTAAATTCACAACATTGCCTTCGTAAGCCACGTACAAGCTCGTCCTCTTCTGACCCGATGTATAAGGAAGATAGAAAAATCCGCCTTTCCGCTTGATTTATCATATTCTATAAAAATTTAGATATAAGAAAGACGAGAGAAAGGACGACATACCAAAAGTGTCGAGTAGAACTGAGGTGGTTCGCTCAAAATGCGAATTGAGGAAGCAGGGATTGGAAAAACCGGTTGGGTATCAACTAGTTCCGAGGCAAAAGCGCGTACTGATTGGTCTACAAATGTCGTGGATATCCATCTCCGTGAACTTGGGTGAGATATTCGAGAAAATAATGGTGCTTTCCCAAGGGAAAGACGTCGCCACATAGAAAGGAACACAGACGTTCGTGAACGCACCCACCAAAGCGAAACTGCCGCTGCTTGGCTTGCACCTCCAAATAAAACAGCTTATCACGTGATAATCATTGAATCCATTCTAAATCCAAGTTGTGACACTGACTCTGCTGGCTCTTCAGCGTAATGTGACTCGTACGTATCGCGGTCTCCACCTTACCACCTAACAGCCTCCTTGCATCAAGAAAAGCACTGGAAAAACAGAAAATGAATTCATTTGAAAAGGTATATCAAATATCCATTTAGGCAATCTGTAAACTCATATGAATCACTGTTATGATCACTAGTAGTAGTAGTAAGCAATGTTACATGACACATGTGTGAATGATTCGCGCGCTGAAATATACATCGGGCCGCCGAATGTCTGTCCTATTCTCAACACAACCCATACATTGATATTTCTCCCCCAGGTCCTCCTCCGTAAGTAAATATCGTAAATTCGATCAAAGCGCCCTGGTGAATTTTTCGTAAATTCTGGATTAGGCGCCCATCAACGAATATCAGTGATTCTTCAGACTTCGAAGTATAGACATGCGTCATCTCCATCTACTCCTTTGATAGGCTATATCATGAACCTGGTAATGCTAGGATCCCACATTCATCTTGGTTATCGTGATTTGAATGTATGAGTCAAATTGACGCAGACGTCCCATTTACTCTTTATATTCCCCCTTATAATCCCCACCTTCCAATCCAGCCTCTCAGGACTCCCCCACCTTTAGTACATATGGAAAAAGGCCAAGAGGAGGTCGACGTAGCCGAATCTTTTGTCACCGCCTTTTACCATGACTCGGAAGATGAAGACGTCTCTGTGTATGTGTTGGATTGCCAATGCGCAGACCTCAATCGCTTACCTCTTCTTGCAGTCAAACCAGGAATGAAGATATATTTGAGCTATATTGGAACTCTCGACCGTTAACACCACTGGAACGAAGAAATCCTGAAGATGCGACCACAGGTTGCACTGGTGATCCAACCAGCCAGATATTTCTGATAGGCCCAAAAATGCTATCTCATGACAATAGCCAGAGCGTCAGAGAAGATATCATCAGATCAAAAAGCAACGTGGGGTCGACTGAGAATAGAGAGGAGAGCGATGCAGCTCCAGCAACCAAAAGGACAATGCCAGAAAGCGAAACAGCTTCAGAAGTATGCAAAATAGACTCTGTTACTTCGCCCACGCTGACCGAGTACACCGGTAACCGTTTTCAGGGTCTACCGGAAGAGAAGACACCTGTCGAGGAGGTCTAAATCAATATCCTTGAAGTAAATTCAAGCTTTTATCAATGATGTAACTAGAGCAGCTGGAACAAACCAGAGTTTAGGTTGATTTGCTGATACTTTAGGGTTTCTATCCCTAAAAACTGACCGGAGGTGACATTAAATTTTTTGCACACATCGTCCCATACGGGAAAAAGCGCCCATGAAATCCATATTTTACAATTCAGACCTGGCTTAGAATATGTGTACTTGCATTTGATCACATCAGGCTATTAGTTAGGGGCAGTACCGTCCCTTATGGTTTGATATTCAATATCATAACAATTCAGGGTCAGGTCAGGACCCACATAAAACCTGTAAATCTAGAGACTTTCCAAATTCTAGAACCGTATGGACGTCTAACTGAGGAATATCCATTTGTACCTATATTTGTTTCTTGGGCAGTGGGGCTAGTAACGCTATGCCATGATTGCCATCCAATCTCAATCTCACACGGTGGTCAACCACCGAGAAAGATGTCACCGCCACTTTGTCATCCATAATTCCATCACGATGGGTATGTTCACTGACCACACCCTTTCCTATATACTATATTACTATTATATCCTGACCCAAATGTGTCATCGGAGCGAAAATTACCGCCGAGTAGTGTTTCATGGACATATAGCTCAAAAATTAGGACGATGCCGAGGTAGCTAGGATATTATGACTCTCTACCCGGGAAGGTTTGATAATCTTTACAAAAGGGTGCCTTGTTAACAAATCTGCAAAACCTACACTTCGCGAAGCTGCCAGGCGCTTATGGGCGTAGTCCACTCCTTATTAGTGACTTTTTTCGGGTCTTGGCTATGCAATCATCAATCCGATGTACATTGTAAGTTGCTCCGACTAGTAAAGGTGTCGAAGGGAGATATCATTGGAGATATAGAATATAAGGAGGTGTGACGCTCATAGGGAGGCCGATTATTCTTAGTGCATACGGATAGCAGAGATTCCCGAGATCTGTTTTTGGACCTGCGGATACGGCAGGTTATACTTATACTGACAAGCCATTTCGGGTCCGTCGTCTGCGAACTTACATGACGTGAAAAAGTGACGTACTAGTTTACTGTCCTAAATCGTGAATGCTTTAACAGTCGTACAGCCTTCAAGCGGTAGGATTCTCAGTTGCACAATTGCGCACTAGGTGAACTATGGATAATATAAATACAAATGCTGCTTAAATCAAGCCTTGATGCCGGATTGGACATTACATTGACTGACGAGAAACCTGACAAAAAACCTTTTATGCCACGGTTTTCGACGAAATATCCTAATCATCGTCTCTTCCACCACCTCTCAATAATCCATCTTATAGCCATGGCCACGCATATGGGTCCGAATAGAATGACCAAAAATACAGCTGGTCCAATGAAGCCGGCCGTTGCGAATATAGATAAGTTATTCATCAGTCCACAGGACATGGCGCCGAAGATGGACCCGACGGCACTGCACAACATCTCCTTGCAGACCATGTGGTGTATCGAGGCGTCATTTCGAAGGTTGTCTCGCCGTGATGCCAAAACGAATAGGTGAACAAAAGTAAGAACAGCGCCCCCCCATGCACCGACTTTAATTGACGTTGCAGATGATAGGCCAGAATCGTTCACCGAAAAAGTCAGGTTAAGAAGTTTATATCCCAGGAACTGAAGTAGGGCGTATTTTGCTGGCGACAATACAGCTTCAGCAACGGCATATGCATCTTCATCGTTCCCCGGCCACGATGACTTGGAGATTTGGACACCTTCACGAAAAATCTTTAAGGACATCAAAGGTTGAATGAGAAGAAATTTCTATCGAATACATTGCAAGCGTACCATCATGTCCATGTCAGAGAGGAAGAAGTTGGAGAGATGAGTTGGTGGTTAGGTTCCTTGGTAGCGAG
The DNA here is from genome assembly GCF_017499595.1 of Psilocybe cubensis. NCBI lineage: Eukaryota > Fungi > Basidiomycota > Agaricomycetes > Agaricales > Agrocybaceae > Psilocybe > Psilocybe cubensis. Next base: position 762,761 of record NC_063003.1, read on the forward strand.
TATGAAAGGCTCTGGGGAGAATAAAGCCGTACAATGAGATGAAATCAACGGTGCCAGTTTGGCACGAGGCTTTATAGCACTGACGCACTTTAAGGTACCTAAAACGTCCTGTTGGGATCTCCGGCTGAGTTGTTGTTTCTAAACTACTTTGACACTGTCGGACGTCGTGTAGTGATCGGAGCGCTGCTGCAAAGAAGTTTACCCATGTAGATTGTGCTCACATTGACGATTAAAGAGGATATCTGAATCGATTTCGACGAACCTTGACATAATATCAATTGAAGGGAAGAATTAAACCGCAAATCTGGAATCAGCTTGGAGATGACACAAGTGTCTGTGAATCGACGGAATCTCCCAGAACTCACAATTTACATAAATCTAGGTAAAATAGATCCCAGGGACACGGCGCCGCATCGCCAGTTTCACTGCTTCCGATAGGGTGACGATCCTGACAGTATATGCATCATCATAAAAAGTAATTATATCGTCAGTCACGAAACGCACTGGGATACTCGTGACTCCGTAAGTTTGACTTGTTGCTTAAGTTCATTCACGTTGATATTTTTAAGCTAGTAAGGGGGTTGTGATGGATAAGCACGCATGTTCAAACGAAACTTTAAAAGATACCCTAAAAAGAACACGTTTTTTCGTCTTCGATATACCGAAGCCCGATAGCTCGCTGGCATCGGAGGCCTTGTTGGAGCTTCTTGTGAATCGGTTGACAAATTTTGCCCTATTCAGTGTATATTATGCCCGGACACGAGTCGTAGATACGGAATAGAGAAACACGCCATTGATTTGGCGCCAGGGCGAGCGTGCAAAATGTCTGGTCAATTCCGAATTGTGAAATCTGCCTGCCAGGTAGCTCCAGCCTGATCAAAGAGGTTGTAGTGGCGGAGAAGCGGTTACGACGACTGTCAAAACCAGACAGCCACGTGGAAATGTCAAGCAACAAAATTTGGGGACGATCGAGCAGATGTATTTTTTGAATTTTTAATTTATTGTGAAGCGCTCAGGTTGAAAATGGCGCCACTACAAAACTTGACAACCAGAATTCCTCTGGTTTTGGAGAAACAAATAGTACATTTCTGTTGATTTATTACTAGTCTGGGAAACGAAGCTGAAAGTATCTAGGTAGAGTTGTCTTGAACCCTGTCATTTCAAAATAGTAAACCTACAGGATACTACTACATAGAATATGCGACTTATGGTGAGAGTGTAGTAATCGTACGCTAAAGCCAAGCCTGCGCATTGTCTTCCATGTGCTAAGCGTGGCCGGTAAGTAGCACATAGCGCCGTACGGTGATGGTACTCAAAGGAGTTGCGATTCATTCGCAAAGCATTTACTAGGACACTTCTAACTTTAAGAAATTCAAGTTTCAATCCTTGAAATTTTCAGCTGTATGTCATTGCTGAATTAAATTTGGATGATGTCTTGGCATGTGCCGCAGCTGTTAATACCGCGGATGGTCCAAAACTACCTCAGGCGCTCAGGAAGTCCGCAATTTGTTGTGCCCCCTCCTCTCTCTGGAAACGGTTGCAGACCAAAAAACCCTCAGTTAGGGTCATATGGCCTAGGTCTTCTCATAAAAAATAATATGGGTATGCACTTGCGAAGATAGGCAGACACCATTCGTACGCCCATTCCATAAGGAAGTTTAAATCAACAGAATTAGTAGACCTCGTGAGCACATAGTAAGGTAGCTTTTTTCTTTACGATTTCCAAAAAAAGGCTTTTGTGAAACCGAGGCTCTGGATGACTCACTGTTGCCGATACACAAATCGAATATTTATGATTTATGGTCGTTACAGCACTGGTCGGCGGACATGAGAAATGCGTCAAAAACGTTGCGTTGTGGAATGCTAATTGAGCTCGGGGAAGGAATATATTGGTTAATCATGACAAAGTTGTCGCACCTGTCCAGCGTTGGCCGAATAAACATCTTGAGTATTAGTAAGCATGCGGGCGAAGTCTGAGCTATCAGGAGTTAGCTGTAGACTATTGCGAGAGGAGCAATCGAATATCGACGAACATTAATAACCAAGTAATGTTATTTATTTCGGCAGCTAGGGAAGTCAGCCGAATCATAAAGTTGAAACATAAAGGTGCATTTGCAGATAGCCATATAATCTTCATTTCGCATCTGCGTACACGCCGATAGAACACTTGCGAAATATCCGTGACTTGTGCATTGTTTTGAAAAAGAATAGATCAAAAGAATAGACCAAGGAAAGAAAAGGTACTTCATTTAGGAGATCTCGTGCGATCCAAGGCATTGATTTAGCGTTGACCGAAGACCCTTCTATTTTCGCCGACTCGTAGGCAGGTCAAAAATAAATGACCAAGGGGCGGGGAAAGAGGGCGGTATCGAAAAGGACTAGGCAATGACGAATCATCCGGAGAATATATTCAAGGGTTATTATGTTCTTGAAAGGCGTCATCAAAGCTGGACGCGAATCATGAATAATTTGGACGTATAAGTTAGGGCCCAGATTCTGAGGCAGCAGCTTGTTGCCTCTTCTCTGCAGCGGCCTTAGCCTCGCTCAAGGGCTTGCTCCAGCGTGCTTCCGGTGGGTCCCAGATACCAAACTCCTTCTTCATGTCTTCTATGTTTTCTGACCATCGCTTTTCCCAATAGACTGTAATGAGACTCTGCGCACTTCCTCCACATTTAAGGGCCCATGGTACGTATTCAGAGAACAGTCTGGACCTCTTCTGTGCCGTTAACCGTAGAGGCCCAAACAAAGCAGAAATAGCGGTCATTGGCAGTCCCAGATTGGCAAATTCAAAGTATTTGAGGGCCAGTTCCGACTCGACGTTGACAGGCAAGTTGCAGATGCAGTGATAGAAATCGTGACATTCACGATATCTCTGCATAACATAAGCAAGTTCAGGATCGTCAATGTATTTTACCTGAAGGACGAATGAAAAGGCGTCGTTTGGTATGCGGCCTGACAAAGTGTACATGTAACTTACCGGGGCGCGAGTGTCAGGTGTGACCCCACATCTTTCTAGCCAAGTCACATAGGCTCGTCCAAAAGACCCTTCTGGATATTGCGCTAGTTTGTTCATATCGACCGTAGATGAATTGACGCGTGGTCTGTCTTTCAGGACTTTGCGGCCTTCAGGACTCGCTAACATTCGATCCCTCAAACGTGGAAGGCTGGGGCCGGCGGTAGTTTCTCCAAGTGCAGCAATCATGTCTGCCGAGATGCTCTGTTAGTGCCAAAATAGTATGTAAGTCTAGAGTAATATAAGCCTCACCTCCTCTACGCGGATCTGCCAACGACACGAAGGCTGATCCCACTGCCAGAAACGCGTTTTCAAACCAACTGAGAGGTATGTGGCCTTCATATGCTGGTTTTGTTGCAGAGCTTATTCCACGGAAAGATTGGCGAAGCTCATCCCTTGTTCTGCATTGTGGTATCGATAAATGCCGTGTTTCCAGGAGGGGTGTCGCCAAAGATTTTAATATGCCATTAGAAGCTCGAAATTTTGAAGGTGAAAGACGTTGCATCATAATCCAATAGCCCAAAGAATATTTGACCGGAAGTCTAACTCGCAGAGCAGTGAGATGTGGTGTGGACAGACAGTGGCCAATATGGGCAGGAGCAAAGGAGGTAGCCTGCAATTCGGAGCAGTGCCAAGAAGGATGTGACAAGCTTCACGTGAGTATAGTCACATCCTTAAATACTTCTGGCCCTTCAGGCCAGTGTTGATCCAGTACCACAACGATTGATCTGGGTCTGCCACCACCATGAGGTCGGAGAAATCGCATGGAACGTGTATACGCTCTCTCCTGATCTTAGGCCCATTTTTGTCACATCATCACAACGAGTGGCAGGGCATGAAATTGCCTCGTGTTCGGCAACAGTAGAAGAGCAGAGGATTCATTTGATGTTTTTGGACCAATACGCGCCGAGTCTTTACCTACTACAATGGCGGCCTACATTCCAAGTGGCATTCGTTCACATTTGTCCCAACCCGGTGTGCACGAGTCAGAATCGTGTAGAAGCCACTGGAGTGCCTTGAACGCCAGTTCACTACGCTCTTCTTTGCCTATATTATAATATGCTGCATCCATGATCGCTGCTGGGCCACTCCCCTCTTCTTCACTCTACCACACTCTCATTTACTGTCAACTTGAACATTTCTTTGCGATGGATAATTTTGCACGTCTGGCTGTCATCCAGGGGCTTATTCCTGCTGCGCAGAACACCCAGCCTCGGGTCGGTGACGATCGCAGACGCTATGCTGTTTATTTCTCTTCGAGGCCCAGTTTGCTCCCGAAGGCTAGCGAGACCGATGCAGGAAGTACTTGGACTTTCTCCGCGTCGGAATTGCCTCGTTCTGGAAGCTCTGGAAGCTCCAACAATACTAGTGTTGAAAGCGGGGTCATGACGCCTGCAAAACGGATTGTCGATAGTTACCGAGCTCGTCATTCACTGGAACAGATCAGCCAGACTTCTTCTGGTTCCAGTTACTCATCAGAATACTCGCAAACTAATTCGTCGAACAAGTCGTCTCCGTTCGAATCGCGTCCCTTCCCGACAGGAACCTTGAAACCGAAGTTACGACGCTCGCGCCACGAAGCTCTGCTTACTGCTGTATGTTTGCTAGTGATGGTTTTCCGCTATGTATAGTCCCCTGTTGACAGATGGATTTGTCTGCTAGTTGCAGGAAGCGCAAAATATCGCCAATGTGCGTAACCTTGGACCTCACGAAACGATTGCATGCCCTCGTTCGGGGTGTCACGACTTGCTTCCTGGTATACATGCCTTGGCTTATCATCTAGACATACACGATATACATGACTGGTACGCCTGTTTCAAGTTCCGGAGTCCAACTCTTTGAGACGACCTATTTATGTGCCACAGTACTATCGGTTGTAATCGCTGCAAAGATCGTTTTGAAGATCAGACGGCACTCCGTCTACATCAATGCAACAAGTCCCATGTTTTTGCTCTTCCGTCCATCTCTGCGTTCCCTCTTCGCTGTAAGAAATTGATTGAAAGCATCTTGCGCCTTGCTAAATCGTGGTCTCTTTAGACGGATTCCAGAAAGTTGTTGCCTTATTACACAAAACGCTCTGACAAAAAGGTTCTATTGTACTATAGGTTCTGGTAATCATGCTACACCTTTTACGATTCAGTTATCCACATACTACGCTTTGCTTTCACTTGTTATCCGATTTGTATCTTTCGCTGTATACTTACTGTCACTATCCTCAAGAATCTTTACGTTGTCTATACACCTACATTAATTAATTAATCACATCTTATCCCCGACCCTTCAGGGTTGTTAACACCCCTTGCTCTTGTGCACACTGTGACATACATACTGTATCGGACGCGAAACGCAATGTTCCGGTGCGGGACAAATCTCGGAAAAGTATGTAGTAGAAATATGTATTTAAAGTTTGTTGTGCCCCTATTAAGATTAGATTACATGTTTCCTTTTACTATTAGTTTTACTGACTTCGGAAAGGCTTGATCGATCCCGACGGTGGTTTATGAAAGTGGCAGGGCAATCGACTCAAACCTGAATGAATTGCTAAGAATATGGTATGCGGTCATCATTTACATTATAGAGACGCAGGTCCCCGAAAGGGCCAGCCCTTGACTAGATTCCAAATCACTCCTCGACTCCGTCATCTTTGTATTCCAAGTGCTTATTCAAGGACTCCTCCCTGCACCCTCGCGAACAGAAATAATCGGTGTCGCTCTGCGGTAAAGTCAAACACATAATACAAGGCGATGCCAGACCAGTGGCAACTGCTTCTCTATAGCGTTGAGCGACGATGACGACAGCAAGTTAGCATGTAATTTATCCCCATGACAAAAGGGGAAGAAACAGAAAGAGAAATTGACGTACTCGCGGTGCCGCATAGAGCAATAGTCGCTGACTTTCACCCCTTTCGAGTCAACGTGGACAGGCTGCCCGCAGCCAGGGATAAGGCACTCAGTATCATCGGCAGATTGCTGCGTGCTAATAAGATGAAGCTGTTGAGCGGCAGAGTGTAGATTAGAAGAAGCTACCAAGATGACTGCACCATTAGTTACCGCGTTCTGCGCAGAACCTGCTTGAGAGGGTACGCCGGGCTGCGGGACTACGTTATTGAGGAATGGATTGTTTACGGGCGCGTTGGGGTTATGGATGGCGGGTGGAATGACCTGAGGCGCAGGATTCGCGAAGGGATTCGCTACAATTGGTTGGGAAGTTGGTGCGGTCTGAATCGTGTGCCCTGCAGGGTTCACATTAGGATTGATCAAGGCCTGAACTTGCGGAATGTGCTGTGCTACGAGTTCTGTCAAGACAGTGGAGGAATGAGATCAAGCACGATCAGGTTAATGATAGCGAACATGTGCTTACTTGCCAACTGTATCGGATCGAAAGCTGGGGCTCCTTGTTGCTGAGCTTTTGCGTTGTTGGCTTTAGTTTGAGCTTGATGGGTCCCGACAGTTGGGTTCCGAGGTTTGCCACTTGCAGCTGCTGAAGCAGCACAATTCTTGCCACAGTATTCAAAATTCTGAAATTTTGGCTTTTTATGACATTGCTTCAAGCGCACTTACATTAGCTGTCTAGTTCTTGAAGTTTATCGAACGAGAAAGACATACATTGCACATAGTGGCTGCCTGGCCTGCACATGTCTTCGAACAATAGGAGTGGTTAGAAAACTTCGGTTTCTGATGGCAATACTAAAAAGGTGTTTGTCAAGTCGCCCATTAATGTAGGTTCACAGGAGCATGTCATACATCGCAAAGTTGAGGCGCTTGAACAGCAGGTGTAACTTGAGCGACGGCAGCCATCTTTGTCCAGGTATAGGTCAGAGATAGAGGAGATGGTGAATGGATAGCTAAATTTTCCTTCCTGGTTTTAATGCTGCACCCACCCACCTCGAGGACATGGGACGGTCAACTAACATGACTGATCCATATTCAAAAGATGCGGCAAAGATCAATTACCATCAACCATAAGCATAGATACACGCGGTGCGCAGGCGGTAAAGAGCACAGATCAACCAAACAGAACGATAAAAACGAGGCCCTATCAATGACGATCTAACATCCGTTGCCACGGAGTTTCGCCCTCAACCTCTCTAGGCATTTCCCGAGTTCATTTCGGCCCTTTCTGTCAGCTCCTACGCCCCAGAAGGCATCTTTGTCCGAATCCTGTAGAAAATATAAGCATGAAGTCATACACAACGAATGATCACGGCACCTCAATAAGCTCTGCGTCGCCCGTCGCCAACAGTTCCGCCTGCAAATCGGCGTGCTGGGTAAATTTATAAAATAATGTTTCATCCATCTGTCATTACATCAATTGTCAACTTTCAGATTAGAGAGAAAATATAGCCAACCTTTTCTATATTCACTTGCTTCCAGTCAGGTCTCACTTCAGGTTGGAAGCGACGAGCTTCAGAAAATGCAACACTTGGTCGCTCCGAACATGTTCGGATATGCTCAGCGAGGTTTGGTCGGTGCTGTTGGAACTGCAGAAAATAGAAAAATATTAAGCCGTATACAATCAAAATAGTGTTTCTATATCTAACCTTGAAGGATTGAAAGAGGTGTTCGCTGGTAGGGTACTTCTTCCCGTTATAGATAACAGGATGAGGGGAAAAGTTCGTGAAGCCATAGTGTGGGTCATGCTTGTGGTAAAACAGGATACGCTGACGAGCGGGTGAAGTCTTGACAGGCGAAGAGCGTTTTGGAATTTCAGGAAGAGGGGGAGAGAGCGTTCCCGCACCCCTTATAACTGGTCGACGAGAGCGATACACGCTCACTCTAGGCGAAGTTATCCGTGGCTCGTCAACCTGATCAGGAACATCTTCGGTAATGATGATATGACTGTCGACGTAAGAATGGGTCCGACGGATGGGCTCTGTAGTGCCTTCTTGGCCATTTTCAGAGGTTTCTGCTAGGGTGAACATGGTATTCAAGCTATGGGTATCCCATTGAGATGGGTCAACGTCAGAAGAGACATAGATTGTTCTGCTTCGTTCTTCAACCCGGTAGACAGGCCCTTTCGTTGCAGTAGGAGATGTGAGCCCACCAATGGGTGGAAGGGCCCTAGTATTGACCGAGGGAGACGTAACAATGGTAATGGTTTGGCGCGTTTGCATGACTGAGCTGGTGTTGGGATATTGGAATTAGCTATTTGGATTCCAAGTTCCTTGAAGAGTTATACCGCTTGGATTGCTTGAAGAAATTTGTCCTTTGAGTATCCGAGTGAGAGCAAAGCACCGCTGTTGGCAAATATTGGTCAAGTAGAACCGTTTTAGAGCAACGTTGTTTCTCTGATTATCTCGAAACGGCCCCGTGGAGTCAACGAGTCAAAATGTCGGATATAGGTATCTTTCCGTTTCGAAAGCAGGGTGTTTAAGGCCGTCAGGCCTCGAGGCTTCGTAGATTATCATGGTTTGTTGTTGTAGTCGCGGATTGAAAATAGCAATCCATGAGGCCACAAGGGCATGGTGACGTGACTCGCGAACGTAACTCTCTTGGATTCAAACCACCATACTATCAGTTTTTCCCCACTTCATCAAACTCTGGAATTTGACAAAGCCTGAAGATGTATTGAAATAACCGTTCGACTATGGAATACTATACTCTTTAACTTCGAGAAATGGAACAGTGTGTGGCTTAGTGTTGGTTCAAGTTGCATTTCAACGTTTGCGATGTTTGGCCATGGTTTCATCAATGCGAAGAAGAACGCAATGCGATGCGGTAGCGTCAATGACACGCTCTATCCTCGTGTCTACTGGAATGAAAATCCAAGAACGCCGTCATGGTTTCTGTGTAACTGCTCGGCGCAACCACAGCCTAGTCTAGAATTTGACATTGCTTTATTATCGGTCACCTTCGCCTCTTTTTTTCACAGATTCACAAAGACATGACTACATTCATCGATGAGTTCAGCTTCAGTCACCCAGAAAATAAAGGCTATGGGAAGCATAGGAGATTGAAGATCATCGCTTCCGGTGATCCAGAATATTCAATGGGTAAGGCGCACCTCACTAATTTTTTGCATCATCACTGACAGAATGTACATAGTCGAAGCAAAGTTCAACAAAGGATGGAAACACCCTCATAAAGCAATACCCAAGATACATGCTGTTTTCAAAGTGTTATCATCTGATTCCAATCTACAGCCATTCCATCGCTATCGGTGCGTCATGCAGTCATGCGGAAAGTTCGAACGGCTTCCTAAATCCACGAAAATACCTCAGAGCTCTTGTCATATCGTCTCCGTCGCTCCGAAACCGTACAAAAAATCCAGCTAATGAACAACTGCTTTTCCATGGAACAAATCGCTTTTGCGGCCTGGTTGAAGATGGGAGCAGGGTTCGGCTTTGTAACCTCCCAAAATGTCACCTGTGCAGTGTCATCCGCAATTCGTTCGATGTTGAGAAATGTGGTACGATATATGCCAACTTCAGTCAAAACACTGTAGTGACATATCCGAACTCAAGGTACAAAGCATAAGTTCCGGAGGTTCGGGACAGGGATTTATACCACAGCATGTTCCTCCAGTGAGCAACTACTCAACTTTTACACAATCTATGTGTCTGACGTGCCATCAGAAGCGGATGACTACACTCTCAATGGTGACGAGTCTTCTAAGCTACGGGTTCTTTTGGTGAGCCGTGTAATCGTGGGCAATCCCCATAAGCGTCGGTATAATGCTACAAACTTGACTGAGCCTCCATGCGGACACCACTCGGTAACACCTTTACTTATTCGCGCTTGCCAAGGGTCTGACCTCATATCGCAGGTTGTAGGAGAACCGGGTGGAGACTTAAATTATGAAGAAACCGTAGTATACAACAACGACGCAATTCGTCCTGCCTATCTCATTGTCTACGGTGAGATGCCAATATCAAAATCTAAATTCCATTCCTTTATCACTGCCCTTTTCAAGACGCCTTTGGCGTCGTAACTTCGGCATTCAATCTGTCATGTAATATATTTGCATAATTTATTAGAATACACATTCAATCCAATATTTTTTGACGTAGAATTGTTTGAATATGTTTTCTATCTTTTTCTCACTTGGTTGCGTAAATGATGATATGCACAGGCAGAATACCGTCAGCTGTCGGAACGAAGAGTGATTCTTCATCGGTATCCTGGGACAAAATCAGCAACGATATCGATATGCAAATAGGAAGCGACCTACATTATTGACACCCGCATTGTTTGACTCGACAGCGATATCACAAGCAATCATGACCCTGTACGGAGAAGATGTGCACGAAGTTGCAAATCGATCAGCCAAGGCAGGATTGCGATACGAGTATACGCCTTCTCCGAATCTAAACGTCTGGTCAGCATATGTTTGTCAATGTCATAATAATGACCGACTGATGTACCTTCCATTGTTATAGCTGGCTCCGAAGGCAAACGACTTGAAGCACGATTTGACAATACTGCAAATACCACAAGATTTAAAGTTGCAAAGTGTCGGTTCTTTCGTACCCAAGTCGCAAATGCACTGAGAGCTGTGGAAGGTTCTGATTTCCTCAAGTGTTGGGTTCGCTTGCCTTGGAAAATTATAAAGATTCGTCGTTACCCATGATCAGGTTTACAACTTGCCTGTATTGCTCATGACGAAGACGGACATCTCTAGGAAGAATGATCTCGAACGCCTTCTCAAAAGACGGAGATGAACCAGGTGATTCCCATTCACTTAGAAATTGAGCTCTTACTGAAAAATGGTTATCAGGAAACGTGGATAAGATAAATGAATCGCCGTACAGTTTTTGTAAGTAGTGCTGCCGGAGCTTAATTCTCGAAGTTGTGGCTCTACACGGACGACGCGATCGCAAGGAATGCACATCGTCCCGACAGTACGAGGCTGAACTTCGCACAGTTCGCATTTATCGACTTGCCCCAAGCGTACACCTTCGCTGAAGAAGCGTCGGAAACAACATCAAGCTCGAAAACCTTCCTTAATCTTACCGAGCATGTACCTCGGAGCAGAAGTTTGCAAACGCAGGTTTGCCTGTTGAACGGCACCCTTGAAGAATACACACCGTCGGACTAGGACCGCCTCCATTTCGTGCGCAGCTCCTGCTGCAATATGGATGTTTGTGGCCATTTTCGATGAATTTTGGCTTCTTGCCGCAGATCTTCCAATCAAACCATTGTCAAGGAAGATATATTCCCAACGATTGAAACGACGTACCTCGCACAAGTCGACTACTACAGGCTGCTTTGTTCTGTGGCTGGATCCCCAACTCACGACATTTTTGACGAGGGACACCATGTTGGAAGAGTTCGGAAGTGAAGATGAGAGTGTACGGCACGTTCATCGATATCATGTACTCTATAAAGGGTGCATGATGGCCTCGTGAACGACACGAAGCATCCTCGTTTTTTGCAGTCAGAATCGGTGCTGACCGGGCATGGTTATCAACCGGTTTCTACATCAGTTTAAAAATCGATTCTTCGGATTCTGGTTCTTCTTCAAGATTGTTCATCTCTTGTCCTTGAGACAGGTGTAATTCAAGTTTGACAATGGCCTCTCATATCCCTCTTGCGCTATCTTTGCTAGGCACGTTGGCCAGTCACTATCCATTGGGTTCAATAACTCAGAAAGCCGCGCCGCCCCCACCTCCAAGCGTTGCGCCCACAAACGCAACACCAAGCGCCTCCGCTCTACCTTCAGCTCCGCCAGCAACCACAACTGCATCAAACCCTGTCGGAAACACGAATGGAACTACTGCGCCTGCAGCAGTTGGGAGTAATGGAAATACCCCTCCAGCTATAAATCCTGTTGCCTTGTGCGAGGTATGTTCAACATGGAAGCCCGACATTTTTTATTCTTCTTTGACTTGTCGTTGTAGGTTTGCCACGTCCGACCAAAATACTTCGATGGTACGAGAACGCATCCATACTGTAGCAAGTCCTGTGCAAGCAAAAAAGCCGGCAATGGTAACACTAATCCTCCTGGATCTTTCTCGGGGGCCGGAAATAATGGAAACTGCAACGTAAGTCGTCATCGATCAGATCTCTATATCGGTCCTGACTTCGTATATATGCACTAGTTTTGCCACAATAGACCCAAGTACACAGATGGAACAAAGGTGCATGATTACTGCAGTAAAGCTTGCGCCAGGAGTGCAAATGGTCCGCATACGAAATCTACAGGCGGAAGCGGAGGTAACTCGTCGGCTGGTAAATGTTGAGCGCCCACTTGTTGCAGAATGTTCGTCCGTTCTGACTTTGCCATAGCGACTTGCCAAGCTCCAGGATGCCAAAATCCTCCTCATCCAGGAGGACACGATTACTGCTCACTTGCGCATAAAACGTTTGTTCTTCGCTTCGAACCGTTGTCTCCCAACTAGATACTGACCCCTTCTAACAGGCTAGGGGAAAACCTTTGCCTCATGTGCCTCCAGGCTCCCAAGATGGCAAATTCTCATTTCTGTAGTCAGCCATGCATCGACGACGCAGAAAGCAAAGGCCCCATGATCCTTGAAGTGCCCGCAGGCCATGTAACCTTCAAAAGCGGTTCGTTTTCGAAACAGTTTCATTATCCCATTTGAAGTTCATAAGTTCGGTCTGTTTCCAGTCGCCGATCAATTTAAAGCATCTTGGCGGCATGTTGGGACAGTTTGCCCGCCCGTACGACGCGTGTACAAGATTTTGGCTCCTCCAGCCTCTTTGGCTGCTTACAACACGTATCGGTAATGAAAAACCTAGTCTTTGTTCTCTTTTGTGACTTCTCTGACACTTTCTTTCTTTGTTTGCGTAACAGTTCAGCGGTCGAGGCTCGGGGACAATTCGTAGGTTCAGGTCGATCTGAAGGGAATGAGAACCGACGCTGGCATGGCACTCGGCGTGTTTGCAATCTAGGGGACAAAGGACACACGCAATTCTGTGCAGCCTCCAACTGTTCTTTGTGCTGCATCATCCGCACCTCCTACGATATATCACTGTGGGGAAAGAAGACAGGCTGGGGAAGGTTCGTGAATTGGGCTATTACTTCTCTTCCAGGGTCGCGGTTGATGTTTAAAATTCAACCATCCAGGTTTGGGAAAGGAATCTACACGTCGTCGACTTCTTCCAAGTAGGCTGCCGATTGATTGTGTTTAATGAAAATTTTACTCATGCTCCATGGTTAGGTCCAACGATTATTCACATAATGATTGCAAGTCGTCGTTGAAGGCAATCTTGTTGAACAAGGTCGTCGTTGGGAAAGGATGCAAGTTACTGCAGGACAATACGTCGCTAACGGCCCCTCCTGTAGGATACGATTCCGTAAGTAACATGTACTTCCAGAAGTTCTGCCCTGTACTCTGTACTCACGTCTTGATAATGTTAGGTTCTCGCAGAGAAAGGAGGAAGTTTGAACTACGACGAACTCGTCGTATATACCAACGACGCCATCCGGCCGTCTTTCCTTGTCATGTATGATGAGCCTTGATTGCCTCGTCCTTCCACCCACCAAAGCGTAAACAACATCCAAGAGAGTACCTGCTATTTTAACTTATGTAAACCGTAAAGATAGCAAAATGCATTTAAATAAAAACCACATGTTTATTATCAAACTGAATTGTCCAACCATAGTCATATCGAAGTGCCCTAGATGAAGAGCAGTCGTCAAATGGAAAGGAAGGAGTCTGACCGAAATTTGGCAATGAAAACAACGTGGCAAGAGCTCAATAGAGATAGTATGCTGAGAACATTCGAAGAACAGGATTCTACGTGGGTCCAGCACGTTGCTTCAGCGCATTGCGAATGCAGCTGGCTGCATGACATATCGCGTTGACTGCCAGGCCAGCCATAGCATGATCAACATTCCAGCGGAGAGTGTCAAACTAAGAAGATTTATGTGTCAGAAAAGTGTTTCGTTACTCTGGGTTAAAAAAGGCATCGCACCTTTCGAAAACTGCGATACCTGTGAAACGAAAATTTAAAGCAACGATCAGAATAAAATGATTTAGCCCACAGTGCAACAAAACGTATTCTTCTTTAAAACTCACCGAAGAGACCCCGAATCTGAGCACAGTACACCACGTCCCCACACATTCCGGTATCTAGGAGAGATGGCACCGAAGTATTGACAACACCAGCTCCAATAACCCAAAACAACCACGTCACAAATATCCAAATGACCTGGGCGCCGATGGACGCTACCGGGTGTTTTGACCATGAAGGGTGTAAAAAGAGAAGACTATATGCTCCTGCCGTTAATGAGGTCCAGGAAGATGCAAACCTGGATGAAAGTTGAAAATTGTTAGAGCGACTTTTGAAGATGATATATGAATAAGAATGGATCACAAAAGCAGCCTGATTCCATCTCGCGCCCTTGTGTTAGGGTAATTATCATGGAAGCGGTACTGCAAGAGAAGCCAACTTGCAAATGCGACCTATGAAAAGCGTGGTACTGAACAACCAGATGATCAAACAAAAAAATACACTCTACTTACTTCCATCAACCCGCTCAAGACTAAGAAGATGTAAGCCCATGGTGCCCATCGCTGCAACCTGACCCCGGAGGTTTTATTCAACGGCCGCGGATTGGTTTGGGCACGTTGATACATCCATGAGAAGAGGGCCAGGTACATAAGTCCGAGTGTAGGCACCAGACACGCTATAATGCTTGTTGTTGTGCTCGAAAGATATGAAGTGCTATCAAGAACATCCGGAGGGATTGAGGGTAATATAGATGGCGAGTTGGTGGCGGAGGAAGTTATTGTACTTGTCGAGATTGATGTATGGGACAATGTAGATGACGAAGACAGGAAGGACGAAAGCGAAGACGACATCGTATACTAAATTCGACCAGCTAAACGGATTATAAGAAGAAGAAAACAGCAGAGAGTTCAAATCAAATCTTACCGAATCAAGGAGAAGGCAACGAACTCTGCGTTTTTGAAAAGTGGAAGAGTAAGTATGAAGATAGAGAAGAAAGTATGTGATCCCAAAGTCAATGGCGAGGACACCATGCTCCGGTTTGCAGCACGTTATGGTGAGGTCGCAACGTGTTCAGCTATCAGTATTATCACCCAGAAAAAGACTTCTGGGATCCGGTTATGCCTTGAACAATGGAAGACGTCTTTGTTCCGTACCTTGATGCTGAAATAGTTGCAATGTGTGCTGGGGATGCTTCTGCGATATCTTCTACCTGAAACCTAGTAAAGATCAGTTGACCGCACAGCCGTCATCCTCCTCGGTAATAGCATAATAGCACTGATAACATTGGAACAGATTTTATGGGGAAATATACATTGATGATACATAGCGAAAGAATAGAGCCAAGAATAAAAGGCAAAAAGCGCGGTGGAAACGCAACGTGCTGGGACACATTTTTTGAGTTCTTTGACGACCGATAAACGTTTAGACTTGAAAAATTGGAGTACAATTTCTCAGGGTGCAAAAAGATTGTTCAGGAAGGCCTCGGAAGCAGCAGAAGGTTGCTTAGGCTTCGCTGCGTTCTTTTTCTTCAACCTCTCCTGCTTGACTATATGTGAATTGGTTAGACTATAACCTCCAATCCAGATATTTTGTAAACTTACGAATCTCTTGTCTGCGCAAAGTTTTAGCGTAGGGATTCAGACGGAAGAGAACCGCCTTGTTGACGAGGGGATTCTTCTTCTGGGTCCAAGGACGTTTCTGGACCTTCTGGCCGGCGGGGCGGATCACAGACTGAATTTCGTCGCTATTGATCAAGCGAGTAACATCGGGATTGGTGACCTTTGCAGATGGGAGGCTGAATGAAATGAAAGTCAGAACCTTTTCATTCCGGCCAGATGGGAAAAGCCTACATATAGTTGTTTTTGTAGACGGATGGCTTGTCAAAAGTGCCGAAGACTTCATCCAAAAGGGCAAAAGCTGCTTCCGTCCAGATCACGAAGCGGCCAATATGTCCACCAGGAGCAAGCTGGAGAAGATTGAGCCTCCTGACATTGACAAGCTCAACTCCAGGCAGATTCCGGAAAGCCTTAACAATTCCGTTATCCTCGTTGTATACTACAAGAGGTCCACGGCGTTGACGGTGCCTACGATTCCTAAGTTTTCCCTTCCCAGCACGAAGCTTGCGGGAGTTGGAAACTTTGACAACATCTTTATATGCATGAAGGGCCTTGAGAAGGGCGACAGCTTCCTTCGTCTTCTTGAAGGACTCAGCACCGTTCTCGATGACCAAGGGCACTTCCTGAATCTCCTCGATGCGGTGTCCTCGGGCAAGAACGAGCGACGGCAAAGCAGAAGCGGCAAGGGCAGAGACGACAGCAAAACGGCGCTGTGTCTGGTTCACCTTGACGTGCCATCTACGCCAGGTCTTGGTAGGCGCGAACATGCGACCGCCGCGGCACATATTACCGAAGGCGGCCTGCAAACGAAATCTCAAAAGAGTTCCATGCAACGTGACGAGGCCGACATACCTGACCCGACCTGTGGGTTCCTCCACCTCCAACACGCGGAATACGTGCGACTGCACGACCCGTACCCCACGACTCGGCGCTTGTCTGATGACCTGCTTTCTCGCTAACGGAATATGCTTGCCTCCTGTTCTTTGCGATGCTTTCTAAACGTTTCTTATATGTTGAAGAAAAAAAATTCGTGATATTCGACTACATACTGTGAACTTGTTGCACGACATCCAACCTAATGGGTGCAGTCAAGACCGCAGGAAGAGGCAGCGATGACGAAGAAGCGCCCGAGGCGGATTGCACGGAAACAGTAGGTCTGGACGCCATTTGGTAATTAACAGATGTGCGGTTATCGCAATGAACAGTTGTTATCTGTTGTTGTCCTTCTAGTTTTAGAGTTTGCTACTGTACATCACGTCGCATCCTAACAAATCAAAACAAGCCCCTATTTTGTCGTTTCCAAATTAGGTTCATGTGGTTAAGCGGAACCAGATGGGATATTCAATGTTCTCTGAAAAATGTTGCATCGGAACACGACATACTTTCCCTACACTCAGGTGGTTTGTCCGTACCTATCAAACTTAAAGCTAGGTAATCGCTTGTCGTCCCTTATCTAAAAACTTGTCACATCATATGATGTGTGTGAATCAATCGGATTGCACTACCGCGGTTTAATCCATTGAGACCATCTAGAACACCTGAAGGCGAACAATCTTTCCATGTTTTAAGTCACAGATAGACGTATATATTTGCCCTGAAGCTTGACAGGCCCCTTGTCCAGTACCATTGGCACTAATGCCTCCGACTTACTTTATTGACGACGGACCTTGATCTACCTTGATGCATAAAAGCTAGGATAGTATCTTGGCATTTCACAAGCGCCCAAACTTGGCAGGTCAGACTCACTCTTTCTGTACATCTGTAGTCCAGGCCGAATGCGACCATGTCATTTCTGAGATAATTCCACACTTGAATAAGCCCCTCGTGTATCTGCATGATAAATGACCCTGCCTCCACCAGTTTCACCGGTATAACCCGAGTCCTCGACGTTTTTATTGAAGACGAGCAGTTCCTTATGCTTCGACATCCACAATGCTGGGCTCATAGAAGGAACTGATTTTTCCGCGATAATGTCCTAGAGATAACGGCAAATCAAAGGAATCCCGAACATCAGTGTATTTTCCCATGTAATGCTCTTGGTCTCCATCTGCTCTTCTTCTTTTCGCTGGCAATACTGGTCCATGACCATGAATTCGCGTCACGAAGTACGGTAGAGCGGCCCTTCAGAATTTAAGAACCAGAATGGGGATTGAAAACAAACAAGACCATATTTTGTCGCTGGGGTATATAAATCCCACCTGGCACCGATCTCTCTTTCATCCGTACCACCATCATCAACATGGCACGTCTCTCCTACAACGAAAGCTCATCACTACAGACTACCTTGCGGTCACGGCCAAGGTAGCCTGTTTACAGTTTTCGCCCATCACGGCAAATACCAACATGCGTTATGGTCACCTCTAATGGCCAGACCGCCGTCACTTTGGATGGAGCGATATCATTCAATGTACGTTCTCCATTGACGAGGAGCACCCGATTGTAACTAATTATCATTACGTCTAGTTTATGAGTCGCATATATCCACCCATCAGGCAGGTCAGTCATTGACCTCGCCGAGGCGCTTGAGCCTTCGTTATCGATGTAAGATGATACTTTGAAACACTAGGTGCCTATTCTTACCAATAATTTTCTAGTATCATAGTACCCGCAAGAACGACGGCCCTAATGACCTGCCAAAGCAACAATTCATTCAATTGTCCTCGTTTTTATGAGGCGGGGTGCAGCTCAGTAAGTCTTTGTGACGTTTTCTACGTACCTTGATGGAAGACTCATGTACATCGGATAGAATCCCATCGCTTCGGTTCTTTGAACCGCCTCCACCATACCTTGAAATTATATATATAGTGTACTGTAGTTGCATCCCCACACATCACTTCCATACGTGCAGAAATGCCGTTCCCCAATCAGCGTCGACTTGTAGCATGGAAGATGACGCCCGGGTACCCCACGACCCAGACTACCCGGATTTCTGTTTGAAGTCGCGGCTCTTTGAGCACGCACATCAACATGATCCCGGTTCTTGTCCGTGCAGTGGGAGAGGGGTTACATATGTCCAGTGCTGTAGTCCTATCGAGCTAGAGTATCCGACATCGTCATTATGTAGTACAAAACATTCAATGCAACCAGCTTGACATACTTTAGTTTGATTGTTAGAAAATCTACAGTGTGAATAGTTGCCACTCGCCAAGTTTAACAAGAAAGCATGATGGTTGATCATGAGGTTGTCGTTTATCAGACACTATATAGTACAGATATAAAAGGGAATATTATCCGTGTATCGTCGAGGGTTTTCGGTATCAGGGTAACTTGACTGTGTCACTTGAGGAATATAGAAATAATGTCGATTTGCAAAGAGACGTTGAGGATTACAATGTCAGGTCTATGATTGCATCGTCGTAGGTCATAGATGGCTCTTGTTTTACTTCTCTTTTGATTCTCTGTTCAAAGTTCATCAAGGACGGAAAACCATTGCAAGGTGATAGCACATACCTTGCGCTGCATTCTGTCCAGAGTATCGTCTCGGCCGTCATCACGAGTGAGATCGATCAAATCCAGGTGTTCTGACGCATGTTGGCGTTTTACAGAAGGTGGTGACGTTGGTTGAGGGGCAATGCCATCGGCCATCAAGATATCTATGAGATATCAAAGTATGCAAAAGTTAAACTCCTAGCGCAAAATGAACGCAACACTACTCTCACCTATCGGGCGATACCTGAACTCAAAGGTTACTTGTGTCCGTTTGAAATTTACTTTTCTGGCATGCTTGGGTTCTCGTGGAACGGCAGTACCCAATCTGTAGTTCATATGTGAGATTGTCTCTCGCCCGATATGTTACGACAAGCTCACTGTGTTCCGTGCGTGATCCCCTTCTTCGCCCGTTCATAGATCCTAAGCTCATCGAAGGGTGGAATATGTCCGTGGTTGTCAGTGACTGAACCAGTTTCAACATGGCTAATCTTGACTTTTATCTCGCCAATAGAAGACAAGTTTTTCACCATTTGTTCAGATTCATCCTCTGTCGAAGGTGCGCTCAGCTCTATCAATTGATACAAAACACAACATCCCAACGTACCCACTAATCGACAATGAGAGAATACAAAAGGCCTGAGAGTGTTGTTTCCCCCTGAAACTCCCTTTTGCACTGAAGTCGAACTACGTGTAGGATGTGAAATCTTCGAGTATATTATTTTCCCAGCGCATTTATGTCCGTCGATCCTCACTTTGGAAGCTGTCGTTTTCGAACGTTCACTATCGCGATAGCAGATTTGGAACTCCTACGTTCATAATAACCAGAAATGATAAATTTAGCGCGATGTAATTATGCTTGAATCCGGATTTGCACTCACTTTGCCGGCCTCTGAAGGTATCCAGCACGTCGCTTTTCTACCATCTTGCGAATACTCAATCTGGTATTCGGGCAGAGGTTGATTGTCAACTTGAATCCAGGCCGAGAAGTTTCCGATAATAGGCATTTACTCAGCCGCTAAATAAAGCAGAAGATACGGTACGAGAGCAGATTAGAAACTGATGAAAACCCGTAAGCAGGCAATTCCTGAAATCAATTACAAAGGCGCCGACCTTAATGAATGATTGCGACCAAAACGAAGAGGAGATTGCAGCACCTATAATGCGTTTATACTGGCTAGATGGATGATCGACGCCGGTTGGAAGGACAAGTCCGCACCAATGGTCGGATCGTGGTATAGTTGTGGGAGGATCATCTTGTGTGGCAACCTGCTGCACTTCATGTCCGAAAATAGTGCTTACAAATTATGTCCGCCTTAATCATAATGACCGTGTGAGTAAAGTCACATCATCTGACTCTGGTCACAGCAGGTTCATGCTTAGAGTGACAGAACATCAACCAATTCTTACCACTCTCCAAAACAATCTCATTCCCGATTTTTTCTAATGGTTAATGATCAAGTCGGTCACCGCCCTCTCTACCCATTTTGGCTCAGTTACCTTTATGTGATGCTGTACCTAGTAACATTCATCGGAGTGTTGCTGCCACGACAACCTGAAGTTCCTTCTTAAACGATCATCTAAGGGATCATGATGTTAAGCTGCAAGCATGCAGCAGCAAGCTCGTCTGATATTTTGGTTCGGATTTTTTTAGATGGCGCTGCCTTAACGTTTGACTGGTTATTGTAATCGATGTGACATATGGTGGAGGCAAAGATATTCTTGGATGATATCTGTCAAATGATTGTGCGTTTCAAAACGACGATATGGTTCGATATGCTCATTATAACTCATTGTTAAGGTATCGCTTTTGGCACCCCCCAGGATCAGAAGTACACCTATTTAAACCTCCAATCGTTTTGCGACCTAACCGATTTCTTGAACGTGATTGGCCTATGCTCAACAATACGTTCTCATGTATTGGCGAATCATTATTACTGTCAGTATCAAAGATGATTCAATGAGTACCGTTATCTTGGACGCTGGGCAGTGGATATCTGAAGGCCTTTATGATACTTATTCTCTTGCATTCTCGACAAATACTCCGATTGTGCCAACAGTCTGGCGCTTATACGGCATAGCATGGGTTCTGTTTCACCACGATTTAGCAAATTAGGCGCATTATCATCCAGCATTACTCTACAAGGTCTTCCGAAGAGATACGAAAAAGCATCATCAACTGCAGACCTGTCGTTTCCAGTATCCATCAAAGGCTATTCCGATATGATGCGGACATTATCTAGCTTCATTAACGACGGCCTTCTTGATATGACTTATGGTTCAGCAGTGAATATATGAAAATCTTTCTTCCTTAAACTTCCCTCGCCGAGCAGAGGTCCTCTCGGACGCCCTTCGCTACGATTGTGCCAGGCCTTGGCTTGGCTGAGAGTGTGGTAAGTCGCCTTATAATCTTTGACAATTTGACGCTTTATGTTCAAACGTGCTGGTCAATTGATCAGAGCAGGCCTTTTCACAACTCAGCGTTACTCCTGGCAAAATGGACCACATTGTCTTTTGCGATGTCCTCCACGTCTTCGCCTTTGTAGTTCTCTCCGCAACACTGCTAACGGCCACCATCTCTCGGCGGGTCCCAAGAACAACTCCATGGTTCTTGTTGCTTTCATCAGCTACACTGGGGGCAGGGTCCCGCATTCTCATCGTGGGGCAGCAAACAGGGCCAGCAATTAATCCATCTATTTGTACCATGCAGGCCATGTTGTTGAATGGATCAGCCCTTCTGTAGGCAGCTCTGTTTAAATTCGTGCAATGTTTATTTCTCATATTTCTCCAGTAATATCTACACAAGCGCCGCTTTCTTGCTACAAGTTAATAGCCTTGTCGTCATGAACTTATTGTGTCGTATCTGACCACATTTGGTTTAGTTTTACCTCACATTACTTGCAGTCCAGAATTCGAGGGAACTGCCCACCATCACCTTCGCTTTGGTAAGTGGGTCAAAAGTCGTCAATCATTGTCAGCTAACTATCTCCTGTATTTTTCTTCATAACGCAAAGATGCAAATTGTTCCGATATTCATATTTCTTGGAGCGGTGCTCGCAACTCTTGTGGTATGTAACAGTCATTTGACAGCATGTATATAAAACCATTGTTTCCCAAGGTTGCAGCCAGCAACCCTGATTTGATTCATCCGACGTTGACGGGGATGTATTGCGAGATCGAGTCCTCGACTCTGTGAGTTTTATCAATTGCGGATTCACCGTGTCCTTTTGATATATCAGCAATCTGTAAATAGCAATATCACACTAACAGCAGTGGGCCTTGTGGGTGTTTTGACTACAGTCAGTACAAAAGGTGAGTACCTTACCGGTCTTACAAGGGCTATGCAAGAACTACCTATAGTGATCCTCTTGATCAACCTTATTCGGAGAAGAAAGTCCCTTCACTCTCCGGGACTACCTGCAATACTAAGGCATCCCTCGGTCATTCCAAGAGCGTTCGGGTATACATTCGTCCTTTTTCTCGTTTTTGTGTACGTCAAATCCTTTTTCTTTGAGCCCAAATATGCGCCCCTGATTATCATACTTCATGGACGCACAGATTAGGTATCGCATCCCTTTTCCTTAAGGACTCGAAGACGCTCTCTCAGGTGTTCGATATTGTTATATCGGTAGGGTCAGCAGTAACAGCTGTGGTCTTCGCCACCGAATCGGTAGGTTAAACAAAAAGAGTCACATACTACGCGGACAAACTCAACATCCTGTCTTCTGTTAGGACATCCTCAAGGTTTGGTTCTTTTGGCGAAATCTTAAAGAAACAGATATAAAGGAGGGCGTTCCAACAGCAAGTGTATGATTTGTTTATGAACAGTTTAGGCATCAGTTACGATGCAGTTTCAAAACCATCTGTAAAACAGGACACGTAAAACTGTATTTTTAGCGGGGCTGATACAAGTGTTTGATATTACCTTCGTCAATTATCAGCCTGGTCCAAAACTCGATCGGTATCCTCGACTTTGGCTCTCTTTGCGGGGCTCTCTTTCCCTTCTGCCTCTACAACCGATCTTGTGCGGTACATATATTGTACTGGCGATGCAAAGCGTCGCATTGCCCGCCTTTGTTTGGCGTTCTTATGCTTGCGTCTGTCTCTATAATTATTCTCCTGGACGAGATTTCTCAAATGCCTCTGCAACTAACAAATCAGCTATGTATGCAACTTGGAGACGTAGTGGGGACAGCATTGTCTTCCCACATACCTCGAGGTCGCGGATTTCTGCAGCGAGATCTGCATCTGTGGGCCTAGTCATTTCATCGAAGTTCCTCTTTGTGCTCTTAGACCATGTACTGGGGTCTGTATTCCGCATTGTCTCTAAGTCTAGAAGAATTGGATCATCTGTATGGGCTGTTCCCGAACCAGAAACGGAGGGGTTCAGATCATTGTCATTGTCATTGTTGGGTGTCTTGTACTTCTCCGCCGATTCCCATCCGCCGCGAATGGTCTCAAAGGTGGGTTGAGTTTCTAACAACCCCATAGACCTTAAAACGCCTTGGAACCAGTTTCAGTGACGCTACACTAGTGACCAGAAAAAATTGAAACTCACTAAGGTCCCTGTATTTAAAAACAAACGTGGCTATTATTTCGACACGTTTAATGGGTGCCTCTTCCCGAAGTCTATGGATTCTTTTATTAGCAACTTAATTTAGGCTTGTTGAACAAGTTCGTAATGCACAATTTGGTATTTTCGACCACGGGCCCAATATGCCTATGGGTTGGAACGCTCCTCGAAGGACTTCCTGTACGATTTATAACTAATCTGATTTCTCGAGCTCCATCGTGATCTATACATCATAACAAGAAAATAGACATTTGTGAATTTCCATCAGAGGCATCAGAGAGCAACAGAAGATACCATGTTTTCCTTTGAATGTAAACCTTTCTCCTCGGTGCGAACTGAACATTTCTGCATGAACAATTTCCTCGTGCTTGGCGTATTTCTTCTTCGCTTCGCTGCGGACCTCCAAATTGATAGTTATTCCTCCTGCGTCGACACCATCTATTGATACGTCGCCACAACTGTCCATCAACGATTTCTTACAGATCCAATTAACTGAGAATTTCTGTCCGCGATTCGAAGTGGATAAGAGTATAATCTATGAGTTGTGATCTCCAGATAATTGGAATAAACTCACTTGTCCTACGACGCACGGGATCCAACATTCTAAAGTCCTATCCCTAACAAAGTGGCGCATGCCGTAGTGGACTAATTGTTGGTTATTGACGGCAATATAGGCATCAAAATCATTGATGGTGGGCATCGTAGACGGGCGATCTTGACAAGTAGATAATTCACTGATTTAAACGTGGTCAGAGAAAAAAGAGAAGGGTGCCACTCAGCGATTGGATGGATGTGATTGATCAGATATGCTTATTACTCACGCAATACACACAACGCGGCAAGTACCCGGGGCCGAGTGGAATTCGACTCCGCTCATTGTTGTGGATTGTTGACAAGGCTTACGGGCGCCAATCTGGTTTATTCAAATCAAAAGTTGAACATTACTACAAATCGATAAACACAATTACAAATCTAATCGAAGAATTCCTGCACGAGAATAACATCTACACCTCCATCATAATCAAATACCGCCATTGGTTTCCTCGTGTTTGACCATTTTCTTCAACGCGAGTCTGCGGCGCCGCCTGGACCTTTTCGATCTAGGCTGAGGCAAAATAGCCGCTTGTGGATATTCAAATTGCGGAGGAGACCCAAAACGCTTGAGCTTCTTCGCGCCTGGCTGAGCGTTGCGCAATGCCAACCGCTCTCTATGGCCCTGCTCCTGTTGAAGGCACTCCAGATGAATCTGGTACCGATCATGCCGCATTAGCCAATCAAGTTGAACAAGGCAATCCGGAGTACTGTTGAATAGCACACCTGTAAGCTCTGAACTTCCTTCGCTAATTCTTCATCTGTAGGGCATATCATTTCATCGAAGTTGCGCTTTGCGTTTTTTGACCATGAAGCTGTGCTTCTGTTCTTCATCGTGTCTGTGCCCAAACGCTCTTCAAGCTGGTCGTCAGATTCTTTAATCTTAACACTCTGCGGGTCTACAGGCCTATTCTTGGCAACGGTCAACCAGGCTTCCCTGATGGTCGAAAAACTAGGTAGATTATCAATCAACCCTTTAGATTTCAAAAAATCTTTTTGATCATTCAGCGCCTCAGCTTAGCTCTAAACATTTAATAACGATGGTGATCAACTCACCGTACTCTCGATACTTAAAAACGAATGTAGCAACAATCTCCACCCGCATAATAGGCGTGTCTTCAGACCTTCAAATCACAACATCATTTGTCAGTAGCTATATAAAGCATTAATAAATCAACAGGGCCGTACAAAGCTTCACCATCAGTTATTGGCCGAATGGTCTGGTGGGTGCCAATGGACTTGGAAGGACCACGAGTACGACTTATAACAAGGCGAATTTCTCTAGCACCATCTGTATTATCGACATCCCGCCAAATATTAGAAATTTGCGTAAGCGGTTGAAACTTCAGTAAAAACGCGACTTGCCTTTGTCGTCTCCTGGACCCTCGAAAGCGAGCTCCTCGCCTTTGTAGGAGTGAGTCACCTCTGCATGATCATACTCCCCGCGAGGGCCTCTGTAACGACGCTTTGGGAGATGCTCAGGCTCTTGGTTAATGGTGACCCCGCCAATGTCGACCCCGCCAACAGTGACATCGCCGCAGCTATGCATCAGCGACTTCTTGGAAGTCCAATTGACCGTGAATCTCTACAAGCATACAGCGGGTGCATATTTTTTGAATCTCCAGTTACAGTAATATGCCAGGAGTTTCACGAAAAATGCGCTAACCTGTCCTTTAACGGAAGGAATCCAACACTCTAGCATCCTGTCTTTGGTGAACAAGGTGGTCCCATAGCAGCACAACCTCTGGTTGTCGACACGGATATACGCCCAGAATTCGTTCATATAAGGCATCTCGCAAAGGCGTTGTAGGCGACAAGAAATTCTGCAAGGACTCGCTATAGGCGGGGTGAATAGTGATGATGATCCCGGGCACAAGAAGCGTGATTCAAATGTGCCGCGTCGACTCTGCGATTGTTATGACTTGTTGGGTTACTGCCACGCCACATGGGCGCCAATTTGGAAGATCCGGTTGTAAACTCGTTGATAACAAGGTTGAAGCAATGTCGAAGACCAAGTAAATGGTACGAGTACGCGCTGTAAACGAGATAGTAGTCCAAATTTAAAGTTTTAACGTTACCGTCAACCTATCAAGGCGACACAGATATTCGGCCGAATAGGGTTCTGATCAATATATAATTCAACGATGAGAGCGCAGCCGGACTCATCTACGGATAAGATAAGAGAGAGATAAGGATATCCCCTGAGATCTTCATTACTTGCCATCACCATCTAGACAGTCAATGATTGTCTTGACTGACGTGAAAGCTCTTCAAGTCACTAAGGCTTCTCTAATTTATCGTGGACTATATACTCGTTCGAGCTCTTCAAATTTTCTCTTTTCAATTTTCGGCTCTCTCTCGCCTCAAGCAGCCTCAGCCCTCTCCTCATCTCTCGTCTCTCGAGTCTCTTCGAGTGCTTTTCCTGAATTTTTCGTTCCCACCCTCCTCTCCCTTCTCTCTTCTGTCCAGTGTTTGGTACAGCCACATCGGGCCTCTCGTTTCGGCTCTCCGCGTGATTTTTGACCCAAGCGCTCAGGCCTTTGGCGGCCAGACTTACTCCGAATCAGCCACATCTTGTCCATCGCGAAAACCGCCAAAAACATGCATTGCCTTTGTACCCTTTTAAGGTAAGTCAGGAATTAGCCGACCTTACCAAGCCAATCAAAACATTTGTTGACCTTGGATTGCCTTTGAAAGGTTAGTGAATTATTAACTGATCTTTGCTTGGGATTTTAATATTTGTTCTTATTGTAAGTCATAGCAAAAGATTTCAGATGTATGTATAATCAGAGAATTATAAATTCTACCTTATTTTCCAATATAATTATATGCTTTGCCTTATATTGTGTTGTGAAGCTTTAGAAAAATATTTCCTTGTTAATGAAATCTTCCCTAAAAATTGAAAGGCAAACCAATATCTAGATTAGTAGTGTAGGTTATTCATTGATTTTTAGTTATTATATTGATTGTTCAATATTTATAACCACGGGGCGCTCCTCACTGCTCAGAGCAAGCTCAGAGACAAAGTTCCGTGAGAGATCACATGACATAGAGTCAGACATTGGGGCCACGGAAATTGGGGACGGGGACTCTAAAAGACCGTCGCACAACTCAAAACGACTCTGTCAAGGCTTTTCACCTCCCCCATCTTCAAGAAATTAAATGGTAAGAATTTCTTCCTAACTTGTGAGATTCCTGCCTTATAACCTCTAGCATATACAGTTCTAACAGTACTAGCACACATGTGGGACTGGGTTTGGCTGGTCAGATAGTAAGTGCACATCATATTCTGTACCATCTATTCCACAATGTACTCATTTTCAACACAAAGGTGACCAACTATCTGATTCTCGCACTCGGTCTCATTCTCGCTTTTAGTGTAGTTTTTTTGCTCTGCTGTTTTGACTTCTACAGTAGCTTTTTTTACTACACGTGTATTTGTATTTAGTTGGTTAATAAGCAATTTGTACATTTCTGGATACCGGCGGCCAAGCCAGAAAGAGTGAAATAAGATTCATTAATGAGCGCACATCTTTGCAAACTTACCCAGCTTTGCAAGGGCAATTAAAGATTTGCCCTGCCTTCAAAGGTCAACTAAGAATGACCGAAAGTTACTAAGGATTTGCAATGTTGCTAATTATAACGTGTCCTTACTTGTAAGTGCTTACAAGTAAGGCCATTTATAATCTTTGTGTCCTTAGTGCCATTTGTTACCTTTATTAGCAATGTATTATCTGGCAAACTTATGGCGGTTTTCGCGATGTCGCGTCTATTTCGCGTCAGATTCAGATCTTTCAGTCGATCACGTGACTTCCGTTTTCCCAGTCACTTTTCGACTAGCCGCCAAAGCCCTACGCACATACGGAAATTCGTGTCACCGCGAATATCTCAACCTTCATCCAGACTTAAACCATTCATCTGCAATTACTTCTATTTTTCTCACTCGTTTTCCTTTACTCATCTCGCAGGATTCCGTTCGAACGATATTAGCTTATCACACAGTTTGGCCAACGGTACTCAAAAACAAATTTACAAGATCATTCGTACGACATGCTCTGAGACGGCAGCAAAGGTTTGGGATTCTTTAATTCTAGCATACAAGCTCGTTTCTAAAGGTGATATGTCAAATTGAATCATATTGCCCCTCACTCAACACATGGAACTTACAATCTGTGGTTGTCGACAAACCCAAGTTTCAATGAAACCTCAAAAAATGAATCCAGCTCCTTGCTTCCCTCCCGCCTTGAAGAACGCAGCAGTCGCACTTGCGCTGCCCACCTGCTCAAGCATCCCAATCCCCTCCGGATTGCCCAAAGTTCTATCTCCCGGGTCCGGCTTAACATTCGGGGACGCCGCATCAATACTGAAATTATCTCTAGTCACCCTCGCCAGCATCGCGCTGCGCACCGACTGCGACTGCGGATCCTCTGGGTGCTTGTTGTGTGGGTAGATGACGTGCCCTTGAGACATGCAGTCGTTTTGCTCGTACAATGTGTCCTGCGAGAGGGATACGACGACGGATCTGTTCATTTTGCTCTGGGGGGTTATCGCAGAGATTGGACGCGCCAGGCGCGGTGGAAGGAGCTGAGAGAGTCTTGATGCTGCGGTCATTTTGGTGAGTGTGTACGTGAGGTTGCTTGATGCGAGGTGAGTTGATAAATGTTTTATACGTGTGCGTCAAAACGAAATGATTTCCTTTGAAATGTCTGAGTTTCTATTCCGATATCTAGCCCCTATCTACCCCATAAATGACATCACTGGGGAACTATCGGAATATCGAATCATTGACTAACGGCGCCAAAAATCAATATCGTTGCCATAAGATTCGAATTATATGCCTATCAATTGAGATAAGCATCCAGTGACAATGTATCAAAGTACGAACTGACCTTTATCTAACCGTCATTTACTTCTTCTCAAAGTGCTCAGCACTACCACCCGCACTTCCGACCTGATCCACCATGCCAATCCCCTCAGGATTGCCCGATCCAGTATCCTTCGGCTTCGTCTGTTTTCCTGAGCTCGCAGCATCCAACGAGCCGCCCGAATGATCTTTCCGCGTCCCCTTCCCGCCCTGTGCAGACTCGCTATGCGTGCTCTTCTGATGAAGGTTCGACGGGTCGTTAACGTTGCCTTGCGAGATGCTGTCTTTCTTTCCCGAAAGACTTTCTTTAGAAGGCGAAGCGGCGTATCCCCTGCGCATCCCAGTTATGGATGCGCGTGCAGGCATAATAGCCATTGTTCGTGAGGCTTTGAGTATGCTGGTCATGTCTGTGTAGTTTAATGTCAATGTTCAGAGCAAATTGAATCACAACCGTCTCTTTGGAGTGTAAATGGAGTTTGTGCATATATGACGTCACGCGAGCCAAGAGCCCTAAGTATGCCTGAACGCGTGAGGCCGTGGCGTCGACTTGGCGCTCCCGACTTATTTTTAGAACCCATTGTCATCCTCAACCCCTCTTGAGGTAAGTTGAGCTCCGAAGGCAGACCCTGAAGCCGCAGAAGATATGAAGGAGATCAAGCCTATCTCTGCGCATGTTGAAATTAAAATGGCACGATTCGTGTATGCGGTTGGATTATAAATAAATACTATCGTACAACATTGGGTACTCAGTCGATGATCACAGGATATCAGAATCATGATACAGATGCAGAAAAAAAAAGATATGCTAAAGTGGGAGATACGGTATGTTAGAGTTTTGAATTGAAGGATAGGTTGAGAAACGCACGATAGCATAGAATGTAGACAAAAAAGGGCACCAGAGCTCAACTCGCGCAGGATTAGAAGAAATACTGGATAAACCGAAAACAAGGTCAGAATTCAAAGCAGCAGTGCAGCAGACGCCCATGGAGCAAGTAAAGAACGTACACCAGGAAGAGTAGGCACCCGAATGTACTCGAAAGCATTCTGCTGGTGCGACCTCATAGGCAACATCTGGCTCCGTGACCTGTACGGCACTTTCGCCTGTGCCGGTTTCGACGACCTCTCAACTGGAGGTGGAGGGCGTCTGGACTCCACTCTCGGGCTTCCAGCAGGGCTCGAGTTCAAGCTCGACGGTGGACTGGCAACCTCTGGAGAAAAATGGACTACCGTGCTGCTTATACTCTCGACGGGGCTAACCGTTAAATCGGCTGTGGTTGTGGACGATAGAGGGAGTACTGGCGTAGAAGCTGAGAGAATGGATATTGGTGGTGAGGAAGAGCCTTTGCGCGATTTGCGGCTGGAGAAAACTGATTTGAGACGCAGAGGGATTGTGATAGAGGGCATGGTAAAGATGATGACAACGATAACCAGAAATCAGAGAATATAGGTATTCGAAAGAGAGGTTGAAATTATGGGTTTGAGAATGAGACGACGAGCCTGCGGGGTTGAGAAAAGAAGAAACGGTAGTGTTATATCCAGAATTTATAGGTCCCGATGACAGGTTTCTGGGAAGAGAAGGAAAGACGATATATGAGATATGAATAAACCGAAAGAGGGAGTGTTCCGAAAGAGACTCTCACTTCAACTAAGTTTAAATAGTCCTAGCCTGGCCAGGGCACCATGCACACCACGATTCCATATCTGATGAGGAGATGATGCTCTAGTCCGATATGAAAACTTTATTGACACCCGATAGGAATCCGCCGGGGGACAAAGCGCCGCATACAGACGCGGTGATACAATGGTTTGAAGGGTTTTTGAAGGAATCGAATATAGCTGCTAAGCGCGGGCGCAACTCTGCCGCATAGCGGTGTCTAAGATTGTATTGATTGATCCAGTGGCTAAGCGGATCCTCGAAAGAGCTGGTTACGGGTTGAAAATAAAGGTTCTTGGGAACTGGAAACACGATGATCGTATATTGTTGTGGATGCTGACAGGCGGGGCGACCCTCCAATTATACGATTTGAATTGTGAAACCCGCAAGGCGTCGCCTCACCAAGGAGCGCCAGCGGTATCAGGTCCTCGTGTCGGGCATGCCCAAAAGCCACTCTGGACACCGACCATTGATGTTATTACGGCGTTCTTTTATCTATGACACATATCCTCTCAGACAGGTCGTAGACAGATATCGATACCGGAAAGTTTGTAGGCCATTCCATCGCCGGGTGCCCACAATTCGATGGATGTATGCGGTAGGATACCTTTCTTGCCACCAGAACTCTTCAAGTGGGATTCCATATTCTGTTCCGGGAATGGTCTCGCATCCTTACTTTGATGACGGCCAGAGGAAGATGGCCAGAAAGACTGGGTGCATCACGCGAGCCTCTGCGAACCTGATTTGGCCGCGTAAGACCCGAAACGCGAATGCGCTAACTCGTACATCGGAGCCCTCAGCTCCAAATGGAACGTTGGAGTCTCGTTCCACATCTTCTATGGATGATTCCGAGACCAAGAGGTTGGATGGTCATATGAGAGCATGCGAGAACAGAAACCAAGGTACTAGGACACCAACAATGAATATGTTAGCGGTGACCAAGCGGTGACTCTTGGAAGAGAAAAGCAAAAGTGATATGGCACCGAGAGCAACTCGCGCCACGTCGGGAATGCCGGACGCGGGAGCTTGAAAGGCGGTGCCGAAAATACAGGGCCATTTCAGGCACAAACGCTGACCGCGGGGTCCACGGACACGATACTCGAGACTCGAGTTACCTCGAGTTGTCTCTGTTGAACCTGGTGGGTTGTCGCATATTCTCGAGCGATTGTAGA
This sequence comes from Psilocybe cubensis, assembly GCF_017499595.1. NCBI lineage: Eukaryota > Fungi > Basidiomycota > Agaricomycetes > Agaricales > Agrocybaceae > Psilocybe > Psilocybe cubensis. Next base: position 794,586 of record NC_063003.1, read on the forward strand.
TAGAAATAGAACGATGGTACAGAAAACATTTGACCTGAAATCAACCCGAAACCTCAGTTTGAACTCGACGCATGCATTGCGAAAGTATCAAACCCTTATAATTATGATCAGATTGGATACGTGCATATTGACTACAAGTACAAGTCATCCAACGGGCAGACCGACATCACGACGACAGAGTTCAGCAAAAGACTCGTTCTCCAGGTCTCCATGGAAGTAATCGGATCGTTCGTCACAAACATGTTTCATTCGCAGACATCGATCCCAAATAGGCATTGGATATTCCTATTGTATCAAACCTGCCGGCACCATTCAATCCCAGTTTGGGCAAATACAGCGTCGGACCCGCACAACTACAGCCAAGCATAATCTAAAACAGCTTGGTGTTATCCTAACTACAAACTACAACAGTAATACTCGTCTCCCTACCGAACTAGATTGTCATCCCAAAATATTTGGCATGCCATTTCCCCAATCCGCGTTAGACGCTGAACCATCGTTGGACTGGGCAGTATAAATACTCTGACCTTGAAACTGATTGGGTATGTGGAATGGGGGATAGCTCAGTAAGGAATACTGAACATTAGCATCATCAACCTCATTGGCTTCTCCATAGGTTGTGTATTGGGTATAACCCATTTCCGTCAAGGCTAGATCCTGGATTTCCCAGTTATTCGAAATTGGGAAAGATAGGTCAGGGAGGACATGTGCAGTAGTACTGTCATTTGTCGTGAGATGTCTTGATAATGACGGTTCGTAAACGTGTTGGGGATTTTTGTAGCTCAGTTGGAGTGGTCTCTCAAATCTACCTCGTTCTGTCAAGGAGTCGCTGACGAGTATAACGCTCTGCATTAAATTGTATACTGATGATGCAGAAACAGACATACCGGAATCGCCCTGCTTGGTTCCACCTACATACAACAAAGAGTGAGCTTGATAACAGACATATATAAAACACGAACCCTTTCTCGCATTCCTCCAGTATATTCATACATGTATTGTAATCATGGCTCTCTTCTCCTAGCACTTCATCGACCCGCACACTAGATTTAATCTTCTTCAGTTTATCAAGAACCAAAATACCCCCTGCCATGTACGCAGAAAGCTAGAAATATGCCATAATTTGTAAGCATACATTCCATAAAATTTTCTAGAGAGACTCAGGTGCACGATTATACTCACCGCTGTAGTGGGAAAGATACACAGCCCACGAGCCAGGCCCACCTCCAGCACCCTAGCACACTGTATCGCTGCACTCGTGCATTTTTCAAAGCTGGCAGTGGCAACGAGCTCTTCCGTAATATGCCGCCGATGAATCTGAATGTCTATGTAATGAAAAATCGTATGGAGGTTAACCGACTGATGAAAGAATATCGGATCCGCTCTGAGAGGATCCCACTGTACTTTTTAACGCAACCATCGCACATTATTAGTACATCCAGAGGCAAAGCGAATAGCATGGCGCACGATAGTCAGGTAAGTTGTCTTTCCACTCTATCATGGCCGAGTCGAGTGCTGCGATCATCCGGGCCTCCCAATCGACTCCAACATACCCAGACATCGTTTTAGATTTTTTGTTGGAGTATAATGTCCTCAGCACGACACTAAGCACTTCGCAAAGCCTGATCAGGCGTATGAATGCGGTAATTGTGCAAGGTTTCCCGTCTGGCTGCTGAAATGCTTTTCGAGGGTCGTCCATTATCCAGTATTCGTCGTCGCATGCAATGGGGTATTCAACATCAAATCTGCGCATTTCAAATGTCAAAAATTTATAACTAGTAAAAAGATGTGAGCCAAATCAGAAACCCACATTTCGTCTTGATATGCACAAGGGCGACCATATAGCGAGCTCAATATACGCTCAAGGCAGACGAGGGACCTAAATCACAAATTTATACTATCACTCCAAGTTGAATGGACAGATTCATTCACCAGAAAACGCGTTTTCGCAATTCTTTCTCAGCGGACGGTGGTTCGTTGTGTGCGTTACGCCTATGCAGACCAAGCTCTATCGCATGTCTTAGCCCCATGCCAAATACACTCCAAGACGTGTGTGGCAAAGAGGTACTGTAGAGATATTGCCCTGCTAGCTTACAACACCAAAAGTAAGCCAATTTATGTCTTGAAAGAAAAAGAAAAAGCTAGCTTACACAGAAATATTGCAAATCATAGATGCTCGCATTGGAAAGCGTTGCCCATCGGTGGACAGGGACCTGCGAAAAGTATTTCCACCCTGCAGACAAGTGTAACGTTCCATCGTTTATCAGCACACGGGGGTCCGAGCAGTACTTCGACCCTAGTGCACAGACCATCAAAACTATCATTCCAAATGAGGCATCCCAATGGTGTTGCCCGATAAACAAAGACTTCATGAATGTGGGACGATGAAGCACTGGAATGAGGATGTTGGTTTTCTCAAAGTAGAGAGATACGAGCTTTTCAAGCAGGTCGTCCTCAGGGAAGATGTATGAAGCTTCCGATGGTGTCACGCAATGTAGTTCCCACTATAGAAACCTCAGATTTCGCAGTGAAAAGAAAAAATAGTTTTTGCAACGTACTGGATGAATGCCCCAATAGCTACTGATCCTGTATGATTTGAGTTCGGGTTCTGGTTGCATACCGGTTATTGAATATTTAATATCATTCAGCCGCTTCGAAAATTCGAGTACACTGTTCAAAGTGTCAGCCTAACCTCTCCATCTCTTTCAACACTGCAAAACTGACCTAGCTTCTCCAAAGTACCGCACGTCCACACTAGCATTCATCGTGAACTTCTTCATCTCTTCTGCCAGCGATACATGTGATAAATCTTCCTCTTCTGGAGTTTCTTGATCATTGGTATTTGCTGGCAGCGAAAATTCCGTGTCTGGTGATTCAGCAGGCTGAGGGGGCGGATTTGTTACGATTTCGTCAGGTATGAGTGGTTCCGTGGCATAAGCATCTTGCGCAATCTCTTGCGCTCGTCCAGGTTCCCGACGTATCTGAGACGACAGTGAATTAAAAGATGAGCATCAGGCCATAAGTCATAACAATTACCTGATCAATAACCCGCTCGAGGGTTCTTATTCTCTGCTCCAGTATTTCAATGTACCTATATGCTCCATTATTAGATCCACAAGACATAAACAAGCAAGATGCGTACCCTGCCAGTTGCATCTCTCGTTTCTACAGTTTGTAGAGGTAAACATCTCCAATCTTCCAGACGCAGCATAGGTTTGATGTACCTTGTGACGGGTTGGCAAATCGTGGCTGCAGTATGCATCGGACTGGCGGCAATTAGTACAGGTGCTCCCAGGTATCGCGTTGCTGTCGCCTGAGTCACAGTGAGCAGAAACACCATCGAGTTTTGGAATCTGGCACGGAACATACATTTGACTGTTAAGTAAACGCTTAACTTCAGCATGCGATTTACCGAGAAAGGAACGTGTACTTCTTACTTACTCTTCTTGACGCGACACTTGTCGCATGCACCACGTAATCTTCGGATTTTTGCTTTTTGGACCGAGCTTGAATCTGCAGCGTTACTTGCTGGGGGAGTTGGACTTGCCGAAGACATGACACGAACGACTTTCTCTTTCTACCACAGTTGAAAGTGATCGTTAAAGTAACAGAGGGGTGGTTGGTGGTAATGAAACCTTTTGAACGGTCATTTAGCTCGTTGACGAGTTGTCTGCATTGCCCAACGGAGTAGCGATACACGTGAGTTATGTTAAAGTCATTTACGCGATTAGGATTGTGAAACGAGTGCGGTCTGGATTGAAGTGAAGTCAGGGAGTGCCTCAAATTCAAGATGATGTATTAAATACGTAGAAAGTCCATCCAGGGCATAAATTTACAAAGAAGAAATTCGGAAAGAATATCGAGAAATCTAAGAGCAAGCCAATAACACAGCCACAAATGAAAGCTGGACAGGGTCCCACGTGACCATGGCGTAATTATTAATATGGAAATAGCCGAAGGTAGATCTTTTTTTGGCACAGGGGACGTATTACCCCGCATTGTAATTCTTCGAAAATTCTCGATGAAGGTTTCCTTGCCACTGCACCACAATTGCTCCATAACATGTTCTGTTGGAGTGCCATGACCATTGAGGGTTATGGAAGTGCTCAAGGTTTCATACATATTCCAGCATTGTTCCCCGCTACACTCGGAGATGAGTAAAATTGTACGTAGCACCGCCAGTCCCGATTATTGTTGCGAACGACCCGGGTCGGAACCTGGGCGCTAACTGGGAGGTGGGAGTGGATGAGGTTAGCGCATCAAAGGCGTAATAATAGGCGAATAAGTGCTAGGCGGTCATGGGTTATGTGAATCTGAAAGGTTGAAGCTCCGGCACTGACACACCATCATCCTTTTTCCTTTCAAGAATCCAGTCTTCGGTCGGATGAAAACGTGATCGCCCTGGCATTTCCACCTACATATATCGGTGCACACCTTTTTTCGACAGAACCACCAAGTGCATAGCAGAACACACTAGCAAAAGGCACAAAACCGCCATCCTTGTTTACATCGACCATGTCCGCTCACCCACGACCCATGCAGCACCCGGTTCTACCTTGGGAAATAACTGACGCCATCATCGACCACCTCCACTCCGACGTTCGAGCACTGGCAATATGCAGTGCGGTCTGCGCAGAATGGCTCATACGCAGCCGCCATCACATTTTTTCGACCGTCCAGCTGTGGCCCTGGCGGGCCCAACGTTTCTTCGAGCTTGCAGCGTCCAGGGAGTGCACGTTCGTGAACAAGATCAGGTGCATCGAGGTCGACGATTCGAAAACGGTGAGGAAGGTGGATGGAGATGAGAGAGGAGCCGACGAACGTGGAGACGGAATGACCTTTTTCGAGGCCATGGCGCATTCGCATTTCTCATGCTTCGCTCAAGTCCGGACGCTCATCGTGCGCAACGTTGATTGGACAAAGCACCCGCTGCGCCACCAGGCTACCCTGCGTACCCATCTTTCCAAGTTCCATCAAATCGACAGGCTGGAGTTGCACGGCGTTGTATTCCATGACATGCGCGAAGTCGTACGGGTCGTCGATGCCTTCCCGGCGCTCTATCACCTCACTGCGAATGTCACATTCATGAAGATGTTGGAGCACACCATCGCTTCTGAGATGACGAATCACTTGACCAATAAGCTCGGTTCACTTGACTTGGGAACTGATGACAGTATACCTGCACTATTGAGTAGCGTCGTGTCCGCGGACCGTAATCCTTGCTCAATCAGGGAATTGAACCTGCAGAATATAAGGTCAGATCATCTGAAGTATGTTCAAAATGCGCTCGAGAGAGCGGGGAGCAACCTACGACATCTATCCCTAGGATTTGAGTCGGAGTTGGGTTCAAAATCTTTGCAGGGTATGAGCCCATCTAACGTTGGGTGTCCATTCCTAACTTGGTCTCAACAGAAAACACCGACCAGTTGTTAAACTTTTCCCGTTTGAGCTATCTTGAAACCCTGAGCCTGGAGGGATGGAACCTTTTCAGGACATCAAGTATTCAGGACAGAATTTCTGTTATTCTGGAGCGTATAGAGTCGTCCTTCCTAGAGTCCATCCGCCTCCGAGTACGTATGGACATTGAAGACAGTGCCATGCAAATGCAAAAATTCAACTGGTGCCGAATTGAGCGTGCATTGCTGGCACTTAACTTCTTTGGCATGAAGTCTGTCGTGGTTGTGGTTGACATTCCATCGCGAGGGACGATAAAGGAGACCGAGGTCGAAAACTGGATAATGACGGGTATGAATGACTTGTACTCTCGAGGCGCGTTGCGCGTCAGAGTCGTTCGTGAAGGAAGTACAGAGAGTATTAAAACCTCCAATGGTCAGTCGGGCATTGTCATCTCTCTCATCCCCCTATTAACCACGAGCTGTTCAGCAGTTGTGTCGAAAGAGACTTGAAATAGTTACCTTGGAGGAGTATGTTATGATAAGAGTCCCTTCATTTGGCTTGTCTGTGTATGTTATATGATTATGGTGGAGATTCGAATTAAAATTTGGGTGAATAGAAGGGAAGAGGAGCGAACGTTGAAAATTGGCTTGAGGGATATGGTGGTTTGAATGCAAAAGGCGTTCCACTCCTTATCTCGCCAAAACACCGAGCCGTGTTGCGCAACAGATAAGAGGCAAACGGGACGCCGCCCCACATAATATTATAAATAAATATCATACGGCCTCCTCGACTCTTAACGCTTAAAGGTTCAAAGTTTCCCATGGTGAGATGGCCGAGCGGTCTAAGGCGCCAGACTAAGGTTAACGACCAGGATGTTAGACATCCAATTAGGTAACCAATCATTGGTTACTTAATATCTGGTCCTCCGGGGCGTGGGTTCGAATCCCACTCTCATCACATCTTTTTAAATACCATTTGTGGCACCGTCGTGTGGGTTCAAATCACACTCCTATTTTACGGTCAGTTTCTCCTGTATGCCATGTAACTATGCTCACACCATTTATAGATGACCATGGCCATAGTTTTTGATTTTAATATCATTTGACTGCACGTTGGATAAAGAATTTGTCCAAGTAATAAGCACGACCGTCGAGTCGCTCATATTTGAATCGAAGTGATAGATAACAATACATTTAGAAAAAAATGGATCATATGTTGTTTAAATTAGTATCGCTGGTTTGGTGTTTGGTTCCAGCGAAAGACTAAAAAATCTACCAAGTTTGTGATCATATTGCGTGAGATAATGTGTCGGACTATGCCGAATTCATAGAACTTATAACATAAAATTTTACAGCACGACAGCTTGATATATCACGCGTCTATGTGGGCCTTCTACTTTTCTGTCCAGTTCCCTGCGCAAATACCTCAGTACAATGTTGCAGTAATAAAAAGCTGATCAATACGTCTTCTTTTTAATGACTTATGATTTATTGTGAACTATCACTATTCATTTGCGGCTTTGATGAGATCAGCAGCCCTTTCTGCGAGAAGATATACAGAGCCTTGAGTATGGCAGCTTGGAATGAAAGGCTGAGAAAATTAACGCTCAGCAGAGGCTCGAGATATCAATCAATGCATGACTTACAAACACGGAAGCATCTACAATGCGGACTCCATCGACGCCTTTTAGTGTCAGATTTGCATTCACCACTCCTGTTTTTGCATTCGCTGGTGACATCGCAGCTGTCCCAACCCCATGAAACGCGCTTCCAGCAATACCACGGACGTATGCCTCTATGAGTGAATCATTTGTTGCCGTCGCAAGTGCTTGACTGAAATTTCCAGTGACATAGCGGGACCATGCAGGCGCAGAAATGAAGCGGAGAGCTCCTTTAACCGACTCTGCCGCAGCAGAGATATCGAAGGCAGTGGTCAAATACTGCGGGTCAACAATAGGCAGTTCATACGGATTATTGCTTCGTAGGGTGACGGTTCCCCCTGAAGTCACCAGAATGTACCCAGGAGTATATTAGATATTCGATCAAGGACATAATTAAAAAACATGAACTTACGAGAAGTGGGTGTACTTGGAACAGTGACGACTGTCAGAAAATTTCCCGTCGTTGGCATTGGAGTTCCTGGCTGAAAGAAAAAATTCTAGTGCATGTACATTCGATGAAGACTATATCATTTTCTAGATTAAGCATCCTTACGCTGAATATAATTTCCCAATGTGGAGTATTCTGCCCTGCAGAAGGATCCGGTGTAGACTCGAAGATGGAATCATTTGACGGGAATCTTGTGAAACCGTAAAAACTGGCGACAGTGTTTGAGTAGATACCCCTCTTATTTCCACTCCATTGTGTTAGTGCAGCGGCGGCGGCAGTTGCATTTCTGAATATGATATCAAGCGTGCCAGTGTCATCTACCTCGAAAACATTTGGGATGAGTAAATGATCACTCAGGTTGGCACCAACAGAAGGATTATTAATTGTTGAAGTGACCTGTAAATGATTTAGCGCCGTGCTATTGCCAATTCCTGAGAGCATGAGCAGCTGCGGCGTGCCGATTGCTCCGGCAGAAATAACGATCTCCTTGGTCGCGGTAACAGTTTGTATTTGACCTACAAAACATAAATTAGTTTTTCTATGCACAAAAAAAAACAAGGGAAACTGTATGACCAAGTGTGAGATTTCCTGGAGGGGGAGAGGCCGTATAATGTACACTTCGAAATGATGGCAATCCGTTTGTTGAGTTGCCTGACTGAATTAGCGCCGTCGCCGTAACATTAACAAGGACTACCAAGTTAGGCCTGCCAATGACGGTGGAATTTAGATAAGCCGTCGAAGAGCTACTGCGAGCTGCTGATCCTATAGTAGATTGAATAAAGCCCACACCAAGAAGATTATGTTCTCCTCCTCCAGTATCTTCGTTGAACGGGAACTCGGCCAACTGTTGAGTGGTTTCCAAAATTCGTTCGTCTATTGTTCGATTGTTCCCTGGAAGACTGATGAAAACTTGACCGTCTGTTCCGTGATCAGCAGGATCACATTGGCCCACTGTGCTATGCCCATCAGCTGGTGCTACTAATTTTTCATGCTGTGATCTCGTGTTACTACCTCAGATAAATGCATGCATTTTGCGAGAGTTTGCCTACCTTGAAGACATATTGCTCCATGTTCGTCCATCCCCAACCCGAATCACCAGAGACCGAAGCAAGTCTATTCCAATCATCTGCCGAACAGTATTGATGAAACAAAAAATCTTGGGAACACAAGAAAGTTATCTGTTAAACATGGCCACTAAAGCATCATCGTCACCAAACACTTACTTACGCTACTTGATCCTCCCAATACATGGCCTCTGATATACGGAACTACACGATTGTTCAATCCCGGCTGCGCCTGGGTAGTAGTGTTCCAATCAACTTGTGTATCTGCCGTTGGAAATGCTTCATTTATTGCGAAATTCGGTCCATAGTAAAGTTACCAACTAGGGGTCATAGTAGGCGCTAAAAAGGGTATCCGGAGATCAGGGAAGTTTTGGTCACTTTACAAGAAGGAATCTTGATTACTTGGTCGCGACAAAACACCCCAGTTACATACCTTATTCCAGCCTCAAGTACAATGACAGTCGTGGAAACGTTCTCCGTAAGACGGCTTGCAAGGGTAAGCCCAGCAGTGCCACCTAGAAAGAAAATAAATTATTCCTTGAGCGTTAGCGCACTTTCCTGCGCCAATTTCATCTCACCGCCTACTATCACATAGTCATAAACCGTAGTGTTAAGTTGAGATGGTAGCGTGATAAGAACAGCTTGAGTACTAAGCACAAAATAAGTGTGAAAGACGGTGAGCGCGCTTGTTACTAGATAAGTTTGGAGGAAAGGCGCCATTTATGGTTGAACATGGAGATGAGTACATTTCGAGATATATACCTGAGGCACAACTGAGAACTCCGTAGAGTGCGCGGGACAACTTGAAGCATTTTTGCTTCAGACCTTACCATGCGCTGGCAACTGGGGTCAAGCTGAGAAATAAGAAGCTGCTCCCACGCGGTTTCTCTCAGGGAAAGATTCATAGAGTGGAGGAGGCTTACAGATGGATGCAGCGTTATAAATGGTTGACCTTAGTTTTTTGGTTTTTTTGGAAATGAACCAGTATTGTCATGTCGGTTTTGGTTTTACAAGGATACCATACACGTAAGGAAATATTTCGTTATACATCTGTGTGTCTTGAAGATATCATAGTACACACCGATATTCTTGGTAGACAAGGAAGCCCTTGCTCTTCAATGGACATTCTATTGGCATCTATATATTTAGAGTGACGATTAAAGATAAGAACCGGAAATGAGTACCTCAATATCGAATTTACATGCTTACCCAAACTTTCTTGATAGAACCTTCCGCGAAGCTTGATGGAGGTTTGAATCTTGGGAAATAAAGCAATAGTTATGGGCAGGTGTGAAATAGGGGCCACCGCCACCTGTTCGCAGGCATTCCTTTCTGTGGCACCATTCACAACCAGACCTGTTCAATTGCAGCTTTGTATCAGCAAAGAAACCTCGATTTAGATGTGTTTATTATAGGCTTGCGTTAAATTTATCACAAATATTATAACTCATCAGGCGCGCCCAATTGAACAGATCCATTATTGCGGCATGTTAAATTCCCTTTTCCCATCAATACCGCTCTTGGTTTATAATGTGATTTTTATTTTAAATATGTTGTGGTCCACGCTGCGTATGCGTCGTATTCATTGTTGGCTTTTCCATGTAGTGGTTTAAAAAAACGTACCGTTCCGTGAAAATCTGACCATTTGTCAATGATTGCATTGGACATAATAACTTATCAGTACAATCACTAGTTATTTGCCGCTTTAATAATGTCAGCTGCTCTCTCTGCCAAGAGATATACGGGTCCTTGAGTGTGGCAACTCGGGATAAACGGCTGATACCATTAAGCGCTCAGTGGAATATTTGAGTAAAACAAGGCACAGCACTTACAAACACAGAAGAATCCACAATACGAACACCGTCAACGCCCTTGAGGGTCAAGTCAGAATTGACCACGCCCGTCGTTGCGTTCGAACTTGACATGGCAGCCGTGCCGACTCCATGAAACGCGCTTCCAGCGATACCACGGATGTATTGTTCTATAAGTGCATCACTAGTCGCAGTTTTCAGTACGTTGCTGAAATTGCCGACGACGTAGCCAGACCATGCAGGAGCAGAGATGAACCGGAGAGCTCCTTTGACGGACTCCACCGCAGCAGACATATCGAAGGCAGTGGTCAAATATTGGGGATCAACTATTGGTTGGTCGTATGGATTGTTGCTTCGGAGAGTGACAGATCCTCCTATGCACATAAACACAAAACTGCATGAGATATCGGGTACTGGGAACAAAGATAGAGACACACTTGAGGTTGGGGTACTGGGAACCGTGACCACCGTTAAAAAGTTTCCGGTCGAAGGCATAGCAGTACCTGGCTGAAAGAAGAAATTCTAATGAAATGTTTGTCAGCCTCGAAGCGGACAGCGCTTGCTGATTCTCACACTCAATATAATTTCCCAGTGCGGAGTATTTGGACCAGCAGAAGGATCAGGGGTTGTGTTGAAAATGCTGGAGTTCGCTGGGAATCGGGTAAAGCCATAAGTATTGGAAACGCTGTTTGCAAAGGAGCCTTTTTTGGTCGTCTTCCATTGATTTAATGTGGATGCTTGGGTGGTAGCATTTCTAAGAAGATCATCGAGCGTCCCAGTTCCATTTACTGCAAAGACGTTTGGGATTAGCATATGGTCGCTGAGGTTGGCGCCAACGGAAGGATTGTTGATCGTAGTATTTATTTGTAATCGGGCCAACGCTGCGCTATCCCCAATCCCCGAGAGCATTAACAGCTGAGGTGTCCCGATTGCTCCAGCTGAAAGAATAATTTCCTTCGTCGCTGTTACTCTTTGTATGGTGCCTATAAAGACAAAATAAGCGATTGAAGAATGATATACAAATGCAAAAAAAATATTAACCAAGTGTAAGATTGCCAGGGGGCGGAGTAGCTGTATAGTGTAAGCTTCGGAAAGATGGTAATCCATTGGTCGAATTTCCAGATTGGAATAGCATCGTCGCCGTGACGTTGACCAACACAACTAAATTCGGCCTGTTTATTACACTGGAATTCAAATACGTTGTCGAGGAGCTACTGCGCGTCCCATTTCCAGCGCTGGATATCAGGAAACCTACTCCGAGGAGACTGTGGTCCCCACCGCCAGTGTCTAGGTTAAATGGGAATTCAGCGAGTTGCTGAGTCGTGGCCAGAACACGAGTGTCTATCGATTGATTGCTTCCCGGAAGGCTAATGGGTACCTGCCCTGTTTTTGAATGGTCAGAACCATCAAATTGGCCAATGGTGTTATGAAAGTCGGCTGATGCAACCAGGTTTTCGTGCTATTTACCTTCGTCAGTAAATTTGGACACACAGTCGCGAAATGAATGATGTTCTTGCTTGCCCTTGTGACATATTTAGCCATTCTGGTCCATTCCCAGTTTATATCACCCGAGATGGAAGAAAGTCTGTCCCAATCATCAGACGAACAATACTGATGGAATAAATAATCTAGAAAATACAACGGGTAATTGGTGAAAGGCAGACATGAAACAACCAGTAAAACGCACTGATGCTACTCGAACCTCCAAGCACATGGCCTCTGATATAGGGAATCTCCCTGTTGTTTAGGCCTGGTTGAGCTGTTGTTGTAGTGTTCCAGTCGACCTGGGTCTCTGAAATGTAACAGATTTCAATCTTTCCTTCAAATCTCAAAAGACAAATCACTGACTTGGAGATAAGGTAGGTGCGATAAACGGTATCTGGAGATTTGGGAAATGTTGATCGCTACGTAAATAGCACCAGTTAGAAGTTTAACGAGCATTCCAGTTGAGTCGCGTACCTGATGCCTGCCTCGAGAACTATCACAGTTGTTGAGGCGTTCTCTGTCAGACGACTTGCAAGGGTAAGCCCCGCAGTTCCACCTAAATTAGCCAAAAATGAATAAAACTTTACATTCCAGTTTTATTTTATACCCACCGCCTACGATTACATAGTCGTAAAACGTCGTGTTGAGTTGCAGTGGCAGCGTAATAAGAACAGCCCTCGCAGGAAGCACTACATAAAACACGAGGCCCACCAGACCGATAGAAAGCCAGGTTCGTAGAAAGTCCGCCATTCTGTCGATGGATCCCATGCTTTGCATATAGAGGACATGCCCGTCCATGCACCATTTATACCTGCGGAACGCGCAGATAAAAAAGCGATCACGAGGCCACTTTTCACTTCGAGCAAAACTTTCAATGCTGCTATTCAAGTTCAAGATGAGAAAGCAGAAGCAGAGCGAAGCCAATTCCACGCGTGGTCGGTCAGGGGCTGCTGTATGTCGTGTGAAGCGCTTGTGTTTCCAAGATAAGTAGTTGTTGAATGTGTTGTACCTGGTTAACTAGCTGAGTCTTTACAATGCGTCCGCGGCTGATTGCTTAGTATGAAAATTCAAACTCCACACCACCATTGGTAAAAAAGCTTGAAAACAATTTTGTTCGAAGAGATAGTGCCTACCTGTCTCGTTTGAGGCGCATGTATGTTTAGAATGAATCAAGGTCTCGGGCTAAAAGAGGGACAAGAACATGCATAAAATTAGTGGCCCTGCGGAAGTTGTTGGATTAATATACCACAGCCGCTGCGCCGAGTTCGTAGGTCAAAATAGTGCCGTTCCAATGGTGCCTCGCGATTCTCTGGAGTGTACTCGACGAATCATCCATTATTCATTAAATACAACACTGGGGAGTAAATACTGAACACAGGGTATAATATTCTAATCATTCTTATCTACTCATCCATTAGTGGGGGTTGGGTTGGTGTGGTTGATGTGTGGAAGGCCGAAAGCAGACAATCCTAATTATGCCGTTACTATGGACGTGTGTACATCGCAAGCGTATGTGGGGGTTGATTAGTTAGTAGAAGCGAGTACTGATATAAGGTTTCTTGTCCATCAAGCGCCTGTGTACGATATTACTGGTGAACGAAGACCACTGTGGACGACAAAATGATCAGCAAACATTTCAGGGAAGTGGGGAAACAATCACGTACTCCATTACCGATGAAGACAGCGGCCTTGCGCGCAATATCCATATCCACAGCCATTCCAACATCCTTTTGCTCTGCGTCCAATTGCAAGTCCCAGGTTGAAACAATAGTGTTCCATCCGTCCTTGCTGAACTTTTCTTTGAGGCCGTCGACCCAGCCGGTTTTGTCGTTTGTCAAGAGGAACAGCACGTCGAGGTGCCTGACCTCGCCAGGCTTAGCATCGCGATAGTACTCAGCTCGTGCAGTCTGAATTTTGTTCATGATGAATTCGTCTGTGGGATAGCAGTGCTTGAGGTAGTATTCGACGTTCTCGGGAGTGTTCTTGCCGTATGTGTAACCTTCGGGGTTGATGAACTTGTCGGGCAACTCAGGGGTCAAATTCCAGCTGTAGAAAGTTGAGTTCCATTGAGCCAGTCCCAAGCACGCTTGCTTGTAGTCACCTCGTCGAAGATGGATAGCGAGCATGCGATCGTAAGGGTTTCTCGACGCGGGCAAAGATGGCCGAGGACCTTTGGGCAAGAACAAGTACTCGTTCCTGTCGACGGCGGAGCGAACGACGGGAGAAGTGTCAAAGAGGCGGCTCACAGGTGACGTGCTGAACATGTCCCAGAGGTTCAAAATACGGTCGGATCCCCACAGGAACAAATCGAACACCTGGGGGAAGTTGTCGACGGAGCGGAGAGCGGGGCGAATTTCGATACAACGTTCGGGTGCGTCGCGCAGGAGCTTCTCCCAGTGAGTGAAGATAGTCATTCCGTCCTCCCACATGATATCGGGCTTCACGTCGCCAGTGTTGATGATGCGGCGTTCGTGTTGAGGGCAGACAATGTGCCACCAATCCTCAGAGACCGAGCGGGGGGCATCATCTTCAGGGTCCCAGGGTCCACCGACGGCGGGTCCGCTCATGAGCGCGTTGGCAGGGGTGCGTGGAGGCCAATGAGGGGTCTTGCTCTCTGGCCATGGGTAGTAGTCGCCCTTCCAGACGTAGGGCTGGAACACGTAGGCACGCTTGGACTTGTAGGCAAGCAGGGCGTTCATGAGCCTAACGAGACAGGTCAGTAGGAAGACGGCACAAAAGGACGCGACGTACACTTCATTCAGCTGGTTGTTCCATCCAAGCATTTGAATTTGGTTGGCGAAGTGGAGGTACCTGCCTGTCCTACCCTCAGGGAAGGGAAGGTCGAGGTTGTGTTGAGGCAGGTCCTTCTCCCACTGCCATAGCTTCTCCCAAGTAGGAGGCAAGTCGGTATCATCCTTGGAGGGGCCGTTGACGATTCTCTTGATGGAGTGAAGACGTTGCTTTCCGTGCCGTGAAAAGGAGTAGAAGACGAGGGCTACGACGAAAGCGACACCAAAAACGATCCAGCGACGACGAGTAACACGGTTAGTGCTCCTCCATCGCTGGGTGGCTTGCTTTTTCATTGACCTGTACGGGCTGGACATGGGTGTCAGGATGAAAGCCAATTTTTTTGATTTGGTCCCACTATATGTTTCAGCCGCACTAAAATAGGCAGAAAATCCACGTGTACTTCGGACAACCAAACTTGTTCTTCTACAACTACTGTTGGCACTCAGTACTCAACAACGACTGCGCAAACGGTTACTATCCACCGTTCAATGCCTTGGTTGCTTATACAGACGAGGCTATGTGCTCTTAAGATACCATACACCTTCTCTTGCTCATTTCGACGATTTTCGCTCCCGTGCTGCGTGTGAACAACTCATTGGAGGATCAGGTAGTGATGGTCTTGGCAACCTAAAACGCCCCTCCCCTGACACTGTGGGAATAAAAAACAATATTTATTAATGGACCATTTTCCTTAGCATATGGTGTTGCCGCGCAGCAGAAATACCAAAATATTTGCGGCAAATTATGCCGGTAGTTATTTGTCAAAGTCGCCCTAAATCATGATGTAATGAACGGAGCAGAAATTGGGTTGACGACATTCGGATAAGAGCGAGCCTAGAAGCGCCCCATATTTAGTGGTTCCGGCACGCACCATATTCTGGGTAGGGCGGCAAGCCCTATTTTTCGGCGCTTCGGCACGCACCATATTGGCAGGCACCATATTTCGGCGCTTTGGAGCGCACCATATTCGGGGTATGGCGTTATGCCTGATATTTCATGCTTCGGCATGCGCCGGGTTCCCGAGCACCATATTTTGGCGCTTTGGCACACACGGTATCGCTGCCACCAAGTTTTGGTGTTTGGCACACGCCATATTCAGGATATGGCAAGCATCATATTTTAGTGCTTTGGCAAGCACCATATTTCAGTGCTTAGGCTAACAGCTCTTATTAATGTTTTATAAACAATCCTAATATGATGAATTTTAGTACAGCAGATTTTGAAGCGTATTAGACGATAGAGCAAGCAAAGAATTTATTGCAAATAAGCAGTAGAAAAGTATAAACGCGGGCCAGATACATTAAAAAGGTTTAAAGTAAAGCAAAAGAGGACATGTTAGGGGAATAACCCAATAGCCTCACGGAATATCCTGTTCAATAAAAACAACTAATAAGAAAGACTGCCACCGACATCAGTGCATACAGTAGCGGCGGCGTATTCAGCCCTTTCGTCCTTCTTCAAGCGGTATGCTTCCGACGTATAGACCTACGCAGAGGCTGATCTAAATGTTAGCAAATATTACCGACCATTAAAACATGATTATACCAAGTTCTCCTTTTCGCCCTCGTTAGGATCCGCAGCCCGTCTCTTACGTTTTTTTCCAGCCTTCTCGTCAACCGGTTTTGACAAATTGTCAGCCAAAACACCTCCATTGCGGGCATTTGGACTGGCGCTGGGTTCCATAGAAGGGTTTGCAGGATCAGTTTGAGTTTCATTATTGACCGTTGTTGATGAGTTTTTGTTCGGGGTGTTATTGCTTTTTGAGGGGAGATTCTCGTCATCCGTTGAGATTTCAGTAATAGTAGAAAGCTCGCCATACAAATATGCAGACTGTACAATCATCACAAGTATAAGCAGAAGGAAAAAGCGGTTATAGTCAAAATTAAGAGCATACATTGAATGCTGGCTTGCAGGGAGTTTTTCGCTGGAGGCGTGGGGGTTTTGATGTAAGCTGATTTTCCGCCTGCGCCTGCATGGCTTGTAATGAATTACTGCCCCCCGCTGCTCGGAGCGGAGTTTGAGGAATAGGGCATGATGGCTGAGGAGTATGGCACCTTGGTTGTACTTGCTCTATTGGGGCCTAAAAGAAGAAAGAATGTTTAAGCAAAGGGCAATAAATGCAAAGATTAAAAACGATAGAATACTTCAAGATATTGAGGATTTCGCGTTAGAAGTGCTGAAAAAACTTGATGTAGAAAGTTATCCACGGAATTCATCTCATCATTATCGTCAAGATGACCATGATGCAACTTCCCAAATGATGCACTTTCCCTCCGAATTTTGTCGGCGTCGTCGTAGGCACAGTTCATATCTTCCATAATAAGCAGGTTGACGACGTGGGGGACCATAACCATGTCGAAAAATGATTCAGCGTTGAACGCCCGACTTTTACGCACAGATTCTGATAAATTTGTGAATTCATCCCAAAATCTATATGCATCCTCTGACGAATATGCTGCCAAAGCGTCCTCTTGTCCAGAGATCTGTTCCACCGGAGATTTGAGTCTGTACAAACCTATGTCAAACGTACTGTGGACGAGCAACTCCGTAACATAGTTTAAATCGCCGTCTACAACAAGCTGAGTCCAATAGCTTGCAATCAGACTACGCACAATAGGACCATAGCTAGCCAATATTTTAGTTACGTAGATAATATATTGGAAGATGCAATGAACGTACTATCCTGCAGATGCCACATTATAACAATACGGCGCTCTCTTGTCTAGTTGATTTAGGAATGATAATTTTGGGGTTTTGCATTTAAGAAGCATTAAGCCCACAAATCTTCGCCATGGCAGAGATGTTTCGAATCTTGCACAATCCGTGCCGGAGCCTTCGAATATCATAGGGAAATTGTGCTTTACGTGAAGCTCAGCGATACGGTCGGCTACCTGGTCATAATCAATCTCGGCCACCGGCCAACCATTGCTGCGTGCAGCATCCAGCGAACTTGTCAGTCTCTCTTTGGATCTGAAATAAAGGTGGCTGCAGAGGAGCTGGCTTTTGAAGGACATATTCTGGGCTGCTTTGAGACGGTTGCGATTGTTGGCAAGGCGAAACTGGGCACGCGCAACGGCATACTCTTTCATTATCATTTTCAAAGAAATATCTATCTCATCTTCAGGCGGGATTGTGTGATGGGGGTCGTCGGATTTAGAACAACCTTGATGAGGGCATGATTTGATAGAAAGGTAATCCGAGCCATCCAATACGATCTAGACCGTTAAGAGGGTCAGCATATACCCAATAGAGACGGTCGACACTGAAATAATCCTGTACCTCATTCTTCTGGAACGTAGCCTTCGGCTGGGACGTAGCCTTCTCCTGGGACGTAGCCTTTGGCTGGGACGTAGCCTTCGACGTAGCGTTCTCCTGGGATGTAGCCTTGGCCTGGGATGTCGTGTTCTCCTCAGAAGTAGCGTCTTCGCTGGGCGGAATAGTCTAAAGGTACGGTGATCTTTCAGTCAAAAAACAGATAGAGTGTGTAGACTTACCGTTGATTGTGATACCTCGTTATTACCGTCATTTTTCTGAGCGCATATCACGAGCACAGGGGTTAGAAATGTAGAAAGATACCGGCACATTTTCGAATGCAAACCTTTGCTTTCTTTTTGGCTAGTTCCTCAGCCTCAAGACTAGCTGCTTCAGCCGAGCGTTTCTGCAAAATGTGAGATTAGATAAAGTAAACAATATGCCATCCAATTAAACAATACATACCATACGCTTAATCTCATGTATAGATTGCAAAGATTTGACTACTTTGCTCTAGAGTAGGTTGAATAAGGCTCTTTTTGAGAAAAAAAAAACAAAAATGATAGCACACCTCTTGGAATGTAGTAAATTGTTAGTAGCAAAAAATTAGCATAATAAATAAAAATCATTCATTACCAACTACGGTACCGTTAAATTTACGCGGCAAAGTAGCTGTGGAAGAGCCAACCTCCTATACAGTAGTCATTAGCGGTGTTTGTATACTGAAGGCATGTATTTCCAACCTTTGATTTCTGAGAATAAAGATGTACAATAAAATGAAGCGCAGCGGTTGGTAAGATATGAGCCATACCTCTTTAGACGTACGCTCTTTTGAAGCGTTGGGGTCAGACTGTGTGGAGGCCTTGAGAGGCTCTGGGACCGGAGCTCGATTCTCTTTTTCAACTTCCTGAAACTCGGGGTTTAGGCATAAAAATTAAAACATCGGACTTGAAAAAAACACGCACATTGTGAGCTTCAGGCTTGGAAGAACCGGGTTTTCGTCCTGCTTTGGACTTTGCAGTTGACCAGTGGAACTTGAGAGTGGAAGCTTCTTCTTGCACAGGACTGGGCAAGGCGGTCAAACCAATTGCAGGAAAGGCAGTATTCATATTCTAGATAGCGTTCTGTTAAATTTATAACCCACGGCATAATCATGATGCTTGGTACCTGTATTTCAGAGTTAGAACGAAGCGGCTCTTTGCCTTTATTCTGGATTTTCCCATATAAACATTGAGCAAAAAATGCTAGGCAAAATTATAGAAAATAAAGAGCACCTTGACACCCTTGTTGGCCTTTGCAGTCACTTTTGAATTTAAGACTCTGTCCTCTTCATCGGATTGATCGCTCTCGACAAACTTAAGCTTGCGTTCCTTACGCGTTACAGATCCAGGGGTCTTCATAATCGATCGTGGAGGAGGCTTGGATTTGGGAGTTGATGAAGGGGAGACGTGACGCTCTTTTCGCCGACCGGTCTTTGTGCGAGAATCTTGAGGTTTAAGCGCGGGTTTTGATGCCTTTTCCTAAGCACGCTCCAAGGTCAATTACACTGGCATGCATTAAATTAACGCCCTCTTACACGAGTAGTATCTTCTTGATGGTGTTTCTTGGACTTGCCTGCCAAATCCTCGTCGTCGGCGCATTCCTTGTCATTGGAGCATCCCTCGTCATCTTCCACGTTGTTGAAGACGTGATTGAAGTTTTCCTCGTCGTCCGAGCTGCAACTAATATTGTCCATCTCTACTTCAACGGGCCCAGAGTCATTAGCAGCCGTTCCATCGCCAGCATCATCTCTAAGGACCTCAAGACGAGCGCCCTGAATGGTTGCAAGCGCCTTAATATATTTCTTGATGGCTTCTCGGTCAGGTTTCTCCTGTGAGTTCTTTTCATCCTCTATATCTTTGGTGGCCGTTGCAGAAAAATGGCTAAGAAACTGTTTCAAAAATTCGTCGATGGGCCAGGCGTGACTATATTCACGAAAGACCTTGGCATTTTTGATAGCCTGTACTCATTTGGGAGTCAGTAGGTTATACGTGCTTAAATAGTTTTTGAGAGAATCACATACCCGTTCTTTTGCACATCTTATTTTGTCTCTTGATTGACGTCTAAACGGTTGGCGAACATCCAGGTACTGGAAGGCAGCTAGCTTGACTATCCGCTGAACACAACGGCATTTTGGTCATCATGGGCGCACGTAACATCTGCATAAGAAGCTCACATTGAGACGCAAGTAATGTTCTTTTGTCAATCCCATGGCAAGCTCGAGGTTAAAGCCGCCAAAGGCCTCACCGCGTCCTGCCTGGCCAACGGGACGAGGTATTAGCCTATCATCCTCTTGGTCCTTAGCTACCTTGCATTAGAACATTTAATCCGTCATTTTAAAATCAACACGCACATAATTGATATTTCAGGTCTTTTACGACCTTGTCTTTCTCTGCTAACTCTTTTTCTTTCTGAGCCAATTGCTTAATCAGCTCTTCTCTTGAAAGTAGGCGGGGTTCCGAGGAATTTTCAGCCCCGGAGGAGTTTGCTTTCGAAGAGTTTTCAGGCCCGGTGGAAGGGTTGGGGTTTGCTTTCGAGGAGTTGTCAGGCCCCGCGGCGGAAGGGTCGGGGTTTGCTTTTAGGGGTTTTGCAGGCCTGGCGGCCCTGGACGGGTTTTGATTTGCTTTTGATGATTTCGGCGGCATGGAAGCTAGGAGGCGAAGGTAGTCGCTGTGTACTGTTCAGTTGAAGTTTCAGAGGTATATAATGCTGCGTTGGCGGAAAAACTCGGATTATGGGCACCTGCCCAGCTAAAAGATAATATACGCTAGTCCTTATTTGGTAGCATTATATGCGGGGGCGCGATGTTTGGGGTATACTCTCACGTGAGGTTGTTCTAAGCGTATACCTGGCGGTTTGCGTCGATTTCAACTTCCAAGTCCCAAAAGCCCAAGTCCTGACAAATACAGCATGTCCTTTAACGTAGGTTATTTCTCCGGAGGCCATTATGTTACCTAAACAACCGATGGCATTGGGCTAAAATTCTATACAGAAACACAACTGCGTCAATTCTGCAGACGGTAAACGTCCCGATGCCCCAGTCGACGTACCACCGGCGAGCCCAGCGTGCATTTGTTGCGTTTTACTTCCGATGGAGGGCCTTTTGAACACAAATTCGGTCGATAGCAGCTGCTTGCAGCCAACCAATTCCTCAGATACTACGCCCGCGGAACCTGCTTACGGCCAGCTGCCCACCATCGAATGCGTCTGCGGCTGTATATCGCTCCAGCAAACAGCCCAGGCTGCGTCCAGCAAACAGCCGCATCAAGTTAAGAAAAAACCCGTCCAATCAATCCCGCTTTGGCGTGCCTTTGTGCAACAGGTACAACCTGCCGTCCCTCCGAAACAGCAAGCCGTAGCCTCCTGCCAGAATCCTTTGAAGGGCGGGGTAAAACGGCAGGATACCCTTATTGTTGAAGACTTGCCTAGAAAGGATATAGGAGGAGAGAAACCCCGTTCTTTAAAGCGTAGCAATACGGAAATCTTCATTTTATAGTACGATAAGGCTTTGGAGCAGAAATAATATATCTACATGCCTTTATGCTACCAATATTATTACCCGGCCGCTTCAAATTTGAATATCTGCTAAATTGTCAGAAGCACTCAGGTTGGAAAGCAATGTGGTCCTACCAGAAAGAGGTAAAGTCAGCTGGGAAGTAGCCCAGTTGTTGATGGTCACCAGCCGTTGTCGATCTTGTGAATGACTAGTCTTGCAAAGATGATGTTTAGACAGATAGGTCTTAGACCACGCTTTGATATGCTCCTGCTTGATAACAACATTCTTGCCGCGACAAAGAACATGTTGATTGATGTGAAGGCCGGCTTCCCATGCGCAATCCAAAATGAGAACTTCTTCTCCCAGGTAATCTATCAACTCGCGAATAAACCAAGCAGTCCATTGGCAGTCAACAGGCGGAAAGTTAAACCAGTGCTCAAGGATGGTCGAACAAAATTGCAGAACGCAGGTCTTCGAAACGGTGTTATACTTAAAAGATCGAGGAGCGTAGATGTAAACGGATTCTCTTGGTTGAAACCCGCTGATAAAGGAAGCGGCGTCGAACTCCGCATTTGTTTGTACAGCCAAAACTTCTTCAACCCGTCGAACCAGTACACCCAAGCCATTTGAGATGTCGTCCTTGCTACGATAGGCTTGCTCGAGGACGCTGTCCAACCACTCCCATAATAGAACGTTGGAAAGGAGAAGCTGCTTTTGTTGGAATTGGAGATCAAGTTTCGAAATTGTCTTCTTCTGGCTGTATGAAGCGTATAATTGGCAGGCTCTACGGATGTCACATGAAATCACAGGCTGACTGAGAATTTCGGATATCAAAGACACGTCAAGCCACTTTGACTGCCCTTGAGAGGGAGTGTTATCGATTGGGAGGTCTTTTAATGCAGCCAAAATTTTTGATATGCATTCTGGCCTCAAAGCGTTCAAAAATTTGCTTTGTCCTATACAAAAGGAGCGGTCAGAAACCTTGAATTCAGGCTGAAACAGCGGAAAAAATTGAACCGACCTAGGGATGTTACCGAACTGCTATTCCTGGTAATTCGTTCTTTAGGAGCAGCATTTTTCTTGGAAGCTAATAGTTTTGTTTGCACAGCGGACATTTAGTAAGGTTTGAACTGACGAACCTTTCGATTTTGTGACCGTAGAATCTCTGTCTCCATGTAGATTGTCTTCGAAGTTCAGATTGATATCTGGCCCGGAGTCGCTTTCGGGATCCTTGCGATGGCTCATTCGGCGAGCCTTGCTTGAGGTCAAGGTCTCTAAATTTTTGCTTGTAGATATTTGAACTCGACGGAGACAAATAATACCTTTACATACGTTGTGATGTATTTCTACGCTTTTTGATAGGTAAATCCATTTCAGAAACATCCCTAGTCCGTGCCCGTTTAACCGCTCCTGTGTATGTGTCAGTTATCAGGACGATGAAAGCATAATAAAAGTAAGCAACTAACCCTTGCGCGAACCTGTTTTGCTCTGTAATCCAATCACGGCTTCTTCGTCGTGGTCTCCAGCGGTTACACACAAAGGAATAGACTTTGCTGAGCTTTCCATGTGTTTTTCCCATTCTTGTACAGCCTCTTGGAGTTCAACGTTACCGTACGGTGCTTCGGACATAGAATCCGAGTTACAAAGCCTTGCAAGATTCTCTGACGAAAGATCCTCGATGGATGAAACGCCTAATCCACTGAGGATGCCTGAGTA
This sequence comes from Psilocybe cubensis, assembly GCF_017499595.1. Taxonomy (NCBI): domain Eukaryota; kingdom Fungi; phylum Basidiomycota; class Agaricomycetes; order Agaricales; family Agrocybaceae; genus Psilocybe; species Psilocybe cubensis. Next base: position 817,744 of record NC_063003.1, read on the forward strand.
GTCGGTACCGATTTTGACATCATTGCCTCTCCATCCGGGACCCAGATCCCACTCATCCGCCGTAACTCTCTTATTATCGATAACCACAGAAACCATTTTCATGGCTAACGATTTATCAACGCGTGGAATCAATTCAGGAGGCAACTGACGGGCAAAATGCGTGATTGCTTGGAGAAGAAGTCGACTGAAGTGATTGATATGAGCCTTAGGAGAAAGTAAAGAACCTCCGTCCGCGGTCCATGTAGCTTGCTTGCACATTGGCGTCTTCGATAATTTGTGCGACCTAAATTTCATTTAAGATGCTGGGCATGATGTAACGTTTATGCTGACAGACGTACACTGGATTTCGCATTTCAATACCGATGGCAAAAGTTGTATCATTAACTCCAGCCGCAAAAGCAACGCTATCAACCCCGTCAATTAGTTGACCAGGAGGGTAACCAATGAGAGTTAGGCGATAGTAGATTTCGTTGGGTTGTTGGACGTAAATGGGTTGATGACCTCCATGGAAATGGAGACCAGAGAAAAATATGACGGAAAACTCCTCCATGAGATACGCCAATCCGCAGCATAAAATGTAAAAGTTTTCAGGCGCCACGTCGGCCCTGTAGCGACTGAGAACGTGCATACAAGTTGGAGCACCTGAACTGTCGGCAGCGTCGACATGTGCCATCCCAAATTTTCCGAGCGAGGATTCCAAGGCAACATCTAAGCCAAAAATGAAGTTCAGATTGTATAATAGTTATGCGGGACACACCATGCTGTGGAACTCCAGGAGCTACATTCAGTTGCCAAGACGGCCAGACGCAATTATCATCATATCCTACTGGCGCAAGCGAGGCCACCTCGGCTTGACGCTTCAGGCGCTGGAACAAATGCTTGGATGCTTTCTTAACTCCTTCAATGCCAGCTTTTGCCCCAGCCTGAGAATGCCATCAATTGACGTGTAAAACGTTCAGCGAACGACGTACTTGAAGTATATTGAACCGCATTTGCAAATCATAATCCCTGGCCTGAGTATACACTTTGCTCTGAACTCCTGGAGCGCTGAGGGACTTCTGTGCCTGTAGGGTTGATCCAAGGGTGTAGCATCGAGGACCGGACTTGATATTAACTGCGCGATCGCTTCGTTCAAACTGAATACCCCCCGAGTACTCTCCGTTTGTGTCCTTAACGGGTTTCTGCGAAGACATAAGTTCTTGAGGCCCCAAGATTTCTTCCTGAAGTCTGCGGCATTCTTGAAGGTCTATTGGATCTCGCTCATGTCTGACGGTTGTTTAATCACAAAATCAAACGCAAAAAAAAGATCCTTACTTGCTCAGTGTCCAGGATTTAAGTACATCGTCTCCAGGAAGCCCCGAACCGTATCTATCGCGTTCTAGATAAAAAATGTTGTCGCTTGGTTTTATGTATAGCATTCCTGAAAAATAGAAAAACTGTCATTGCCGGCGGGTGAATTACAGAAAGGGATCAATCACCTTGCATCTGTCCTTCTGCTGCAGTGCTCGGTACCTTCAAATTAGCGGAGTAATGGAATCTACGCCTCATCGCGTCCATTGACCAATCGGCAATGCCCAGGATGATCCGGGCCTTGGGGTCGTCGACTTTAGGGTGAGATTCAAGTTCGTATAGCACCGGAAGCCGAGGGTCGCGTCCAACAAGTTCCGTCATAAGGCGAGATCCAGCAGGAGCGCCAACTTCGATGCGGCTGACGTGAGAAGACGGAGTCGCATCCAATTGTTCAATAGTCGGACTGGTCTGAGGCGTTAGACGACGTGTCGTAAGGCTGGATCGAGAAGGAGAAGTATAGCTGCCCGCAGCTCGAGATGCAACATTCGATGGCTCAAAAGTTGTAGTCGTACGAGGCGTTCGGGGTTTAGAAACAGGAGCCGGTGTGGGCACTGACGCTAATACTCTGCGACGCAATACTGGACGGAGTGACTTTGGTGGAGGAGTGGCCGGCGCCGATGCAGTTGGGCGACTTTTACTTCTGGTCTCAGCAGGCATCTTGGGCTGTGGGGAACAGGAAGGAAGGAATGAAAACAACCCTTGGTAGAGGAGCATTACCAATACAAAAGCACGTACCAGGACTCTTTTTGGGAAATTGAAATACAGAAGTGTCCGTTCCGCTGGGCTCCTAAAGCAGCCGTCTCCGTATCCTCCTGCATATCTCGGGCACGCACCGATACTCGGCTTCCTTCATACCGCGGTTTCAAATTTTGCAGACCGCAAAGTATAGCCTACGCCATGAGAAAGCACCGCTTGGGGGATCGAGAATAAAGACAAGTCACAGCGCGTAGCGCCCAGCGGAAGTCATTCCGCGTCCCAGAGGATTGCTTTCGTTCAAGTCTCTACACTTAACCGGCCAGTACGTACATATTAATACCGTATGTAGATTCATGCACCCTCCCTACTCACCGATACGAATACGTATGCGATATGCGGCTATCGATTGGCACATAATGTGTGATATTCTTCAACTGGATTTAATTTATATTATTTTGGATTCGAGACTGCGCTGGCCTACGGAAAAACCGCCCTTGGAATGATGTACGACCTGCTTATCTGGGCTGGTTAAGATCTCCGTCCCGGTACAGATATGCTGATGATGACATACCGGGGCCAATCCATTGCGCGGGCTCTTCGATGTCGTCATACGGTATTTATTTGGGCGCAAATGCAGTCTTTATTCTGGCCTAATCGAGTCAGTAATGCAGAAACCTGAAGATGAAGGCGCGACTTCTGCTTGCGTGCGCACCTTATCTCTACCATTAGGTCGCCAGGCAGACTGCCCATCCGACGCGTACACACGCACGCAGTCGTACATGTACATGTTGAATTCTATAGCTATACTAGCTGCGTACGTATATATTTACCCGGTATAATCAAGCCTTGTTAATACACGCTAGCTACAGAGATGTACGAGATATTATATTTCTGCCTACTCTAGTAACTCTACTAACTAAACCTTCCCCTATCGCACCGCTCATGCTGGAGGAAGAGAGAAGAGGGAAACCGTGCGAAAATGTTGAATCGGCCTACTTGACGCACGGGATTTCGAAATCCATGCCGAACACCGGCATGGATTTCGAAATCGCCGGGTACTTATTCCCGATTCTGGCGATGATTGACTCTTTTTCCTTCCCCACTACCACTCAAACGCGTACGTTGTAGCAGCGCGCGTCAGACACAACAATGTCGATCGTAGATTAGGTAGCTTAGAACGTACGCGTTTATATACATAAATTTATAGTAATATGAACGCTATTCGTTCCTAGATCTGAAAACATATACGCGCATTAAATCACCTCGATCATGAAGAGGGTTTGTATGTTAGGATATCGGAACAGATCAAACACTCATAGATTTGTTTAAAGCAGCGTTTAAATGCCCCGAGAAATGTAGCTCGATTTCTGGATGTAGAAGCGGGAGTTGATGATGGCGAGGAGGTGGACTCCAACGAGGAAGAATCTGACCAGGAATTAGAAAGTACGCAAGCCCTATAATCTTGACTATTATCCTAGGCTGCGCATACCGCGAAAGCCACCCTTACAAAACAATCCCAGATGACTTTCTCGATGAACAGGAAGTGGATGGGCTAGACGTCCGCCCTCGGTCGCTGGATGAATATGCTCAAACAAACGATGAAGCCCTAGAGGCGTTGCTGCTGCGATCCAAGGAAAGAAGCCGTGCAGAATCAAACCGACGAAAATCAAACACTGTGGATGCAGAAGCAGAAGATGATATATTTTCCGCCAGTTTTTTGCCTGCATTAACTGCAACGGATTATCCCTTGTGGAAGGTGACTTGCCGCGTAAGTTCTATCCTAAGCTTCCCGTCTACTTTTTCTGTTGACGTTTCCGCAATATAGGTTGGCAGGGAAGAATTGGCAGTTGCGTCTCTACTATTCAGTACTCAGGATAAGCACAAAATTCGATCTGTTTTTGCTATTGAGAAGATGAAGGGATGTATATTTTTGGAAGCATTGTGGAATCTTGATACCGTCGATCTGTTGAAGAAGACTCCGGGAGTTTTGATAACCAAACGAGGCGTACAAGAATCATTGGTTTCACCTGATGATTACCGAGAAATACTTCGGGGACAAGGCAAAATCTCTTCTGCAAAACCAGGATCCTGGGTCGCCATCGCGAAAGGTGCATATCGAGGAGACGTTGCGCTGGTGAAGGAGACAGAAGGGAGGCTTGTACGCCTGTTAATGCTTCCTCGGCTTCCCTTACCAGGTACAAACAAGGCCAACAAAAGAAGGAAGACGGAACGTGCTGGAGATTCTGTTCTTTGGACGAAGACTCAGTGGTCGGAGTGGTTAGACTCTCAAGGGCGCTTTGATCAGGTTGTAGAACATACGGCACACTGCTGGCAAATAGGAAATATTCTTTTTGAGAATGGACTGATGCTTCAAGACTTTGGACAGGACTCCATCAATGTTGTCGTCGAGGAAATGCCCTTTCGCTACTTCCAGCTTTTCCAGCAATCCACACACAGCTCACTGGACTCCTCATACATGCTACGCCCCAGCGAGTGGAAATTTGAACCCGGAGAGCGCATTCTGGTTGCAGGTGATGAAGGATCGCAATCTAGAGAGGCCTCTGTAGCTGTTATCCATCCGTATTATCTAGAGGTTGCATACCAGACCCACGATTCGCCTAAGATCACAGATACCGCGCTAGTGCCCTGGATTCGCGTGACAAAATTGTTTCAACTTGGCGATTACGTTTCTGTACAGAGCGGGGAAAATCAGGGAACCGAAGGTTGGCTAATTGCGAAAACGGACGCGTCGGTCGTGATAGGACTTATCGACTCGAGCATTCTGACAATTTCAAGCTTGCAGGTTTTGGAGACTATACAGGTAGGACTTCTTTCCTTTTCGCCTTGACTAGAATTCCTAATAAAATATTCGATATAAAGACGGTAGAAGCGCCTATAAACTGGGTACATCTATCAAAAGCTCCTTTTCAACACCTGATGAAAGAGGACAAGAAAAAAAAAGTCACAATCCCTTCCGAGGCTCGTCATATTTGGTGTGATAGAGAAGTTTTGATAACAAAACAGCATCATCCTATGAAAACTCGCCGAGGAAAAGTGGTGGATGTTTTGCCTTCCGCCGATTCTGCACACAATATGAGATTATTAGTAGAGCTGTTGGATTACCACGCAGCTTGTCCTTTTCAAAAAATCCTTTTAAATCATGGAGACGTTATTGACATAAGGTCGTGATTTCAATTCTTACATTATGTGAAGCAGATGTTAATAAAAGTTTAACAGGACTCGCTTGCCTCTGGGAAATCGACACGCCCTCGAGGGGATATCTACCCTAGTTCTTCATAACCATGACAGCTCTGTCGACACTCAGTCCGCTGAACGATCTAGTACGCCTGTTCCCACCAGCCCAATCGCCGATGGGCAATGGGATCCATCAGCACCGTTGCCCCACGATCCTCAATCCTCAATGTCACCGTCGGAATTATCGCAATCCTCCCATGTTCTATTCAGCGAAATGCTAGTGGGACAGAAGGTCGCCGTCTATATCACGGGGGGTTCATTCAAAGCTTCGAAGCGACACTACTTTGTAACTATCGCTCGAGACGAAAGAAACCATTTTACATTCCTTTTGCTGCGCCAAAAAAGGCCATCAATGACTCTACAGCCGGACTGGGTTACGCCGAAGCATCCCAGTGGGACTCACACTAACAACCTGATGTTTGTCGTTGATGGAGAGAACCGACACCAATTTGTACGCCGGATCGCTCAGCGAGACTTAATAAACCAATCCCCCATCCTCTTAGTTAATCCAGTAATGAGGAGGCAAGGGCAATCCGATATATTGTGCGGGGTTCCTTTTGAGGTAGAATCTACTGCATTAGTCATTGTGGAGGAGACAGAATTGGAGAGAAGTGCAAGAGATACGCTGATGGCAGAATTGAGAAAACCATGGCGCTGCTGATATATCGATATGTATCTCACTCTAATGTAAATCGGCCGGACCCAAGTCGCGGAAACCAATATATTTGTTTATCAAGGCGTTTGCATTATATTACTGGCTTCTGAAACTAAAATGCATATCGCGACGTAAGTATCTTCCGGTTACGTTTGCTTCCTTGGATCAAGTGGCGTGGGCAATCTTTATGTTCACGCCAGCGAGCGCGTTGAGTTTTTTTCAAGCCTAGTTTCTTTCGCATCAGCTCTTTCCCCCTTGCCCACCTTTTGTTCGTACAATCCTCAGTCCTCGATTTAGGCCTTTGTCAATCATTGCAAGGTAGCTTATGTGCTTATCAAAGAGCTAGCATAACAATCTGAAATGCGGGTTCGTTCTAGCTGCACTGCTCGTAGCAAACGGATGTGTCGAACTCTCAATGTCTGCCACCGAGGGGACAAAAACACCGTGATTGCCCTGCTGGATCTCTGTTGTGACACAAAAAACTACCCCGGTATGCCCTTCATCTTTCTCAGAAAGTTTACGCTGCTCATTGCCTATCCTCGCACGTACGCAGAGGGAGTTGAGGCGCTACAATGCTACCTACAAAGTTGCTTTGAAAACAACATCGCGCTTTCACATGATGATGCGCAACTCTTCGCAGACTTCTTGCAAGACTACGTCCGATGTGCGCGCCGCTCTCTGGTATCAATTTCCAGACCTAGGACCATCCCACCGCCTGGGCCATCAGCTTTAGCACGCCTGCTCCTCATCGATTTCAAAAAGGATGACCTGATAGTTTCTTGCATCAAGGCCCTTGAGGTTTCTTTTGACCTCTCAAGGCTTGCACGACGTCGCACCCGGGCATATATTTTGGTCATGGTTCTGTAAGTCAAGGGCTGTCTATCAGCGCATTCTTGCTGACTCTGAGCACCATTTAGAATTTCAACATTCCTTCTGGCTGTATCAGAGGCGGTTGAGAGGTCTGAAGGTCAGCACTACATCCTGCAATCTTTCAATTTTCTCCAACGAGCAACCCGTGAAGCTCGGCAAGCCGGTATCTCGCGTACAGACGCAATCTATGCAGTCATTCATTCTCAAGTTGGATCGCTTTTCGGCTCCCTGTAGCCGTTTTGTTGGCCGCCTTGAAGAATAGGTTTTGTCTTTAGTGTCAGTTGGTTATTGGTTTTCTCGGTCTTCATTTCTACCTACTATGTTTGCCTCAACTGTCTTTCCTTAGGACAAGTTGTAGTAATTGAACTCTATTGTACGTGCTCCTGCATTCTATGCACAAAATATATTTGGGGCTCTTCGTTTGCTTGATCCATTGGCAAAGCGTTACTTACCAACGCCTCTCCCTCTCTAAAGCCTGTAGATCTGATCTGCTGCAAGTTAACTATGTTGAACCAAGCTGCTCAATGATGCCTTAACGTTAACTATGCATGATACGTACTTGTAGTGGGACAGCCGGTACCCCAGTATGTTGATGACCCTGTTCCGCTGACCAGTCATTACTAAAATATATATCACAATCGCCGTTAACTGCTCTTTTGTAATACCGGTTGCAAAGCCCTGAAACAGCTTTATAACCAAGCGCCTGTTGCTGCTTGCTGGTCCCATCTTTATTACTTCGGCGCTGCTAATTCTCTGGCCTCCATCCAACTTAATCTCCTCAACAATTGGATCGATTTCTCTGATTCTAGTTGACTTGCTAATTAGCTAACACAGCCCGATCCATAGTTGCTATGGATGTGGCGCCTCAACATCGCGACCAACCTCGCGTCGATGTCCCAACTCCTGAGACAAACCCCTTTCCCGTCCTCTCAAATCTTAATGATACCCACTTCCAACATCAATTACTCTATCTGGCAATGACCTGCGATACGGTTTTCGGTCTCACCAGGGCGGCAAATGCGCTCCACAACCTCTTGTTGGAGAACTGCGGGATTCTCGAAGAACAGATTATGACTTGCGGTCGATCCATGGTTGAAGAAGCGACTGAATTCGCGGACAACGACATTGTGAGGGCCTTTTCTCGCTGTGTGTTGGGCGTCATGAAGCACATCTTCTGACCACTCCTTAGTTTGAACTTGCCACTATTGTTGCTGCTATCCCCTCAGTCAACTTTCAACTGAACATGGATCTAATTCAAGATGCAGCACGCGCCGTCTATGTCGCAGCAGGTCTACGCCGAGACCTGGATGTACGTTTGAATTCCCATTCCTTTGATTCAAATTAACCGTAAGCTAACATTATGGGTCTAGGAAGCTTTGAAAATATGTAACTTGGCCTTGAAGAAGCAAGAGTGAATTATTTTTCCAAAGATTATTTATTATAATAAAGCGTCGTCGTCATCAGGTTCCTCAGGGTCACCTCCGTGAACAAATATAGTCCGCGAATACTCGTCACTTCTATCTACAATTGCCCACCCCTTCTGTTCTCGATATATTCTTCCAATGGCATTTGTGATTGACTGCAAATCAAGCGCTATTGTTGCCCGCTTGTCTGATTCCCTGAAGACCGTGAGGGTTGTTGCTGCATTTTTCCCGTTTGTTCTGTAGGGAGTCACAACAGCCAGCAGCCGAAGGGACCGCTTCCACAAGCCCCAGAAATCATCTCCAGGGACGTTGAATTCAAGAATTAATTCCAAACGTCCGTAACAGATCTCTGCATTCTCATCGATAACATTATTATTCCGGTCCTTTGTCACGCCAAGTAGTTCATACTGGCAGTAAATGTCATGCCCGCAGTTAATATATAATAATCAGTCACACTTAGGTATTTTCAGGGGGTAAATTGTCAAAAACGCACCTTCACCCAGGATCTGCTTCTTTTATTTTCAATTGCATGCTCTGAATGTACTTCTATCGTGTCCCCACCCATAATCCTGACTTTTCCCCAACTTACTAACGTCTGAGGAAGCCTTACTTGGATTGAGCGAGAGCTCTTCTTGATGATTGGGCTAATGTATTCCGCAATTCTTTGTCTAATGTCATGGCTTGGCTTATATGCTTTGTTTTGTGGCGCCATAAGGATAGAAAGTGGATCTAGTATTATATCAATTTGTTTAGGAAGTTGGTAAAAATTCTTATGGTCAACTCACACTGTGCATATAGGCGTTCACGTTCTTTCACTGAATCTCGCGTACTTCGAGAAGGAACCCCGCGCGCCTTTAAGTCATACAAGTTGTCAATCATAGAGAGATAAGCCCTGTTTATGACAGCGTTATCCATATTTGCCCATGGACTGACGTGGGATCGAAGTTTGTTTCTCATAAAACCGCAAAACCGCTCCATCCAAAACGTCCACGTAGCCCAGACAGGTCCACAATAGCGTATATTATCGCATAAGTGTAGCATGCCGTGAAGAGTCAATACACACATCGGCAGCCGGTCGTACTTATACTGGTAGTAAAGCCTGCAGACGACATTGAAGACTGATTTCATGGAAAAACTGACTCATGCTTACTTTTCGTAATCCTGGACCCAGCTTGCAATGCCTATTTCGAGCGCGCTAAGATCCTCACGCTTCATGGTCAAAGCTGTTAACTTTTTCATAATGTTAACCAGTCGAATGAAGTGCTGATAATAGATTTCTTTCTTGAATCTGTCCTTCAGAAGAAACGGAGCAAGGTATAAAAACCAAAATGACCATCCCTCTGCATTGAGATACTTCTTGTTGTTGTAGGGGTTTCCGAGTGCCCGGACAAAATACGAGGGTATCCACTGGACGGCATATTCGGACTCTTTGGCAATTTCTTCCCATATATGCCCTGGGATTATGAAATCATACTCCTCCTCGTCATCAAAGCCCTTGAATGTTCCCAACCACAGATCTACAAGATTTTTGACTACATTTAGGAACAAGAGATGCATGTAGTCCCAGGGCATCCCTCGAGCGTAGTCCAGTGATTGCACACGCTGAAGTGCAGGCATTCCCTTAATTCCCGTTTGCATAGCTATCTCTCCTCGCCGCTGCGCAGTTGGCATTTGAAGCATTTTCTCTGTGGTAATTTGCCAGTCGACATGCTTTCGCAAAGGTAAATTCAAAGGATCATAAATTTTCTCACGACGGGTTGCCAACAGTGGCACATAATAGATCCCATTTCTTTTCCCGGCAGGCTTGTAGAGTGCTCCGTGGATTCGACATGATCTACATGGGCACAAGCCGTTGTGCCCTTTGATCTTGAGAAATTTTTCCATTGCGACAATATCTCCGGTTGTAAAAATGCAATAGGCATGGAGAAGAAAGATGCTGCGAGTAAGGCAATTGAAGGTTTTGATGCCTCTGGCTAGCGTTGCCAATTCCTCGTCAAAAGGATAAAGGAACGATGTCAGATTTTTGGGGGCATTTGGCCCTGGAACAACCCCTAGACAAACGACACGTGCTGAATGAGTCCTAACGTCTGATGGTAAGCTTAAGATTTGCACAAGTATGGGCATCGCGGATGGTCCACTTGGCCTATATTTGTAGAGGAGAAAGCTGTCCATACATAACGACAGTGCAATATCGGTAGGAGCGGAGAAGTATTTATGTGGAAGCTGTTGTCCGTCAACGACAACGTAAGTTCTACGCAATTTCTTGTAATGTCCGCAATCAAACACATCCTCAATATCGTCCGAATCTTCCTTGTTATCGTACACGTTCTGTCTATAAGACAAAAGGTTCGCCGTTTCTGGATTTGCAAAAAGTGCCTGGAGTTGCGGTGATAGTGGGATATAACGGAAAATTCGACGAGATCTGCCTCGCGAATCGAAGCGGGGTTCCTGGCAATAAAAACATAGATTGTCGTCCTTGAATTCTCCCGTGTAAGCCTTGCACGAATTAATGCAACAATCGATTATTTGCGGCACAAGGTCTGACAACTTAGCCACACGATTAACCGTGGCTTTCCAAGAACTTAATGGCATGCGATGGACAAAATAATAGCGCATATCATCATAGACGGCGCGGGAAAAATTTGACATGATTCGAAACCTGAAAGCCTGTATATGGTCTACGTCCTTTAATGTGAGACTGTGGCGACCTGTAAAGCTTGCAGCTAAGTCAAACACATACTGAAAATCAAAGAATGTCAATAACTTACTATGCTCCATGACATCTATAAGGTCGGAGTTGCTGTCACGATCACTCCAATCTGAAGTGTCCTCTACGTTCAGTTCCTCCTCAAGCGCGAACCTTGCGGCTATTTCGTCTTCCTCCACATATTCAAAGCTAAAGTCGTCTGGGTGGTCGGAACGTTGGCCGGGGCCCGGGATTGAACCATCACTGCCCGTGGTAGAATTTGAAATTGTGTCGAGGAAATCATCTCTATGGAGCAAATTGTCTGCACTGGCAGGGCTCTCAAGGCCGTTGTCACTTCTAGCAGGTGTTTCCGCGTTCAACCGTCGGATGGGAATGTGAGGGCTTGTATCTTTGGCCTCATCCTCATCCGTCTGATGAAGTAAACCATCACTATAATGCAAATTTTCAAGACTGATAGGGGTATCAAGGCCGTCATCCCTTCTTGGAGGAATATCCACGTCCAACCGCAGGATTGAAGGCTGAGGGCTGGTATCATTTTGGGGTTCATCCTCATCCATTCGATGAAGGTTGCAGTTAACACGGAATTTCCCTTCCTGAAGACGGCTTTTCTCATCCTCATCCATCTCACTAAGCTCTTCATTAGCATCGTATTCAGCTATGGATATATCTGAACGCCCCCCCGGCAAATCTTGTTCTATTAATAGGTCTGAGTCGTTTATATCTGGATATCTGTGAAGTACTACAGATAAGCGTTCCATGCTTCATGCGATTTCGATGATACAACATACCCTGGACCGTAACTTGAGCGATCCAAAGCGTCGGCAGAATAATCGGTTTCTTCCTCCGTGTCGGGGGGTGGTGTCCTTCCAACCCTCCTGTAATGTTTAGCCCGAGTTTGACGCGAAATGGGCTTACCCATACTACGGCAGTCGAGTGCGCAACCACAAAGCACCTTTCCAGTTCTCTTTCGTCGGCGAGTCTGACGACGCTTGCGATGCCGGGTAGTGCGACGCATCGATAACTAACTTTACATACGTATATATACCAATTAAGTTGAAAGACAAGGCAGTACTTATGCATGAATGAAACCTACCGGCCGGTGCACGAATGATATGCAAGTGTTAGGAATATTGTTCTTATTGTATTTCTCAATCCTATCTATATACTAGTATCGTGTACTATTGAAGCTCACTAATTGTCGTTCGTTCGATTACAGTGTAAGAGGGGAAAGGAAGAAACCCTTCAAACACGTGCAAAGCAGGCGTAAGTACTCTGCGATTCCGAAATCCATGCCGACTTTCGGCATGGATTTCGGAATCGCGTATGGTAAGTTTACGGCTGCGAAACCGAGGCACGTTTTCGCAACTTGTTCCTTCCCTTGATGGTACAAACACAACAGTCAAGCAGAAAATCGCCGTATGTACGCAGTTTTGTACATAGTTTCGGGAGAACAGTAAGCTGATACGACCTCTTGACTGACAAATTAAGGTATTCATCGTGCTTCCCGGCCCAGCGTGAACAACACCCCTCGTCTCGCTTCCCATACCCACCCTCACCTTCGTCGCAGCATCCCCATGATTCATAATATAGCACATTAAAGTCTGTACACTCAGAGACTTGAGGCACAATGACACAATCGGCAGTGAGAGGGGCGGAGGATGCGGGGCTTGGTCGTCTTCCTGAGCGACATCCCGCTGATAGAGACAACTCACCATCATCGATCAGCACCTCCCTTGGGCGTGGCAAAACAGAGAAAAAGATGTCTCCAGCATTATCGTAGTTATTAATTAAGCATACTCATAGCTACATACACATAAAATTTTGCAAGCTGCTTGTCTTGAGGTCTCGTCTTTTTGAATGGTCTGCACCTCCAAGTTGCTGCTTGTCTTTGTCAATAGAACAGTAATTATGGTCTGGGGTCAACATCATGAACGACCGCTACGGCTTTCTCACTGAAGAGCTCAGTCTGACGCAGAGGTCAGTCGTCCTCACTCTGCTTTCTAACTCCTCATTAACCTTCATATATATAAATGTAGACTTTAACGACGAAAACAAAATCCTCTTCTGACAGTTTATTATCTATGAGCAGCGTGGGGCGAGTTCCGGGAGTCATTAGAATGCTGTGATCGCATACAGGAAATCACATTGCAGCAGCCTCCGAGTTGCGCAGGTTTCAGGAGCGGCCGATGGACCGGCGGACGTTCCTACATTGGGACCACCATCCGCCTACCTACCTGAAAAGCTGGCTTGCCAACGTTGACGTTAGGTCCCAGATCGGGCATGTTTGCGAGCTGAAGGAAAAAGGTAAGCTTTTCCTTCTAATTTTCTTCTTTTTGTATACCTCAATCTAATTCATTGTGGCGCATGTGGTTTCTATTGGAGGAGCGTATACTACCAGCCTAAATTTAACAAGAATTACAAAGGCTACCCGCAGACTGTCTACCGAGATAGACCGAAATCCCGCTTTTTGGAGTTCGATCAACCTTCTCGACTTCTCAACCAGTTCCAGACAACTTCGGTCATACTACTCATCTTAGACGGCATCTGTGCCCTGCAGTACATCGAGGAGCAGCCGAAACCTTCATCACCCGCCGTTCATCAGACACTAGATTGCTCGTACAGCATTCCGGTCGCCTTGAATCCTAACGACGAGCAGCAAAACGCTGATTGTCCTGGGATATTATGAGCAGCAAGTGTTTACGGGAGAGTATCGCCATTCTTAAAAACGCATCGATTCTGTGAGTGTGTTCTATCACTGTCAGTGTCATCTTTGATTTTAACATCCAAAGGCTCAGGCACTACCGATAAGATTGTTGAGACTCGGTAATGACGCGCTCAAACGACAAAGTTTACTTTCAATGCGCGTGCACCTAATTCCCAGCCTATTGCACGGTTTCTTGGTCCTAAAAGTGCATTACTATCCACTGTAAGCGTTCAAATTCCTGGATTTAGAAGCCAATATATATATCTAGGATAGTAAAGTGGAACAATGAATTAATTAAAGCGTTCTGCTGCTCGTCCCAGCCGTTCAACACGACGACAAGCGGCTCATTGATCCGCTCGTCATCCTCCTCAACCCCCTCTACACCTGCCGCGCCGCCTTCCACCCAAATGACGAGCAGTCGGGGTGGCATGAAAACAAAGGAACGCGCATTCTGACGCGCCTAGCGTGATCGTGCAGGACGAGAATCAGGACGAGAATTAACACGTGAAGTGGTGACAAAGCAACAATATCGGCATTACGTTCGAAGCGGGACGACACTCATGCAGGTGAAACCGCGTCTCATAGCAGGTGCAGCTGCATACCCAAGGCTGGCCGAAAAGAAATCGAACCGAGCCGCGAGACAATGTTGAGCCGGATGGGAACTTGAACAAGGAAAAAGCAAGGGGTACCTCCGGTATAGTCCTTCAATGTGACTCTCTCCAACCATCCTCTCACTCCTTTCCGAAGTTCTGCATAGACGCCGAAGCACCGTAGCAATATGCCCCCCCCCTCTGGTAGGTAGTTCGCCTTTCGCCTTTCGAAAATACGCTAATACTGATCACCTGTGTTTGGCGTGCACACCAACGGTAGATGAAGACCACCAAACCGTGACCAAGTAGAAGAGTGGCGCCACCACCAAGTTTGACCATGGGGATGGTAATGATTCGGATGGCTCCAGTCGCGACCATTCAACACATTCTGAAGACAACGCCCAGCATTCAACCAAACCCGACGCCTCATTGCCCTCTTTCAAAGCCATCCCAACCTCGGGCACGTTAACCTCCTTCACGAGCCCCATCGACACTGGAACCACCGCACTCTCTACATTGGCTGCCATCGCCGACGCTGCCGACCCCACATCCCCTCCCGCTAACGAGGTAGCATCCATCAACGCCGCCGCCGTTTCGGTTTCTATCATGGCCTGAGCGTCATCATTTGTCGAAAAACCCCCTGTCTCGTCTACTGCGTCATCGGACGTCGCTGCTGATCCGTCGCGTTCGAGATTGCATACCCCGAGGCGGACGGTAACAGCGGCGACGAATCGAAGCCACGCAAGGGCAAGGCCAGAGTTCGAGCGAATGTTAGAGTTGGCAAGGCGAAACCTCGGGGGAAGCCCTCTGCGCCAGCTGCTGCTGCGAACGAGAAGAAAGAGAACGGCGTCAAAGTTAATGGCGCCGCCTCTTCCAATCCTTCGGTCGATTCTGGAGACAACATTCCTTCGCCAACGACGAAGAAAGGCCCTCCTGTACTTCAGATTGATACTACTGTCGAGGAGCCTGCGGACGATGCGGCTGCTGCGATTGCCGATGACGACGATATGGACGTTTCCATGGAGCATGAAGACGCCGAACCAGAGGAGGAGGAGGAAGAAGAGGAGGAGGAAGAAGAGGAGGAGGAAGAGGAAGAAGAGGAGGAGGAAGAGGAAGAAGAGGAGGAGGAAGAGGAAGAAGAGGAGGAGGAGGAAGAGGACGGTGAAGAAGAGCGTGAAGAGTCCACCCATGAAGAGGAGGAGGCAGAACCTGTTGATGGAGAAGCAGCCGACGGTGAGCAGGAGAACGAAGAGGAGGCGGTCGAAGGAGAAGGTGACGGCGAGGAGAATGAGGGTGAAGGAGACGAAGACCACGAGAACGAGCAGGACCAAGAAGATGCTGAAGCCGAACAAGACAATGAAGAGGGCGAAGAGGGCGACAATGACGAGGATCCTTCGCCTGGCGATGTAGACGCCGATGTCGAAGATCACGATGGCAATTTGCAACCTGCTCATCGCGCGGAAGCCCTAGACGTTTTGGCCACCATTGAACTCAAATTCGCTCTACTCAGAGAGCGAGTATATGTGGAGAAAATGGAGGGCTTAGCTTGGGAAGAACTCATGGTTCAATCTGGTAAGTTCTGTCGTCTATTGTTCACATCCGCTAGGTTTATATCATTTTATCTTGTTATAGCTATACATCCGGAAATGCTACATTTACAAAAAGAGCTTTCCCAACGAAGAGACAAGCGCCTCGAGCTCGCTTCGAGGAAGCGCTCCTACGAAGTCGCCAACGCGGAAGCTCGTCGAAAGGCGGATGAATCAGGAGTTTGGAGCTGGTGGAAGGTAAATATGGCTATCATCTAAATTCTAATCTTACAACGTCTAATACTTGATTTTCTAACACCAACAGGTTGCCAGAGATGATCTTCAGACCGAAATGATCGCTGAAATGAGCAGAAAGCGACGCCGAATGGAAAGGGATAGACGAACAGCTGAGAAACATCAACCGCGTACGCATCGATTTACGTTTATTTTCAATTTTCATACTAATTGGAGTCTGTTTAGCACGGCGCATTCCAGTGCAGCAATACATCGCTGTTCCACCTCCATTGCCTAATATGCGCAAAATCGTCAAATCTTATCCGTTCGGAAGTCGAAAACATAATAAAGCTGATGCGCATCACCATCACCACGCCCACCACCCTAAAAATCTGGTGTATCCTGAAATATCCACCCTTTCTGCAACAGACATTGCCAACGACCTGGAATTCTTGTTCCAGAATAGCAAAGCGTCCGCCGCGTACGACGTTCAGCAATCTCTTCATTCGCATCATCATCATCCCCAACAAACCTATTCATCATCTTTCGGACCTCTCCCACCACGAAACGGAATCAGTGGCATGGGTGTGGGCATGGGCAGATCATCCAGTATGGGTATCACGTCCAATGGTCCACCTCTATCTTCTCATATGCCTCCGCCATCATCAATGGGGCCTCCTCATTCCAATTCAATGATGCAGCCGCATCAGCACGGTATGGGGTATGATCAGTACGGTGATATCCCACCATCCTTCGGTCCCGGAGGGCCACCACCACCACAGGGTAGAATGCGCGATCAAATGAACAGTAATTCATATCCCCCACAGGGACCTGGAGGCATGATGCCGGTTGGACCTTCGTCGAACAACTCGAGGGACCTCAACTCGTACTCGAATTTCCCAGGCGCAGGCGGACGCTCGCAGTCGCATTCTCATGGGCCGCCAATGCCTATGTCGGGTGGAGGACATGGCAACGGTAACGGATACCCTGGAGATCATGAAATGAGTAGTATTGGTCCTGGTGGACAAGGCAATTCTACAGGAGTTGGGCACCAGATACATCCGTACCATCCGTACTTCGGTCAAAACAGCATGGGCCCTGGGCCAGGTAACCAACACTCCCAGCAGCAACAGCAACAATCTCATCAACCACCTCCACCGCATATGTCAAGCCATCACAGTGAAAATGTGAAGAGTGGGATGAACGGCCGTAGGTCAGTGTCTCCTGGTCCGATGATGTCGAATGGTGCTCGGAGTGGCCATGGACCCGGTGCCAAGTCGAACGGCAATTGGATGGGAGCAGGCATGGGTATGCCCTCATATAACCTATGTGGGGGTGGGGGTGGCAAGGGAGATTGGGACCCAAGGCTATTGCAAGAAGAGGAAGAAAGAGAGCGGATGGCTCGAGATAGGGACCTTCGGGAGAGAAAGAGAGACGCGAACGCGAACGCGACAATATGGAGTGCGAGAGGATTCGAAGAGACCGAGAATTCCAGAAGATGGACCGGGAGCAAGAGAAGACGCGAGCATCACATGCAGCAGCAACATCGTTCTGCCCTGCCAGGTTCGTCGCACCCAAGCCTTTCACATTTGCATGCTGGTTTCACAGGTGGACCGCCCCCGCCCCGTCCGCCCCAAAGATCTGGCATCATACCCTTCATCACCACCATCGAATCCACCATCACCACGTCGTTCATCACCATCACGGGCAAGCGTCGCAGCACGCGTCGTCCTCACTGCCGCCTTCTAGGGGTCCACCTGCCTTCATACACAGTCCGAGGTCGACTCGAGATTACGAGAGCTCGCGGCCTCCATTGCTGCATGCCAGCTCAGGACCCAGCCATTCTCATTCAACGGAAATATGGAAAGGGAGTCTGGTCATTGGTCATCCAAAAATACAGAAGACCGTCATCGCTCTCATCTTGACTTCAGAGACAGAGATCGGGACCCAAGGGACAGAAACAGAGACAGAGAGCGGGAAAGGGATCGAGAAAGAGAGAGGGAAAGGGACAGGGATTCCAGGAAAATTCTTCCTTCAAGACACTCCTCTGGCCCTCCTATACACCCTCTCGACGACCGAGGCGATCGACCCATGGCTATGCCCTTCGTCATGGCGTCCTGTCAGGCTATGCAACAAACCTCTGCAGGCTCGTCCTCCGGCTCTCACATGAACGGCTTATATAGGATTAGGTAGTTCTACAGCTTCTCCTCGAGGCCCGCCGTCCTGGAATACACCTGCCGGACCAGAAGAACCATCGTATCGCATCCCTTCTTCTTCCTCTGCTCCTCCGCCTTCAGGCCCATATCTAGGATCTTCACCAATCCAAACGCACCGTTATGTATCTAACAGCGGCCCACATGGTCCACCTCTATCTCGCATGCCGAGCAACAACCCCTCTTCAAGTCTGAGCAGAATGGCATCTCCTTCAATCCCTCCAATTACCAGTAGTCGCACCCGGCCACCCCCGAGTCCCTCTTACTCTACATCGATGTCAAATTCACATCGCTCCCCAGTGACCAGGTACGCTGCTGACTGTTAAATTAACTTTTTTTTAAAGGCACTAATTTCAAACAATCGCGCAGTCCCAAATCCCGGCCATTGTCGCCCCCGCCGCCCAGCGGAAGCAAACAACTTCTTTCTGGACCTTCAGGATCAGGTTACTCACCTTCACCACGCCTGAGTGGACCTGGTCGCACCTCCACGCCGATTGGACACCATCCGCCACCGTCGCCGACGTCGTCGGGGTCGCTGGCAAACATCCAATCGGAGGGGGTGATGAAAAACGGCAGTCACCATCCTCGTATCCCGTCAGCAGCCGCACGGCATCGCCTCTCATGTCGTCATTACATGCGCCCCTGTCGGGTTCGGGCAGACCGACGTCAAATGGAATGGGCGGAAGCAATGCATTAAGTGGCGGGTCTGATCGTGATCGAATTGAGCGGGATCGGGAGCGACATGCGGTCGCTGCTTCATCGCCAAGGCTGGGATCTACAGTGGTACACCCACCACCGTCGAAGTTGAGTGCATAGTGCAATGGTATTATTGAATAATTGTGGACATACAGTATATCGTTTTCGTATTTTTTTTCCTATTATTTTCTCTTCGTTTTCTGTTTCTATATTTTATTGTATCATGGTATCTTACCCTTATTTTGTTTCCCTCCCCTTCTTCTTCTTCTCTCTCTCTCTGTCCTGTTTCATTTTTATCGTCTCATACCTCATCTTCTGGTAGCGCTGATCACCCTGCTGATCAGCCGTGGCCTGTGGATTCAATCGACACATGGAATTCTCAATCCGCGGAAATGTGCGTACCTTTATCATGCTTTGAACTCAGTTTTCTAATTATTGCACATACTTTGATAGTTTCGATATTGGGGCCGGCATTACGACTAGCGGAAACAACCTTGGGCAACATATCTACGCCCAAATTCAGTCAAGAGCGGTTTCTGCATCGGATCCAGCCGATATCGAAGAAGATGGTGAACTCGACTGGCTAGCCAAGTCATTCCAATCAGGTAAGGTATCAACAAATCCTTTACCATCTTTGCTTACCTTTTCTCGAACTTGCAGTGGTGCCCAATGATCACAACATGCAGGACTTGGATACCGGAGACAAGGGTCAGTAAAGATTTTCAACGAGGTCGCGGCAGCAGCAGCGAGCGAACCGTCTCCGAATCCTCGTTTTCAGCCTCTTCATATGAAGTTGGCCTTGTGCATTCTGAGCCAACAACTCCCACATCAGTAAGAATTTCACTCATAGTCCATATTTCTGCCTTTTAACCAGAAATTTAAATAGCCTGATGCGCCGAAGGGACTGTTTCCTGCTTCTCCACACAGTACACCGCCGCAGTAGCTCTTACACTCTACGAATTCGATTATAGAACCGCCCAGACTGCCATGCGCCCTGTTATCAGCCTGGACCTCGATGAACACGCCATCAGCATCCCCTCTTCCTCGACTCCAGGGTTCATTCATGCCGCCGAAGTTCGATCTAGTGGGCCGATTTCACAGTGCTCTCCCGTTATCAGCTTTACCTCCAACCGCTTTTCGACCGAAGCGCAGTACCGCTGTGTCTCGGACGTGTACATCGATGGAAACCAGGTCTACAGCATGCCTGCGCACTTGCAGCTGTGTAGTGCCAGCTCGGACGGAATGATTGTTTACAAGATGGAACTTGGTAACGACGTCTGGGCGATTCTTACGAGGGACTCTGATGGTGCGTCTTCTTTATGCGTATCCGCGCTTGATTACGACCTTCGGTACTTACTCTTGATTAACAGTCCATTCATCTTATACCATGACGCAGAACATCTTTACGGTGTCTACTGGAACGATTCACGACGAGATTCCTGTGTTCTCTATCAGCTATAAGTGCGTTGAGCACGAAATGCTCCTCCGCCTTCAAGATGCCGATGAAGCGCGCCAGTACTTGCATGGCAACGTGTACTTCAACAGGAACCCCAAAAAAGTGTACATAGGCTGCGAGTTGATTCCTGGAAAACCTGGTACCTCCTGCTTTGGGCTTCGTTTTGGGATGAACTCTTGTAGCCAGGTTATGAGGAGATGCGAGGGTAAAGTCAACGATGGGCTATTGCAGGCGGTGATAACTCTCTCCCTACAAACTAACTCGAATCGGCCACTACGAATATACGCGGATTCGTCGCAGTTCACTTCGCTCATGACTGTGAGTGCGGGCGGACAGAGTTCAGGGATTGGTCAGGGAAAAACGGAAAACTTCTGCGCACGGCATGCACTATTCTCCGGTGTCACTCTACAGCATATCATGCTAGGGCGTTTATATCACAATAATATGCTATTTCAAGAAACATTATATCACAATACTATGGTATTTCAAGAAACATTATCGTACAAATTGCTGATAAGATAAACTAAGCAGTGATTTATTTACAAGTCCAAAAGTAAAAGCCAATACGAAAGCATGATGAAAGCGTAGGAGAGTAACGTGTCAAAACATGGAATAGTCGTCCAAAAAAGCGGCTTCAAAAAACAAAGGGAATGTGAAGTAAGGTATTACGTCGAAAAGGAAAGTCATTCACGATTAACGACGCGTGCACAAGGGATGGTATGACGTATTGATGTTGCATTGCAGGGACGGGCTAAGTGGCGAAGGCCCTATGCGTCGTATGGGTCCACGGGATGAGTGGTGGGCAGTAGTGAACGCGACTGGGAGCGGTGGTTTCGTCGCAAACGTGGGACCGACGTAGTAGATGGTTGTCTGTCGCTGTGGTCCTCAACGTTCGCTGGCGACTCTTTATATAGAGTAGTTAGCAACTGGACTAGTTGGAATATATCGGAGCAACGCACCTTCTACATGTGAACCCGCCTCTACATTCTTTCTCAATCTCCTCTCCCTCAACCTCTCGTACAAATTTTCTTTGATGTTCTCCGGCAGAACTTCCTGGCATCGGTTGTAGAGCCAGAGGCGGGCTTTCTCGATAATGGCCATAATGTCGCCGAGGAACGTCAGGACGATGCACAACATCCCACCAATGAAGATTGGGACTACCATCACGAGATTAAAGTAGTGCGTCGCTTTGTCCACAGGGATGTTCAAGTCGGGCATGATGAGTAGAATGAGAAAATTTAGGATGGTAAGAGAGGTTGAAGGAGTAGTTTTGAGGGAGGATGTGAGGGAGGTGGAGGTTATTGGAGAAGAGGTGTGTATGTGGAAGCTGTGCAGGTGAGCAGGCTCTTAACAAACGTTGACAAACGAATCAATATACTCAGATAGAAAAGTTTTGTACACTAATCATATGGCTAGGGTAAGTTAAGTACTGTACGCGATCAGGATTTTTACTTTCGTTATACATTTCATTGACCTTTGAGGTTTTCCTTGTGCTTCGAGGGAAGGAGGGAAAGAGGCAACAAAATCGAATAGTTAATTAAGATTCGATGCAAACGTCGCTCATGGCCTCGATATCGTATACCAGGTTTTCGCACTTACCCAACGACTTCGAGCTCTCGAGGGCCGTGTACTGCAACACATCTCTTCCATTTGCTTTACCTGTTTGAAGCGTCGTCTTACGGTTTCTCTTAGCGCCCAATTTTGTTACTTGGTTGCGTTCTTACACATGTAAAATTATCTGTATCACGCGCCCCTAAATTTGCTGATTTGAAGTGCACGTAAATATGTAGTATCAAAATCGCACTAAATATAGTTGTCTGGCTAACAGTGTGTCCAATACTCCACAAAATACTGTTTAGTTTCCCAGAAAATGTGATGTATTGCTAAAGCACTAATAATAATAATTTCATTCACACCAAAATGTCTTCTTTCCGTCATATCAGCTATTTTTATTGGTTCTAAAACGCCAAGCGATCATGTTTCAGCTTTCAGCATGGGGAAAGGTGATTAGATCAATAATTATGAGTGTGAAATTTGTCATTGTAATTTTCAACAGCATTTTTTATTGGACAAATGGAGCAATCGCTATTCGCTCAGTATATTTTAGTGTTCTTGGGTCCCACAGTGCTGACAGCCTGGAGTCCACGAATTATATGATGATCAGAGTTGATGGTGGCCTCTGTTTCAGTGCACAATCTGCTGTGTAGAAGGGAATTGCGGATAACATCAACTGTAGCCTGTAGGCCTCTTGTGTTTTGGTCGACACCAAGTCCGACAAGACCGACGACCCGGATCCCTTGCCTTCCATTCAAAATTTTGAGTTGCCGTTTGACAGGGGTTATTTTGAGCATTAGGATTATGAAGAGGTACCGTGACAATTCTCAAGCTTATGTACATGGAGTGTTCGCTCACATTATTTTGTCAATCAGAATTCCCCTTTCATATCTTTGTGACTATTGAAATACTAGTAGGAGAACTCTATGATATTGATCTTCGGACGAAAGCTATTAATTCGATGATGAATAGTTGACCCAAAGTTGACCATTGACTATAAGATGCAATTCGGAATCCGGTAGTCGTTGGCTGTCGTTGGCAATCTCGTCATATCTTAGGATGTCGCGAGAACAAAACCAGAGGAGCGTTTTTGGATTGGTCATTCAAGATCTTAAAGGGATGTACCAAACCAGACGTACCGTATTATTCCTGCCCGATTGCGAGGACCAACTGGAAACCAAGCTTTCAGCAAACAGTCAAAACTCTTTGATTCAGAGGGTCCGATGCCGAGTTATAGAGCATCAACATCGTGTATGCTGAATGGGTCATGGGTGAATTAGATGCTCGCCGCATTTGTTAAGTTGAGTTCATAAGAACAAATAACTCGTTAGAATAATGACCTTATTGGAATGGGAATGGGGAAGCTGCTACCTCGGTAGTGGCTGTCAAAAATTATTGCTATGATCAGTGCGGCAAGCAAAGTGGATGGTTTAAATTTTAGTAGGCATCGGGATCCGCGAATCGGGGCTACGTGTTTCGACGTGGACGTGATCAACGATAGGTTAAGTAGGCAGGCATTTCTGAAGACTCAGCGCTATTCAGAAGTTTTCCATTAACTGCAGTGTGAGTGCTGGTAGAAATTTGTTGTAATATAGAAGTCAGAGACCAGCGCTTCTCGGTCGATTCAAGGTCGGTGGTTCGTGAGAAAGTTTTAATTAACCTATTTTTCTTTTCTACTGTGATCCCCCAATCTCACCAAAGCATTACTTAGAGCTTCTAGGCCCCAGTTGATAACGGATCACTCATGATTTTCTTTACAGGGTCTTTGTCGAAAATTGACAGTCAATCAACTTAAAACGAAGGCAATACGCAAAGGCAACGTATAGGCAACGCAAAGCCTTGCTTAAGCTTTCCCTCGTGCATATCCAGAATGAATCGAAATCACCACCTCGCGAATCAATTTCCGGCGTAGCATGATATATATTCATGAGGTAGCTTGAGCTGCCCCCTGCATCTTTCTCTCCTGTGCCCTACAATGACATGTTCTCAGTGTAATGCGGACCTTCAATGCGATAAACACGCTCTCGTTTCGTTGACGGAATGGTCTCACAGCCATATCAGAGACGTATTTGAATCGACCAGCGAGAAAGAATGTATTCAAGCTATTCAAGGCACGTTTGCTAGCGATATAACTGCATCAATCAACGGGAAGCAAGCAAATTTCGATGAGATTGTAGAGTCCGTATTAAGGATTCGAGGAGGGTCGGAACATGGATTAAAAGTGGAGTGGAGGGAGAGTGTAGAGGCTCCTCGAGATGGCAGTAACAGAGTAAGAACCTCTTTCAGCCGATTAGTTGACGAATTTCATGGAGGACTTTATAGGCGGGCACCTTCGGGGGGTCGTATGTTATTCATGGTATCCACAAAACGAGCACCAAGGACGGTAAAACACTAGATTTCCAGAGGCAGAAAATTATAGTTGTGCAGTAGGCTATTTTTTTTTTCAGTAAAACAAAGTTATTGAATTTATTTTGAAGGATTAATTCTCTTTCAGACAATGTTAGATTCGACAGTCGCAGAATAACCAATCTCGTCTTCGTGGCTGTCGATACGCTGGTAAACAAGTATGTATTAGCTGCATTATTCAATTACAAGGCTGACCATGGTCTTCCGCCAATCAGCTGAAGCCTTAAAAGTATCTGGAACTAAATGGCGACAGTGTAATAATACATACCCAACACATCATAGCAGCACATTCCAATGTGATCACGTCAAACCTTGTGTCTTATGATGAACTGGGAATTGAGCGACATGGGCGGGCCGCAATCGCCATATACTTGCTCTTACTCACCCAATGTATTGTGCTGCGCACAGCCTAAGCACCAAACATGATCCATGATTGCTTGCTGGTATATTTAGGAGAGTCCTTGATGCTTCTTTCTTCACTCCTTGATACTCAATCGTGCTACCAATGGATTCGAGCACACCTCCTAATACTCTGTCATATTTCCCCTCAATTGGCGCGTTTATCGATAACGGAGCTCTTCAGATTGTGGAAGTTCTTACGACTTGGGTCGGATATTCTGGTGTCGTCTATCGGGCAGTCGATACCCGCACCCGGCATCCTTCGGGTCAAAAGAAATATTTTTCTGTGAGATGTCTTTGTATCTCTGTCTTCCCGAACACGGCAAAACGTCAAAAGGAGATATACTTACGAGGAGTTATGTTGCACCGTCTTGCATCAGCGCATCCAGGAATCATCGATATTCATCATGTGTTCGAGCAGGATAACCGTTTATACATTATCACAAACCATGCGCCAAACGGCAATCTGGCCACTCAGATCTTTGAAAAAGGTCGCTACATTGGAAGAAATGCCGATATAAAGAGTGTTTATCTCCAGTTACTGGAAGCAGTCGATTATTGTCACTCCATCAGAATTGCACATATGCATTTAACGCCACGAAACATAGTTTGCTTTCAGGATGGTCTTCGCGTTTCGATTACCAACTTTGGCCTTGCAACCACTGAGCGGTTTAGTGAAAATTTTCGCCAGGGAAGCGTTCGTTATATGAGCCCCGGTACGCCCTCTATCCCAAATTTTCCAAAGTTTGATTCAATTTTTACCTTTGCTTTTTAGAGTGTCATGGCGCGCAGTTTACCCATACCGGAAAATATTCTCCAAAGTTCAACGACATTTGGTCGCTTGGGATTATTATGTTGAACATGATAACTGGACGCAATTGCTGGATGGTAGCCACACCGGATGACCCCTTCTTCCGAGATTATTCGAACAGTCCTTTTGATATCTTGCCAGTAATATATCCCATTTCTTCTGAAACGAACAACATCCTCTCTCGCATGCTCCATCCCAGCTGGTACCAGCGAAGCACACTACATGAGGTCCGCATGGCCGTTGAAAACGTTACCAACTTCTACTCGGAGGATGCCTTTTTTTCAGGAGGCATGGCATGCTTCCGTCGTCAGGAAATTAAAGAGAGTCCCCTCACGAGAGCAATGCGTGAACAACACATACTCTCAGAGGCTCCCAGGTAGTATTACTTATATTACCTACTTGGGTATTATTACTGATCCAAATTCGCTTTAGCAGAGACAGATCTGAGGATGAAATTGATTTAAATGTTGAAGATATGGATTATTTTCGAGAAAATTACTTGAATGATTCCACACTTTCACTCAGTACGGCATATTCCAACCCTCATTCTAGCATTGAAACATGCGACTACGGGCAATATTATACGAGACATGCAATCTCTGATGATTCGCTAGTACTTGAAGCTGGTAAATGCTAGTAGACGAAATAAAATTAGATTTAATGATGTAACTGTATTTTTTGTACTCGCTTCCTTGAATGGATAATGAGTGAAGTCGGAGACAGTCATCTGAGGATAATTGATAATTGATAATTAAATTGACGCACCGGTATAGCTGAAGGCTTATGGTGTTCTAACATCCCATGAATATTGGAGTCTTCCCCACCAGACACTAGGTGGAATCGCCAGCAGGACCCTTCTGCCAAATATTCCATTTTAAGATATCCACTTACTTGCACACTGCTGGCGCTGATACATATTTGATAGAAAAATATGTATTGGTAATTATGTTTCCTGTTGGTTTTTGACGTATTTTTCTCGTATATAGAGTCCGGGGTTACCGAATTAGGGAAGCCCGAAGCCTATATTCCAATAAAATACGTCAAAAAAATGTAGGAAACATAATTACTAGGTCTTATTTTCTTTGAAAATATGTATGAGCGCCAGCGGTGAATTGATATAGTAGCCAGTCGGAGACTGAAGTTCGGTTCCCACCTACCGTGCATTATGTAAGTGGCTATGTACATAACAACCGTCACAAATGCTAGTGACTGCCCTGCCATGTCCCTACCAGTTTCACCTTTTTGCCTTGATTTTGTCTTTATCCTGTTTTTATATATAACGCTCCTTCCCAATGATCATCCTCTACCTTTTTTTCAATGCATATTGACCGACTATGATAAACGGCCACTGGATGTCCTGAAACCACTGGCAGAAGCTTGAGTTTCGAAGACCTTTCACTGCTCAAAACGCTTTAGAAACGTAGAATTGGGCGCCTTAGAAGTTGGATTTGGACCCGAACTCGTGCGGAAGGTCTCTCATCCTAAAGGACCAGTTACGAATTGCAGTGCCAATGTGCCATCAACTGGTACGTAGCTTACTTCCGATATGCGCATATTCGGTAACAATGCCTCCCAGCAAACTTTGCATTTGTTCTAGCGAAACATGCTTGGACTCGTCTTGGAGCTTCTATGCCATTTTCTCCACTTGAACTTCCTGTATTCTTTTTGTGCGGGACCGGTACCAAAATCGTATCTGGGGTGCGCCCCCGCATGCCGGTTGCAATGCATTTATATACTTGAAATAATTTGTAGCCGACTTTTGACCGAGGTTCAAGCCGCTCCTTCTGCAATCAAAGTTTTTGGAAGCTTTCACTTCTGGTTTATTCTACTACACCAATACAGTGTGGTAAACATTTACTTTTCAAAGAACATAGGCTCTAGATAACCTATGCATGCCTTAGCATCAACGTCGACATACCAGCAAGCGCGCCGCCAACTACAGCAACGGAGTCTTTAGTATGCTGCCGCTGGAAGCGTCTCGAGATCATTTTTCATGTGGAAGTTATATAGGAGGTACCATACTGGTGGCCGACCGACCCACTGCGAAGTCGCGTGTTCATTTTTTTGATACAAAAAAGCACATTTAAAACAAGCTTCTTCGCGAGTTAGTGACATTCACGTTATCTCTCACTTTGGACCCTCAATAATTCTGACCTATGGCAGTAAAACTCGCTTTATCGTTCGGTTGTTTACTTTCAATCCTTCCACTTGCCATCGCCCAGTCAGGCGCATACGGCCAGTGTAAGTTGACACTTTTATCGAAGTTTGTTTGTTTAGTTCATTGACCAAAGTTATTCAGGCGGAGGTATTGGTTGGACAGGCTCGACAGTAAGATCATTTAGACGCCGTATATATATATCCTCAAACACCTCAAAATTAGACCTGCATTTCTGGATTTACGTGCACGTATAGCAATCCATACTATTCACAGTGTCTCCCTGTATGTTTCCGTGTGGAACTCGCAGCCATCTATCTGATGTTGTCACAAACAGGGAACTGCTCCTACTAGCGTCAGAACATCAACGGCTCCTGCATCGACTTCTACTGCAGGCCTTGCAGTTGCAGCCAAGGCAGCAGGCAAAAAATACTTTGGGTCGGCGACTGATAATCCGGAGCTCACAGACGCGGCCTATGTGGCGGGGCTGAGCAACTTGAAGGACTTCACGCAAATTACCCCTGTAAGGAACTGCCAACGTTTTTGTAGTGGATTGAGGTGCATTATTGACTGCTTGTAGGGAAACAGCTTAAAATGGGTCGGTTTATCGCATCTCGAGGGTAACAAATGTACTGACAAGTTCAACGATTCTCTAGGATGCCACGGAACCCTCGCGCGGAACCTTCACGTTTACTAATGGAGATGCTGTTGTAAACCTCGCACTAAAGAATGGGCAGCTATTGCGAGGCAAGTATCATTGCACTGGAACCAAAATTTCTCGCATTTACACCATTTATCAGGGCACACTTGTGTATGGCATAACCAACTGCCTGACTGGGTCACAGCTGGAAGGTTTAACAACGCAACGCTTCAATCCATCGTCACTACTCACTGTAGCACCGTCGTCGGCCATTATAAAGGAAAAATGTGAGCATAATAGCCTTGATACCCTGGAGGCTGACGGAAGCTGAACATTATTGTTTTTCAGTTGTACGCTGTTACATGTTGGAATCCTCGCTCTAGTAACTAACATTTTAGTCTCTTAGACAGCTGGGATGTTGTGAATGGTATGCCGTTAATAAAATCCTCTATCAAAACTTCTAAATCTTTACTCGCACAGAACCTTTCAACGAGGACGGTACCTGGCGAGATGATGTTTTTCACAATACCATAGGCGACGGTTATGTGGCGCTGGCTTTGCGAGCTGCCCGAGCAGCTGACCCTGCTGCGAAACTATACGTAAATTCACAGCAGTATGGTTTCAACGAATTGGTCGTTGCTAACAATAATTCAACAGCTCAATGACTACAACATCGAAAATACGGGAGCTAAATCTACTGCCATGTACAACCTCGTCAAATCTCTGCAGGCACAAGGTGCCCCCATTGACGGAGTAGGATTCCAGTGCCACTTCATTGTAGGACAAATCCCGACTAGCTTCCAAAGGGTGCTGGAGCAATTCACTGCCCTCGGTATTGAAGTGGCTATCACCGAACTCGACATCCGCATGACGTTGCCGGCTACCCCCGCTCTCCTACAGCAGCAGAAGCAAGACTACCAGAATGTGATCGCTGCATGCAAGAATGTGGCTGGCTGTATTGGAGTCACCATTTGGGATTATACCGACAAGGTCAGTATTTATTCCTCCTGCATAAACATCGGCGGCTGACTTGATTGGCGGCGTTCACAGTATTCATGGGTCCCAAGTGTATTCCCTGGTGAAGGTGCACCATTGCCGTGGGATGAGGTCTGTATTCAAGTTCACATGACCCTAGTATAAGCCATTAACATTGTCCTAATCTTAGAATATGGTCAAAAAGCCGGCATACGACGGGATCATTGCTGGATTTGCGTAAACGTAATTGATTTAAATCTGCACGTTTCAAGGCGATCCCAATAAGTGTCCTCTTTAATGTAATCATCGTAGCAATTTAACTATGAACGACGTGTGAACGACATGTCGATTTGTCGTTTGATACGTTGAATCCAAGGGGATGCTTGTAACTAGTCCCAAGCTAACATTAATTTCCAAGTGTCCACCACAGCATAGAGGCAGAAAGAACGACAGCGCTGAGGATGGGGACGAAGCCCAACCCCGAATTCGAAAACTTCGCCGCATTTGGACCTACAGCTACATAGTGGCTCCAGTCAATCTTACGGCATGCCCACCAAAATTGAAGAGCAGAGCCTAGCCGATCCATGCGCGCTGTCATCAGAACATATTTGGATAAAGAAAATGCGCCCACCGACCTGGGAAGATTGAGACGTTCCTGCCGTTATGACCAGCTCTGTACCACGATGAGCAGAATGAAAACACCATGTCATTGAGTTTGGATTGGAGGCCTTTGTTGTAATCGTCATTAGCTTTGGGTGTTACTTCAAAAGAGGTAACCTCATTGTCGAGAATGGGTTTGACCAATTGCATGATGTGTAATAACTAATTGGAAGAGAGATAAATGACCAGAAGACTAGATTCACATAAGTTACTTGCCTGGGACTCAGTAAAGAATAGCACAGATGTATATCCGGTAGCAGTGTTGGGTCCTAAAACGCAGTTAGATTCCACACCTTTGGAGAAGATAGATATGATAACATCATACCGTTGATCATGAAGAAGTTGGGGAATCCTGGGACCGTTGTTCCGAGATATGCCAGTGGGCCGTCATGTTTATCGTAGAACTCTTGAATGGTGGATTCTCGACCTCGAAGGTGATACGGAAATTTGTCCTGAGAGTTAAGCATTAGTCCAATTGTGCAAAGCAAACTCTCGCTAGACTCACTGTCACAAAGCCGGTTCCACAAGCGATGACATCGAAGGGAAGCTTCTCTCCTGTTGTCGTGTCAGGTATGAAACCAAAACAAATCAAAAATTATTCAGCTAAAGTACCTGTTTTCATAATTATTCCCGTCGAATCCACGGAGACAATGTCTCCTCCTTCTTTCAAGTCCACGTTTGGACGATGCAGAGATGCGAGATATCCAGAGTCAAAAACGATTCGCCGGCAACCGAGCGCTATCAGTCGTTGACTTTTAGTTATCGAGGTAGTGGTCGCGGGGGCATTACAAAACTTACGGAAAGATGGTTCAAGGAGACCGCGATATTTTTTGGGTGCGGTATCATTCATAAACTTTTTGCCAGCCTAAATGCACAAAGTATGAGTCGAGACAATATATATATATATATTAACTAAACCGACCTTCATGAGAAAAGCCCTTGTAGTGGCCATCTTGAATATCAAGTAGAAGCTAGCCTCAAACTACCAAAGTCCAGGTTAACGAGAAATTTGCAATCGTTAAAATTTGCAACCATACCACCCAGAACATGGTCCATCGGAAAAGCCGAGTCAGGAAAGGAATGTGCCTAAAGGCCCATTTCCAGTAACGGTGAATCGGGGCGACCATCTACATAATAGTTGAATATTTCTTCTTCCCTAAATCAGTTATGAAAGACATACTGCTGGCAAGATCCAATTACGCGTTCGAACAAAGTGTGTCAGCTGGACACCTTCGGTCTTAGCGACGTATGGAACAAGCTGGCACCTGGTCCTCCGCATTAAACACTTTTAATTTGGGCTCTGGGTGATATAAGTAACATAGTACTCACGCTGAACCACCGTTACCAATAACTGCGATCTTCTTTCCCCGAAGATCCAAATTTGTGTCCCACTTCGCAGTATGCATGATGGGGCCAGAGAAGTCGTTCAGCCCCGGGATATTAGGATATCTGGGGACATGAAGAATGCCGTGGGCGGATATAACGATGTTCGCCTCCAGCACAGAGAGCTTTTGGGAACGCACGTCCTCGGTTGTGATAGTGTACGATTGCGAGGTCGCGTCCCACGTGGCTGAGATAACCTTTACTCCGAAGAGAATATGTGAAGTAAGATTATTCTTCGCCACAATGTCCTTAGTGTACGCATGGATATTGTACGCAAATTCGCAGGTGTGATCCCAGTCGTCCTTGAGATCCGTGGACAGAGAATAGTAATGAATGCTAACGTCCGACGTGCATCCCTATCCAATCGAGTGAATAAATCATAAATACAGTTTGTGCGGCGAACGTGATTAGAAACCTACTGGGTATTTATTTTCCTAGTTGATGATGTGCGTCAGTAATTTAGACGTCAAAGGACGGCAGTGGCGTAAGCCTTGAGGTCATACGTACCCTCCAGGTGCCACCAACATCGAAGGCCTTTTCTAAAATCTAATTGGTATTAAGCACGCTGAGCAACAGACAGAGAGGTGGCATTCGCTGCGGTGGAATCTACCATGAAATTTTCATAGCCGTGCTTTTTTAATGCTATCGCAGCTGCGATACCGCCAAATCTGGACAGGGTACTTCAATGATGAGGTGGGTAGTGTGCAAAACCTGATGAACTCACCCCGCTCCAACGATAACGACGGATCGATTTTTGGAATGCATACTGGGAAAAAGAGGCGGTTTTCTTGTATCATGGGGCTTTTATCTGAAAGTGAACAGTGGAGTCGACAATACACAAGCTTTCTCCCCTGGCCCCAGGCATTACAGCATTACAAACACCAAACGGGCCTATAATTGCATCTGTCACCGCTTAATTTGAAAAAAATTACATAGATGGGAACGAATCGACCAGTAGCATGTTCCTTTCGCCGAGCATGAGAAAATCCGAAGCAGCACTAAGTGCCTAAACGCAGCTAATCACAATACAATTGAATGGTGCCCTCCAAGACAGCTTAATCCGCGATAGAACATATCAATAAGAATAGGAATGATTTCACAAGCTTAAGATACACATTCGCTGCCTTCCCATGGAGATTTAATAAACGGTTGTTGTCTAGAGGAGTATACAGAGGGCATGTGCTTTGATGCTTGAACCTTCGATGTATAGGAGGTTCGCAGTATATAAGGCGCTTTGCTAGAGAGGCACGGACATTCTTTTCCCGTCCCGGTCGGTGATGAAGTATCGGCGCATCTTGGAGTCAAGCATTCGATTGTACATGTTTCGGGAAGATTACAGTCAAATTGGACAGTCGGTACAAGGCAAGTATGGAGGGAACATCATAGGGCATGAGAAGATCGCCTCAATTCTGATGGATCCCAATTGCAGGGCACGAAATGGGTCTATGAGACAAAGTTGGAAAGCTGGTCAGGCGCAACGCCTGTCAACTTGCGCCGCAATTACAGTAAAATTGGTCCGTCGTTTCCAAAAAGTGAGTTTGTCCGGCGCGGCAAACAGCATAGCCTGGAAATCGTTGAAGATATGCGTTGTGAATCGTAAACATGGTCAATAGCAGAGTCAGAAAGGAAACGGGGTCAATTGGGGGTTTGAATGCCAGTAACTTTAAGTAGAAGTATGCAATGTTCTGTTAACGTATCCTCGGAGTTTGAATCGCCTGTCCGGCCAAACATTTCCCGTCCCGGTCAGGTGATTGTACTGTTATCTAATTTGCTTAAGTCATTGGAATCGGCCATCCCCTCGGGCATTTCTTTAACTTCAACCGCCAATTAATCTCTCTCTCAACTTCAGTTTACTGGTCGCCGAACAGGGATCTTCTGTTTTTATGATTCTGTCTTACTCATGATGACTATCGGTGTCTTATTTTCCGGATGTCTAAGTGAGCTTGCACTGGGAGTAAGATTGCTTCGCCATAGCATACACTGTATTGCATGATCGTAACTTGGGTACTCTTGCTTTGAAAGAATCGGCCAACAACGGGAAAGTATGACATGTATCTGAATCATGGACCATGCAGGGGCGCTATGTAAATCTTGTTACCCCGCTGAAATATAAAAGGAGTGCGATTCTTTGTCCTTCCACAACATATCACACTCCGACGAGTTTACTGCCTTATATTCTCTTGCTCTCTAGAATCTGTACTATGCCTTCCTCTGTTCTTCTTCTTGGTGCAACTGGCGGAATCGGTGCCCTAATCGCAGGTCAACTTTCCAGTCATCGGCACCAATTTGATCGCGTTGCATTTTTAACAGCAATAGCCGACGCTGGCCCAGAAAAGGAGGCCAAGTACAAGGCTGTCCCTTTGCCTCGCATTGTCGGGGCTCTCGATGATCCCGCATCATACAATGGCTTCGATATTGTCGTTTCCTCCGTCAACGACTTGGAAGGTGCACAAATTAGATACATCGACGCCGCATTTGCAGGTGGCATCAAGCATTTTTACCCCGCTGAATGTAAGGGCTGGTTCTGCTCGTTTTAAACACCTCTTAATATGAATTTTTTTTAGTTGGAATGGATCTTACGCGCCCTGAAATCCAAGAAGAATCATTCTTTGCACGGAAGCTGAATATTCGCAAACATCTTGAACATGTTGTCAGTCAAGATCCATCCAGGGGCTTTACATATATCCTGGTGGGCATGTGGAGCAACTGGATGTTGGACTTCAACATTTTCGGTCTCTCTGACGACAAAAAGAGCGCCACTTTCGTAGGAGCTCCGGACACGCTGCTGACCACCACCCACGCTGAAGAGTTAGTTTGTCTTGCAAATTTCTATTTTGAATGGGAATCTGACTTCTTTTCAGCGTCGCCTCTGTTACTGTTCTTTCGCTCTTACCTTCGCATTTGAAGTCGTTGTCGGAGCGTCGCCATATTCGCCTCGCTGGATCGACCTTGACAATTTCACAGTATTATTCTGTCTTGTCAAAGGTCCTTGGGCACGATATTAACGTTCAATACGTCTCCAAAGAAGCCTCATACTCTGAGGCCGAGGACCCCAAAGAAAAATCCAACCACTTAGCAATTATACTCGCATCTCTGAAGCGCACCCTTGGGTTTGGAGGATCTGTCTTGGAAGGAGTTGACAACGACTCGTATCCGGAGATCACAGTAAAATCATGGGAGGAGGTGGTAAAGGCAAGGTTTTCTTGAAACAATACGCAATTTTTATATAAATGCCGGAAGATGATGATTGCATGTGTACCAAATATCTTCCTGAACCATTAACCAAGATGCGACAGGTTTATTTTGACATTCAAAGAGTTTCTAAGCGTTGGATATTGGTTGTATGACTTCAGGCTGGCACCGAATATAAAACTATAATGATACGTCGAAGCAATCAAAATTAAACCTTTGTTTGCGAGCCTTGGGGAAAGACGGCGAAGACTGGGTAAATCTGCTGATACAACTGGGCCCATCGGGAAGCTTATCGGTGATGATTGGTATCCCTAAAAAAGCAAGAATTGAGAGAATCATTCAACGTCAAATCAGCTTTTCTTAGATGTACTATCTCTTCTCAGGAATTCATTGGCTTAAGCTTCCAACCAGAACGCGAAATAAGACGGCAAAAATCATAATGGGTCGTAAAATCGTCACAGAGATACAGTGAGATACAGGGTTACAATCGAAAATGTAGAAATCATAGACATAATGAATCATGAACGTCACACAAGAAAAATGGGGTTGACCATCTATCGGTCGCAGAAATAATGCCAGCTTATTTCTTTTTCTTCTTCTTCTTTCCACCACCAGTGGTTACAGCGGCAGCAGCTTGTTCAGGTTCGGCTTCAGCCACAACAGGAGATTCGACAACTGGCGTCTCTGGCTCGGCCGTAGGCGTATCTGCTGCACCTCCTGCTGCACCCTTCTTTTTCTTCTTCTTCTTGCTTCCAGTGGCGGCCCCAGTATCTGCTTCCTCAGCCTTCTCTTCGCCCTCTGCATCTCCTTTGTTTTCTTCAATGGGACTAACTATATCTTGAGGATCGGAGGGATCAGCTGGAGTAGCCTCTGGTTCTGCAGCAGGTGCTTCAGCAGCAGGAGCAGGAGCAGGAGAGGGTGCTCGTGATGGCACTCTCGAAGGAGGTTTGGAGGCCGTTTTCCCTATACCACCAAATCCAAAGTCAAGGTTGGGTCCAGAAGAACCAAAGTTGAACGTCTCAGTTGCCGGTAACTCCACGGGGGACGGTTTAGGAGATGGTTTTGGTGAAGCTGGTTTATCGGCGCTCAACGACGCGCCGAAGGATCCCCAGCCGCCTAAGCCCGAGCCGAAAGCTGAAGGTGGACTGGTGACCACAGGTGTAGAAGCTTTGGATCCTTTCTTCTTCTTGCTGGTGGTAACTGGAGTGCCCCAGCCACCCCAGCTGTCGTCTCCGCCGCCAGTATCTGTTGATAACCATGGTTTGTCTGGAGGATTAAGAGAAGACGAAGAGAAAAGCCCACCAGAGGAAAGGGTGGCGACATTGCCGAATGATGAAATAGGTGCATTGAATCCAGCATCTGCCTTTTCCTTTTCAGCCTTCTCTTGTTCAGCCTTTTCTGCTTTCTCTTTCTCCTCCTTTTCCTTGGCAGCCTTCTCCTTTTCTTCCTGCTCAGCTTTAGCCTTACGCTCTTTCTCGGCCTCTTCGGCCAATCTGGCAGCTTCAGCCTCCTGTTTCTCTAGTTCTGCAAGTTCCTCAAGCAACTTCTTCTCCGCCTCCGCCGCTTCTTTTTCAAGTCTTTCTTGCTCTGCCTTTGCTTTCTCAGCCTCCGCCGCTTTCTGTGCCTCTTCCTCTGCCTTCTTTGCTTCTTCTTCTGCTTTCTTAGCCTCCGCCTCTTTCTCAGGTGCCTCCTGTGCTTGCTGAGACTTGGTCGCCGCAATAGGACTCGCCGCAGCACTAGCGGCATTGCCTTTCTTCTTCTTCTTCTTGCCAGTGACAGTAGTTTCCTTGACTTCCTCAACAGGGGTCGCGACCTCTACTGGAGGCTCGGGCTGAGGAGTAGGCACCCGTGGCGCTGGATCAGGTTGAGGTGTCGGCGCGCGCGAAATAGCCTTTGGCTGAGGCGACGGGGCGCGCGAAGGTGCCTTTGGTTGCGATTGATCTCCTAATCCAATATCATTCCACCCATCTCCACCTCCAGAGCCCTTGTTGTTGTCGTTGAATCCCCAGCTATCTCCTCCAGCTGGTTCTTTATGCTCTCCAAGTCCCCAACTATCGACGGCAGAGGTGCCTTTATTCTCTGTGAAACCCCAGTCGAAGTCATTGGCGGGTGTCGTGGCTGCAGCCGGGGTATGAATCTGAGACGCAGGATTGAGTGGACTAAGTGGCTTGTCCTTCTTCTCGAAAGGCGAGGGTGCCTTTGATCCCCAAAGGCCGCCGCCGCCACTGGCGAATGGTGAACTTGTCACTGCAGAGGCGACAGGTACCTCCTCGTGAAGAGCATCAATGGTGTTACCAAACGGCGACTTCTTCGGCGAGGGTGCTTTCGATCCTGATCCCCAGCCCAAACCAGCAGGAGATGATGATTCTACAGGGGCAGCAGCACTTGAAGGCTCTTCATTAAGGTTATCCGCTGCTTGGCCAAATGGCGACTTGTTTGCACCGAACAACGGGGATGCACGAGAAGCCAGACCACTCGCAGGAGCAGAGGCAACAGGTGTAGCTGCAGGAGATGCAGCTGCGGTGTTGGCCGCCGATCCTTTCTTCTTTTTCCCAGATTTGGTGGTAGCGGTTGTTGCAGCCGAAGGCGATTTCGAGACCGCAAAGCCCCATCCATCGTCGGCAGTGGGAGTTGTGGTATCAAATACAGCAGCAGGAGAAGGATTACCGAACAGAGAGTCGGCGCCGACGCCAACCTGAGCAGCAGGACCAGAATCACCAAACATAGCTGGAGGCGGTGGGTCATCCGCAAAGACATTGTGTTGAGGATCACCAAATGCAGATCGAGGCTTTTCGTAGAACGAGCCTTCGACACCGCTCTTGGGACGGTCGATAAAAGGCGACGAAGTGCGTGCAGGGGGGGCAGCAATGTCATGACCGAACGCTGATTTAGGACGGTCAAGCGGTTGCTCAGGGATAAAGGGTGACCTTGGCTGGCTATGTGGCTGTTCCTGAGCGAAAGGCGATTTGGGTCGGTCCACATAAGGAGAGCTTGATCGCTCTGGAACGACATCCGAGACGCCTGGTTGAGGGGCGTCCCACACATGGCTTTGCCTACGTTCTTCAACAGCAGACGGCGGGGCAGCTGATAAGTCTTGTGGTTGTGAATATTCACCACCAGCCGGAGATCCATACATTGAAGGTGACCGCGAGTGAGGAGGGTTGATGGTGGGCGATCGAGATTGAGCAGGGTACACACTAGGAGGCCGCGATGGTTGCTGTCCAGGATGAACGCTCGGAGGGCGAGATGGCTGAGCAGGATGAACACTTGGCGGGCGGGAGGGCGGAGCAGAAGTGGAAGGTGGTGGCTGCCAATTCGACGACAATAAATCACCACCGCCATTGGTGCTCTGAACTTTGGCAATAGACGGTGCTCCATACGCACTGCTGCGTGTGCGCTCGACAGGGGTCGCAGAGCCAGGTCCGTTGCTGAAACCTCTATCTCTATCGTCTCGGCTATACTGGCTTTCCCTCTCCCTTCCTTTTCTTCTATCAGAATCGCTTCCTGAGCGCTCAATGTCACTACTTCGTCGAGCGTCATGAGAAGGAGGATAAGCAGCACTTCGCTGAGAAGGTGTGACTGATGGAGGGTATCCTTTCGAGCTGCTTCGTTCCATACGAGAGACATCAGGCACATTGGAGCTGCGCCGGCTGCTGCTGCTACCACCTCCTGGAGGGTAATATGAATCCACCGGGGTGCGAGAGCGAGAGCTTGTGTCTGAGCGTAAGCGTTCGGTACGGGTACCATTTGTAACCATGTCATCTTCAGGGTACACATCAATATCGTCGTCTTCTAGGCGATGCCCGCGTTCGTTGTAGACAATAACTGCAGGACCACTGCAACGCGTGTTAGTTATGAGAAGTGTATACGATCGACGTAGGAAAAACTTACTATTTGACTTGCCCCTGTAAGGAAAATGTTAAACTTTATACGACCAAAACAGAAGAATAAATAACTTACATTGTCCATCCATTTGATCCTCGCTTTGAACTCCGTAAGTCCAAAGTGGATTTCAACAGAAAACACAATGGTCCAGTATTTCTTTCCATTCTTCCCCATCTTAGGCTCCGCGCTCCCGCTGAGCAGCGACAAGTCTGCCTGGACAACACACAACGTCGAAAAATCGTCTATAAGTGAGAAAATCAGTCAAACTTTCAAATTTCTGGAGTATCAGAAGATAACCTACCATCACCTCTATTAATCCATTTGGGAACAACATTTCCCCCTCTATAGCACCAAATTTCTACTTCAAAGACAGAGAGCATAGACAAATTCGTAAGTTCAGTACAATACTTTCGCGTAAACACAGTCGACTCTTTGACTTTCACGCTCTGCACGCCAAAACCATCAGCACACGCCATAGAGCAAAAGGAGAACTACAAAAGCTCACCCGGGCGAGAATACAATCAAAGGCATCGGGTAACAATTTGGGGCCGGATGGAAGTTCGCATAGTTTTTCTTTCCGCTGGACGTGGTCTGGGTCGTTCGGGTCGAGCTCGCGCAGGAATTCGACACCGTACATGAATTTGGACATGCGCGCAGAGACATGGTGGTCGCAGTAGAAGCCAACAGCTCCATCAGCGACCGCTTTCGATCTGGTATTGGAACATGAATGAGCATCATCAACTTTGTGATAAATCAAACAAAACGTACGTTTGTGTGTCTGGTCGACTAACTGTGACTCTATATGGTGCCAGTCGCTCTTGAAGTTGTCTACGTTGACCGTTTAAACTTTCTCCATCTCAAACACTGGTAAAAGTCACTCGTACCCAAATAACCACGGAGAAGCTGCGTAACCTCCGACGAGGAAAACAGACTGCGAGATAATAGTCAGAGGCGCACGTGCATATCAGACAAAGGAATAACCCTAATCATCCCATTCGATGCATCTATTTGCTTCTTAATGCAGGTTACGGCAGCTAGAAAAAGATTAGATCAAAATGCCGGCACGAGGTGGATGCGATGGGCTCACCATCGACGGAAGGTTCGAAAAGGTTTGCAACTGCGCATGCGCTAAGAAAATATCCAGATTGCGGTTAATAAGGATCAGAGTCGCACCTTCATTTCTGTAATGAACGTTGGGATTAGAACCATCCGGATATGAAAGACGCGGCAATACTCACCCAGTCAATCGCAACTGTCCTGATCTAATTCCTACAGCCGAGTCCTACACCCATTGTCAGAAACTTAAATTACACACACGCGAGCGTTCCAATGACCCACCTTGTCCAAAGGCGACCCAAAAGGAATGAACTGAAGTTCATTGCGATCTCTAAAAAGCCGTTTCGTTGTCTCGTCGAATCGGCGTGTGATGTGGTCGACAGAGTCAGGGGTACCGTATTTAGAGTGCCTGAGTTTGTCTACAATACAATGATTGATTATCAGTTCAAGGAATTTGAATATCGGCGATCACAAGGTTGCACCTTCTAGGAATTCTCTAGCCCTCCTGCTAACGAACACAGAGCCTGCGAATATACCTTAATAGATAGTGTGAATGTTCGTCATGGAATAAGATATCTGTGAGCTCACAATCTGGGGGTGCAATTTCCTCCATTGCCAGAGGTGATGTTCCTTTGATCGCATATGCACTTATATCTAGCGTTCCACCTCCCGCATCCGCAATTAAAAATCCATGTTTAGACGGATTCTGAATATAGAAGCAGACATTATCAGCACGAGCCCTCAAGAACATCAAACGCTCAAGAACCAGAGCTCGCACTCACCGACAGCACATCCCCCGCGAGCCCACTCAACACACATGCATGCAAGCTCGCCTCGCCCTCCGTCACGAACCGGATCCTTGCGCGCCCCGCATCCGTATCCGGCACCAAACGTCCATACACCGCCGCATTACGCATGCGCGTCTGCTGTGGGCCCTCCCAGCCGTTCGGGTGGCTCAGCACAAACTGAATGTCTGGCTCGACCGCATTCCACAGCGCAGTCCCATTCGCATGTGTATCGCAGATAAATGACCGCGTGCAGCTGTACAGGTATGCCAGATAGTCGCCGAAGACGTGCACAGGCGTTTTGCGCCGCGGTAGCGGCGTGAGCCGCATCCCGTTCATGTTGAGCTGCATGGTGCGCGGGCGGAGGCGTAGTTTGAATCTGTAGGTGGGGTTATCGTATCGTATCGGGTAGGGATTAAGGCGGAGGGGAGGGCGTACAATTCTGCCTTGATCCAACCCTCGTCCTCAGCTTGAGCGACGACGGCGCTAGAGTCGGCCTCTGCGCCTGCAGCCATAATGGCTCCATTCTTGTCGTAGTATATTACAGACGGTATCTTTGAGTTTCCCGCAACATGCTCCTGTCCAGGAAACCTGCCATCACGGATATCAGTCCCGCGAACAGCAAGAGCGAGCAGGGACGTCCGTACCTCGTTACACCGTGAATCTTAGGAATCTCTCCCGGTTCAAGAATCGCATAGGACACCTAGAAGAGCGGGTGTGAGTGCACGATTCGCCTGCGCAGTGGCCGCATACGTACTCCACTAAACGTCGTTCCAACGTCGATCGCAATAACGAGTGATCGTGATAGGCCGCTATAGGGCTTTCGGGTATCGGCTGCGTGCTTCATGTGCACCATAACCCAGCACACGGGGCGGCAGCACAAGTACTTCTACTATACAGAGATGAGTGGGGGGGAGAAATACAGTGGAGGGGCACTCCGGGATAGTTATTGTACAGAAGAGAAATTTTTGCACGAGGCGTTACACGAGGTTGACATTCTTGATGTGTTTCCCAAGCGTTCCGCCTCCGGCTACCGAACCCACTCGCCCTGTTTTGGGTTCCCGGAACAATCCCTCTCAGTCTCCGCTCAAACAGGCATTTAACGTTAGTTCTATTAGAAGACATATGTATGGGCTACTGGACGAGCATGATAACAGACCGCCGGACATTTGACTTGCCGGAAGGTTATAAAATGGAATGGAAGAGTACCAGTT
The DNA here is from genome assembly GCF_017499595.1 of Psilocybe cubensis. Classification (NCBI taxonomy): domain Eukaryota; kingdom Fungi; phylum Basidiomycota; class Agaricomycetes; order Agaricales; family Agrocybaceae; genus Psilocybe; species Psilocybe cubensis. The sequence goes on from NC_063003.1 coordinate 859,235, forward strand.
TTGTCAGTTCACCATAGAGGCATGACAGTTCATTCAAAGAGAGCCTTCAAACTCAATATGCGTGTTATCACAGAAAGACACCTGAGCTTTTAATGATGCCTTTCCAGCTTCTGAAAACATAGTCAGAGTACAAGCCAATTTCGCCCAAGGAGGATTTCAGATTCGAAGATGTCTCAAACAAAGAATCAAGGAACGCATATGCGGTATGCGGTGATGTTAGTTGGTGCAACTCTGTCATGTAAATGCATCAGATATACGCTAAAGATGAAAATTAGCTAGTGTTCTACCTGACGCAGCATATATCACGGCCAACGACGCGCGTTTCGCATACCAATCCAACTACAACATAGCGTGAATACAACCAAGTTAAAAGTAGGTTAAAAACATACTTGGAGCGATTGGTCCCCTGCTACATAGCAAGCTTCATCCGCTACACTCGCCGCATGTTTGAGCGCAGGTGTCGGGTCCAAAGGCGGAATACCGTATTTTGGCGAAGCCAACAAAGCGAATGCCTAAAAAGCCTTCTGTCAAATCATTGTCGTTCAGATAATACTGACAAACCTCTGGGAGATGCGCAAGCACAGGCTCATTATAGTCCAAACGCGCACGTAGAACATCTCGGAGCGAAGCCCTCTTCATACTATTAGTTGAATCCGAGACATTTGAAGCTGACACTGAAGACATATGTCGAAGCCCTTCTTTCATCCATGCGTCAATTAGTGTCCGCCGTGCGGTGTCGCCATTCCCGAAGAGAGCTGAGACAGCAGTATCGGAGAGAGGCACTGTATGTGCTTCACCCTCAGGTAACGCGAGCACAGATCGCGCGAGGGCTGCCCGAGTGAAGCCGTGTGTCTTCACCAGAGGCAAAGCGAGCTTTAAAAGACGCGCACTAGCAAAAAGTAGTTGGTTAATGTCGATCCTGACATAAAAATAAACAAAAAACACCTCGATGCTTTTGACATCGTTCCAAAGGCTTAGAACTTGGGTCGTTAGAAGAAACGAAAGGCGCCACCTTGATGTCGTTCCAAAGTTCAGAACGCTCGGCGCAGCGACCAAAGGGGCGTGATCAACGGAGATAGCCGATGCGCAAACCCTGAACCCGATCTCAATCGGCTCGTTCTCTTCAAAACTATACCACCGTATAACTTTTCGAGATCCATTTCTCTCCCTTGCATCCAAAACTCCCACAGCTACAAGTACACACTGTACAACATCCGATATGTCAGACTGGGGTAATGTTTCTCACTTCATTCTTGTCCAAGCTCATCGAATGGCTCACAAAGGCACCTCGGGCAACAGAAGAATCATCAGATAGCGAGCCTTCAGTGAAAGGAAAACCCACCGCTCCGGCCGCCAAAGTAACCCCCGCGCCTCCCCCAGCGGCAAAGAAACCAGCAGTAGTTCCCGCTAAAAAGAAGTGGGAAGGCGAAGACGAAGAAGAATCTGACCCTGTGGTAAGTAAAGTATCCGATTGGAGCTTATATTTGTGCGCGGCGACTAATTATGACAATCAAGAGTGATTGGGAGGAGTCTTCCGAGGAAGAGTCAGAAGAGGAGGTCAAACCCGTCGTCGCTCCACCCAAGAAGAAGGGCACCCTTAAAGCCAAACTTGCCGAGAAGGAAGCCGCAAAGGCGAACAAGAAAGATGGCTCGACTGGTTCAGACGACTACGACTCAGATGCCGTTCTTGATCCCAGGGAGAAAGCGCGTTTAGACAAAGAGCGAGAGCTCAAGGCTGATCTCAACAATGCTGCCGATTTGCTCGGTGCTGCTGCTCTCGGAGGTACGCTTACTTTCAGATTCATCTTCATCATCTACTTACATCTTGTTATATATAGGAACTTCTTCATCAGAACTTGACTCACTAATATCCTTCCAACCACGAACAAAGGAGGACTTCGTTGTTCTATCTGATCGAATTATTGAATTTATCATCAAGAAACATCACAGCAAGCCATTATACCACACCTTTGTTGAGCACCACGCTCGTGCACTTGCCGCGCCACTGAAGGATGTTGAAGTCCGCAAGGTAGCCAGCGGCCTAACAACCCTGGCGAACGAAAAGCAGAAGGAACAGCGTGACAAGGCCAGTGGGAAGAAAAAACCGAAGGGAGCCAGCAAACCAGGGCTGGGTGGAACCAAGTCATTGGCAAGGTACGCGTCCATTCTGTGCATTTCTATCACATCAATATGAAACTTATGAACTTTTCAGAGCAAAAGATACGGAGCTCTACGACGAGGCATTGGATGACTTTGGCACCAATGCCGATGACTTCATGTAAAATTCTTTACCTACCCTACTCAGACAATACTGGTATCGGAATGCCTGCGGCGATGTTGGGATTAGGACCTGAGGGTCCTGGTGCTCATGTCATCCGTAAAATTTCGGATCAGTAGTAATTTTTTGGTTGCTTCAATGAATCTTTTTCTTTGGTTCAACATACCTGTGGACCCATTTCTGATCCGTTGGGGTCCATAGGCGCCCATTAGTAGATTAGATGACGGGATCCTGAGCGATATGATGGTGGCTGTGCTTTCACTTTTCGACCCGACGGCTACTTGTCTGATGTTTGTTTGATCACATCGCAACCTCGTTGCCGCATTCCTGAGTCCTCACCAAAAGCGACACACATCGTCGCTTATTTTCAAGCTTCAATCATAAGAAATGGCCATCAACGCACGTTTCCCTCCAGAAATTTTAGACGCCATCTTCGAAGAGTATCTTTCAGGGACCATTTTATCGGTAGACACGAAAAATACCTTCTTCGCCGTCTCCGAAGTCTGCACACTATGGCACAAGATATCCACCCGGCTCAAGAAAAGGTCCAATGCATGGACACGCCTGCACATCCATGTACCTGATTCGCAAGGCCGCACACCGGTTTACCCCATGCTCAACTTTTGGCTCACCAACTCTCGAGACGAACCGCTCGATATCGTAATGCACATGGGGAAATACTGTTCCGGGAGGGGTGCCATAGAGAATGCACTCTTAAAGCATATCGGAAGGTGGAGAACCTTGACCGTTAACAGCAAGAGGTCGAGACAATTTGATGAGTTCACGAGGGCGGCGAGTGCCTGAGGCAGGTATCTATCCAGGTGTGGGATAGAGCGCGGTCTCAGACGCACGGCAACCCATTGTGGAACCTCGAGCTGCTACGCTCGTGCTTCTCCCTAGCACCGCGCCTCCAGACTGTGTGGTATTGTGGAAACATGCTCGCGGCGACCGCGAGAGATGGAGATGAGGATGAGGATGTCAATAATAAAGCGATTTCCGTGCATAAATCACAGAGTCATCTGGCGCTGGAGTACGCCGGCGAGGACTACCATAGCATGCGCTCGGCTGGGGCAATGGTACTCTTGCTACAGGAGCTGAGGCCAGTACTGCGCTCCCTGGCGCTGCGTGTCCCCATGAATGCTGAGGACCCGAGTGATGTATACACTACATTGGGAGTCGAACTGGAGGAGCTGCAGGAGTTAACAATATCGGAATCGGACAATCTACTAGCGTTCTTGCCCCGCATACGCGCGCCGAACCTTAAGGGCCTCAAGATCTGCCGGTCTACAGAAGACGATGTGACCGCAAACGAGCAGGCGGGAAAATGCGTGCTTGACTTCTTGACGCTTTCCCATTTGCCTCCGATTTCTGAGTTGGAGCTAAACGGCGTCCAGAGTATCAAAGAGGAAGATTACGCCCGCATATTTGGCTTGTTGCCTTTGCTCCAAACGCTCGTCATCCGTAACAGCACGATCTCGGACATTGCTTTAGAGACTCTCAACATGAACGGTTCGGACAAGTTTTGTCAATTGCTAAAGCGGCTCGATCTGATCAATTGTGAAAATGTTCATGGGAAGACCATCTACGACGTCGTCAGTAGCCGCCTTGCGAAGTGTGTTCTTGGTCGTGGAGAACAAACTTCCGGGATTCAAATCACGGTGGAAGAATGTGCATTTAGTTGGTGATGAGGATTTGAGGGCACTCGAGGCAATCAACACTGGTCATTGTATGTGAGAGGATGGCGGTGATATCAAGCATTTGCGTGGGTGTTGTTACTTTCTTGGGGTTATGTTTCGGCTAAGTATAACATTTAGCATGCTGGACCATTTGATAACGATGGTAACGAGGAAATCAACGTGGATTAGACAATTTTTTTCACCAGAGGAGGTTATATAACTGGAACTATATATTGTTTCTATACCCCGGCTTATTGCAATTTTTTAAGTTTCATTCTTCCAATATCGAGATGCTGTACTCCCCCGTCAGATTGACGCGTTCCGATGCGCTATGCGCCTCTAGGCGCCCATAGTAGATAAAATAGCCGATTTTGACACGATGCCGGGGATATGACGAAGAATATATGTGGCTGTGCTGACATACACCCGAAAAGCCCATTGTTGGCAGAACTCACATCAGCTCACATTCCAACTTTACGCGTCTCGTCATCTCCCTTTCTTTTTCCCTGTAACAATCTCACTGAATGGACACCCAAGAACCCAAGGCTTAGTCGGGTCTATGCCAATTCGCGCATTCTATCTTGCACTCAACGATGTGCCACCTGTCTTGATGAGACATTTGCAGGCGCCTTTCTAAATTCGCATTGACGTCGTCCGAGCACAGTCAAACGGCACTATAAACTCGATGTGGACAATGGAAAGCGGAGGAAGATTTAGAAGACATGGCCAGGTCAGACTTTTCCACCCATTCTTTGAAGAACAGTCTTCAGCTACTGCTACAGAAGTTACAGTGACTACACTTTCTAGAACCAATGGTTGGCGGCCGCCTACCTGAAGTTGAAATGCGCTATATTTTCATAGTTCATAGATAGAACGCTAAGGCAAGAAATTAGAAAAGAAGACACGATTCTTTGGTTCATCGAGGAAGTTCTGCTCCATTTGTTCGCACCTATGGAAACGCCGGTGTCCCTTGGCGTTTATGGAAACTCTCCCCTGCTTCTTAAGACTTTGGAATGGCACACTACCGGTACTTTGGCGGCCTTTTCTTTCTCCATAACTCAATTGTCAATGCATTTCAGCTTTTCAGGTCGATATTGCTTCGATTTTCTCGTCTTTACTTTCCCTTTTTGTCTCAGACTCGGAAGCCATTGGAATAGGTTGGGTCCAGCTGGTCTTATTCCAGTGGACGACGGTTTCAATAAAATTAAAAGTGATGATGAGCGGCCGTGATAGAATGAGCTCCTTTATTACCAGCCTGTAATGAACGTCTTCGGTGTTCGCACTTTGGCTTTCACACACTACACCATTGCTCAGGAGAAATATTCAACCCGTTAGTAAAAACTATCATTGCCATTGACAAGCTCAGACTGACGCTGATTTAGTTCTCAGGAATTACGACATCTTCCCACATCGCGATGGCCATTGTCTCATTTTTCCCCCCAGAGCTCTTGACTATCATTTTTAAAGAATGTATAGCGGACACTATTTTATCAACCAATGACGACCCAGCCACACGGACCGCAATTGCGTTCTCTCAAGTATGCTCTTGGTGGAGACAGGTCGCGAGCATTCCAAACCTGTGGATACGACTTCGTATCGATATTTGCGAAGGGTGCAGGAACCCTCTTTCCTCGATTTTGGAAACTTGGCTGGGAAAGTCTCAAGGCTTGCCACTCAATATTAAGCTTCGCATTGGACGAGATTCCGGGGCGGACTTTGACCCTATTCGACGTCTTATGAAGGAAATATCTCGCTGGAAGACTCTGCGGATATACGCCGAGACCTCTAGATTACTCTCTTATTTCTTGAATAAGATTGAACCTGCACCTGCACTGGAAACAGTGTATGTAACCGTACGGCAAAGTGGATCTTGGTGGCATTATCAACATCCTCTTGATAGGTTGGAGCAGCTCAGAAACCGCTTCGCAGGATCCCCACGCCTATGTTGGATTGGCATTGACCGGAATGTCATCGCAACCACTGAAACGATCCCTTTACGTGGATCGATATTCCATTTATCTCTGGAATACACTGCAGAGAAATACACAATGGTTCAATCGACCGGCGCTTTGGTAGAACTTCTGCAAGAGCTCCCTCAACTTAAATCTCTCAACATAAATATCCCGTTTTTCGACAAAGAAAGCATTGGCACACCTCATGTTGACATGATGAACCTGACGAAACTACTTTTGGAGGGTGCAGACAATGTCTTTGCGTTCCTTCCTCGAATTCGTGCCCCTAACCTCACAAATCTCACTATCTCTCGTTCTGGAGACAGCTTGTCCAGGAACCCGCTTCTAGCCAAATCAATTCTCGACTTTCTCAAGGCTTCTCATTCACCTCCTCCAATCTATTCCCTGGAGCTTTATAACGTTCCAGAAATCACCGACCAAGACTTCACTCGTATTTTTGCTCTTCTACCTTCACTCGAAAAGCTTGTCATCCACAATAGCTCGATATCCGATGCGACTGTGCAGGAGTTGATCTTGTGCGAATCGAATGTAGATGGCCTGCGTCGATGCTTGAAACGACTGGAGTTGTGCGTCTGCGAGAATGTGCACGAGCAAAATATTTCTAGCGCTGTTCGCAGTAGGATCTCGAGGGGCGCTCATAGAAGCGAGGCGGAGGCGTGTTTGCAGGTCTTGCTGGTGGATTGTCCGCCAGTCAGAAAGTACGATATAAAGTTTCTTCAACCACTTGTAAATCTTTGCATCTGAAGAACTGAAAATACCAGACAGCATATTTTTCAACACCTCTTTGAACTATTTGTTGCTTATTGGAAGGCCTGAAAATTTGACAGTAAGTAAACCGCGCATTAGGTATCCATGTTAGAACACTGAGTTACATGCAGATAACTAGCCGGAACCGGCATGGTTGCCGGTGATGCACTCCGGGCACCAGCCTTGATTTGGCATATTCTAGCTTGATTCAACCCGCATTGCTTTGCAACGAACTACATACATTTCAAACGACAATCGACTCTTAATTGGCGCACGGCCAATCGACAATGATTTCGGATTTGGATCCCAGTATCGTTCGCCAGTCGATGCTCCAGTACAAACAAGAAGTCGAAACGATAGACAGAGAGATCGACAATCACAATCAAGCAATTCAACTGTTACTTCTACTCAAAGAGAAACGCCTGGCAGATATTCAGGTATGCAAAGAACGGTTGGCTCTTGCTAGCCGTCTACCTACAGAAGTATTGGTTCATATATTCGAAGAATATGTCCTGGACGATATGCTGGATGTACAATCGCTCAAACGAGGCCCTTTGGTTTTGTCTCATGTTTGCTGTAGGTGGAGGCGCGTAGCCAGCCTACCAGCGCTTTGGTCATACATACACGGCGACCTCCTCATCACATCACACCCAAAAGAGCTGATCCAGATGTGGCTTAATAAGTCTCATCCCACACCTCTTACTATCAACATAATGCTCCTTAGTCACCTAAAAGGCTTTGTTCTCCATCCAGCGATGGGGGCTATCCTTGATGAAATGCCACGTTGGAAACATTTGAGGCTCAAGGGGCGCAACCCAGGTATCATCAACGCGTTTCTGGCCGCCTGCGTCAAGCCTGCTCCTCAGTTACGCACAATAGATTTGACTGTCGAGCACACAATAGACCCAGGAGAGCAGTGGCAGGTTACTAACATACAAAAGGCTTTCATGTGGTCACCTCAGATTAAATCAATACGTATAGGAGGTCACGTTGTTCCAGTATCCGATTCACTCCCAACCTCACTCACACATTTCATTTTGGTGCTTCCGTACCAGATTTTCTCTCACCCTCAATATTATCAGTCCCTCTTGAGCTTGGTGACTCTCCTCAAAACACTTCCCAATCTTCAAACGCTCACTGTTGAAGTCCCTCTCTCATATCTTACAGATTTCTTATTAGATGCAGACCATATGAAACCGATCGAATTGGTTAATCTGACGTCTTTAACATTATCTGGGCCCGGAGACATTGTTGGTCTTTTACCTCGCATAAGGGCCCCATCACTTCAACGTCTTACTGTCTCTGGGTCAATTGCTGCGGCTGTCAACGCAAACACAGGCCAATGGCTTCTTCACCTCTTGCAGGATTCATCTCCCCCTTTATCCCATCTAGCGCTGGTTGACCTGACTATTGATGACACGACGTACATCCAGTTGCTCGCCTTGTTGCCCCGCTTACAATATTTGGGAATTCATGATAGTGACATATCCGACATCGTCTTTCAACGATTGTATGGGCCAACGTGCCTCTGCCGGTCACTCCAAAGGCTGGACCTCAGATGGTGCCAGAAACTATCTGGAAACGTTATTGTGGATGTTGTTCGCAGTCGCTCATCGAGTGTTGGCAATGGAATAGACGGAACCATCCGACCATCACCAATATCAGAATTGACAATTATACATTGCGGGCTAATTGTAAAGGACCATACCTCAATTCTGCAGGGGTTAACTACCTGTCGAAATCGACGTCGTAAACATGACGATTTGTGCAGTCAGTATTTCTTACGCCTGTGTTACCACGGGTGCACGCTGATTTATTATTTATATCATGTTTCTAGATCGTTGGAGATGTTGCGGAATGTGAAGTGATTCTCCGAGTATTGAGCCTCTTCGCGCATCGCCCACACGGTTGCAAAAATAAAGATATCTCAATAATCTTCTACTCAATTTCAATTAATTTGATTACTAGATTGCCTAATTCTCGATGAGATACCGAAAAAGGGGCAGTAATAGATTGCAGGATTATCCATTCTTGATAAATTTGACGGAGATGTGCTGTTGAGCGATTTCATAGGGCAATTTTCCGTCAGGTGGACTGGAGCACAAAAATCAAAAAAATAAAAAGAAGAAAAAAATGGCGATACAGGCGGTGGATACATTATGGGCAGCTCAGTACCCATATCTCTAGAAAAATACGAGAAGGAACAAAGCTAAAGCAAACGTTAAGCTAAAAATATCGGTATGGGTCCTTAATGCTCCAGCGCTGATATTTGCTGTGGAAATTGCCCCGGGCGGTGAGGTAGAAGAAACTGCGATTTCTGTAGAACTGCCACCATTGTTGAGGTCTTCCCAGTCAGGCTCTCCTGTTGTGTTGCAGGAACTCATCAAATCTGTATCAACAATTTCAGCCTTAATGCCAAGAACGTTGTACAAAAGGCATACCCGCTATATTCCCGTCGACTACAGTTTTATTGGCCATATTCGCGTCTACAACACATTTCTCGCAAGTTTTGAGATCGTTCATGACTCCGGGATTAGTGCATATGCACTCATAATCTGCCCCACACATTGGATCCTGCCAGTGATAAAACATCTGTATTCAGACATTTTTATAGAGATATAGTTCTATAAATGAACGCACTTGGAGGTACGAAAGGAAGTCTTGACATTTGCAAGAAGCAGGGAGGCTTCCAATGTCTATCAAACTAGACTGGCGTGGATATAAATTAGTAAGAGATGCGGCAACCTTTACACGAGAAGCGTCCGCTAAAATGAGATGTCCATAATTAAAGCCTAGTTTTTTAGTGGCGAGCAGTCAATTTGGAACCTACCGGCGTCTAATGTGGAGAATAAAGCAGTTGCTAAAGTTGCAACAGCTGACAACTTGCTCCAAGAAGGCATCTTTTGATAACTCTGTTGACGACTCGTCGGGGAGTATTGGTGTCACTCATAAGCTATCATTTTGTAGGTTTTATACGCACTGTATTGAAACACGATGTCATTCAAAAGACCTAGTACGTAACCTTTGAAACGATTGCGATGGATAAAATTTAAAAACCATGTGGAAGGTCTATTTTGTATTCTACGGTGAGGTACACAGATCACACTGTGGGTTAAAGGCGCACGCTAAAGCGGGGTGCTTCGGCTGGGCCTACTATTGAACATACCGTCCTAGACCATAAAGGAAGACTATAAAGAACTGAGCTGAGTTTTGTCGGTAAGGTTGTTTCCAAGTTACCATGCTTGATTGTGTTTGTGACAGGACCCGGGAAGCTCCCGTACAGGCATGTCCGGATTTTCGCGGATTTGAGGCCAAAAAATGGCAATTTCTTTGTCCAGTTCTCGCGGATTTGAGGGCGCCGCAGGCAAAATTTTGGCCAAACAAAGTCCGGTTTGGCGGATTTGAGGCCCATATTTTTAAAAAACTTCTGTAGTAATTGTTCAAAGGCGGCATGCCGCAACCATTTTTTCCCAGATGCAGCTAATTGTTGGCCAAATTTGGGGCCGGGATCCTGCTTAGATTGCAATGATTGGCCAGCGTCTATTATCTAAGAGCGGTAGACGATGGAAATCAACGGAAACGCACAGTAGTAAATCGAAGCAAGGTTACATTTCCTATATACAGCATATTGGTGAAACTTGAAGACGTCTTTTCTCTGTTACCCTGACATATTTCTTCACTATCCTGATAACTAGTAATGGAGGTTCCACCTCCTCAAAATCCTTCCCCTCGAGGCCTGTAACACCTAAATATCTACTCCATATGTTTCTTTTGCAATCAATTAATGACTTGTCGAGCCGTCGAGTGGTTTTGCAAGCTCGCCCCGCAGGGCTGAAAAAAATTCCTAATCGGGAAAGCCCCTATCGGGCATTGTCCGGTTTCGCGGATTTGAGCCCCAAAATCTCGCGGATTTGAGGGCAAAAATTGGGATCCCAGGCGGACATGCTTATAGGGGAGCTTCCCGGGTCCTTTTGTGACGTCTCCGGTCGGAATGAGACCACAGTTCACCACCGCACACCAAAACACATGAATTTTGGTTTTCTGTTCGTATAAGATCCCAAATGGGAAGTGGCCGAGAAATGGAGGAAATAGGAAGAGATTCAATTCGTTTCTTTCATTTGAGGGAAGAGCTTTTTAAAAATACCGACCAAGTCCCAAACAGGCTCATCAAGGAAATGATGGCACACCATTTGCCGGGCGCTTGTTGCTTCTCAATTACACCCGAAGGGAGATCTCAACTCAACATGATATTAACATCACATTACTTTCTGGGAGAAGCTAATCATCAAGGAATTATGGCAAATGGTATTGGTATATAAGATACTGGTCGTCATATTTGGTGCGTCACTATTTGGAAAGATTGTCCAAGCCTACTGGTAGTTCTAAGCAATGACCACCATCCCGAGCCCTACCCAAAGGAGAGTTACAAGGGCGATGTTCATAGTTTTATCAACGGCTCCATTAAAGGGATTTGTTTGGGGTCCATTAGTGTTGCCACCGTTGCCGTTGTCGTTGTCGGTATCTGGGTTTGTACCTGTTGACGGACCGCTTCCACCACCCGGATTGGTGGCAGTAGGCGAAGTTGCAGTTTTTGTAGAGGTGCTAGTACGACTGGTGGCAGTGCTTCCACTGCCTCCAAGGGAAGTATTGCTTCCGGAGCCCCCACCGACGCCGGAGATAGGGTGGCCAGCGTCGCTGCAGCCATCCACAAAGTCTAGTAGAAATAAGCAGGAAAATTCGTTGTAAGTGTTAGAAAAAGCATAACTGTGTATTGTATCGCACCTTTAACGGCTTGGTCAATATCCGACTGTGTTAAACCAGGAATATTTGCATCAACGAGACATTGCTGACAGGCATCGAGTGTTTTAGCCACTTGTGCTGTGCATATGCACTCTAGATCCATGCAGTTTTGTTGCTAATGAGCGAGGAGAACATTTCGAATCAGAAAGGTTGAACATGTATTGCTAGAACGATGAAACATACTCCGATTGCAGCCAAATAGTCGGCGCACGAGCCTGCAAGGCACGATGATGGGATTTGGTCTGGGTCAAATCCGTCGAGTTGTCGAGAGTAGAGTAGTCCAGGGATTCGTACTGGCTTAGCACTGACTGGAGAAATCGAATAAATACTCCATGAAAGAAGGAACGCGCAATGAGACAACCTACTGGAGGAAACAGCGAAGGATAATGTCGCGGCTGCGAGGGCACCGGCAGATGAAAACAACATGACAATATACAAGCGACGTGAGTATGGACTTAAACTAGAGACGTAGGATGCTGGGTGTAGAGCACTGGAGGAACTCAGGGAAGGAAGAGTCCTATTTATGCGCGTCTGCACTCAGGAACGAGTAATACACCCCAGCCATTTTGGATTTAATGTACCTGCCAACCGCTCACCATTCGGTAAGCTCAAATTCCCCAAGACAACTTCAATAATTGCCTCAAGACAGACTTGCACAGGTTATTTCCCGATTGAGAAGGCCATTTTACTTTTTGTAGTCTTCCGGAGACGCTGCGTTCTATATTTCTCTGTCAAGCCTATTCTCATATGATATTTACAGAATACGACTTACAACCTTCAGGCATATACTGTCTGGTTCTACTGGCTGACCTGGCGCCCAGCCTGCCGCGGGATCAAAGCTGTCAAGAATGAGTAGACCCTGGATCCACGTTCACTAATGATTCCGTCCATTTGCTAACCGAATGATGGCGGGCACCGCATTGAACAGGTTAATGACCATGCATAAGTACTGAAGTGTCTTCAACGCCTGCCCCAAGTGAGAGCGCCCTCTGTCATCTGCCATGCCGTGAAGGCGCGCAAACGCAACCCAAGACTCTTGAAAGCTATGCATTTGAAAATGTCGATATGAGAAATTGACGCACAACATGGTTGAGGTTCAATAAGTAGAGGCGTTCGTCCTTGCAGGGTAAATCGAGAGGCGATGAATCGGAAGGAACAACAAACTTTAGACAACCTGGTCATACTGTGCGCCCTGCAGTGTGGCGGTTCAGCCAGCAACACATGACTTTCTGGCAAGTTTCTGAAGAGGCGACGCCGAGGATGAAGAGATAAAAAAAGGTCACGTTAAAAAATATGATAATACTTAAAGTATATTAACGCCTTCGAGGCAGCTTTATCATATGTCATGAACGACACGATCCGGGGTGTGGCGAGACAAAAAAAGGAATGTGGTAGAGATCCTGGGCCTCGACCGATTAGCGTAGATGACTTGGACGCCCACATACTACATAGACGCTGGACCAGCGTGACCGGAGACGACCCCAGACGAGGCGATACATGTCCCAGTGCCAAGTGCTCTTGGGTGCAACGAATTGTACTTTTTTCGCATATTGGGCACCACAGCGGAAAGGCGATGAGGCGTGAGAACAGCAGACTGCTTCAACCAGCGTGTCAAGACATCTTAAAATTTATCGAGTTCCAGTTGTCTTGTGCGGAGAGCGCCTTTTATTGGTGAACCCCTCATTGAGGCAAAATCCAATCGACGGTGTTGGCCAAGAGGTCGGTGGCATATTCGGCAGCTTTCGACAAAGAAAAAATTAGACTAGAGTAACAAAGAGCAACAATCACCGTACAAAAAGGCACATCAGCAAAACTGACCTCTTAGGCATTATACGAGTCTCGCAACGTGAATCCCCACGACAAAAAGCACCCAGTGCTGTCCGCGTTGCAAGTGCCAAACTGACGTTTTGCACCAATGACTATTGTGAAAAAAAAAATCCGGAAACCGCCAATTAAAGTCCATTTTAATCAGACATCCACCCCCTCCATTATGCACAATTCCAAAGTCCGACGAAAAAAAAATAACCACCACCACATTTAAACCCACCAATTAATTACCCAACGGTTTGCTCTGCATCCTCGCCGTCGTCTTCACTAACACCTTCTCCATCGGGGTCTTCACATCCTAGCTTGCCCTCGCCGCCCTTCCATTCTCTCTCCCACGGAGGGTCTGACAGGATGGGTGTTAGTGCCGGGTGTCCTGGTGGCAAAGACGAGCGCGCACGATGCAGACGCGCTAGCAAAGCTGATCGGTCTGAAAGAAGTGCTTGGATATGATCGATTGCTACAAAAATGGTTAGAATATGATTGAATGCGGTAATGCGAAGAAGATGAAGAGAAAAGAGGATCAAAGAGGCAAAGCAAAAACGTAATGGAACAATCAGGAAAAGCGTATCGAAGATATAAACACATACTCTTTGACAGCACCACGTTCTCGCTTCTCGGCCCCGCTCTGCCATCTAGTCTATCCTTATCCTTATCCTCTCCGTCTTTAGCATTCTTCTTCCTGCTCTTCTTCCTGGGTGCAACCGCGGGGCCATTGCCATTGATAGCACTCCGCAAGTTTCTCTCTGCTTCTTCCTCCTCTCGAATCGCCTCTCTTAACGCAGGCACTGTCTCGCATAACGCTTCATACCCTCTCCGAATATTGGCGCGTCGCTTTTGCTCTGACTGTATATGATTTGCCTTCTTCTGCGACGGCGACAGCAGAGTCTGCTTCGATGGGCCTGATTGCTGCTGTTGTTGCTCGTGTGGCCTCTGACCATGGATAGGAGGAGATGTAGATGATCGTTGACGCTTGGCCGACGCGTCGTTCATACCATGTGGCAGTCGGGGGTGCGAAGAGGAGGATGCACCAGCGTCGGAGGCGCTTTGTATCGACTGATGGGAGGCTGTTGATGCTGTGACAGCGGGAGTCGATCGGGAAGCTGATAAGCGTGTATTTCGCGACCCGGAGGGTATTTGTGGCTGCTGCTGATGAGGTATATGGACCTGTTGAGGGGGATGTACAGAGATGGTCATCGGGTTGTGAGATTGATGAAAACCACCATATGGAGATTGAGGCGAAGTAGGTGAGGAATGGCTAGAAGAAACTGTGTTCATGGGAGGCACCTGGTGCCGTAGATGGGAGGGATGCATTGGATATTGCAGTTCCTGGGATTGCTGCGGTTTGTCATTGAGAAAAGGGAAGACGTCGCGTGAACTGGAGAAGGAGTTGTGTCTTTGTTGCTCTTGTTGCTGCTGTTGCCGGTGCTGGCGTTGATGCTGCAGCACCTGCTGCTGGTGGACTAGCAAGCGCTCATGCTCCTCCCGATCATATTGCGACATTGTATGCCCATCTGCTCCATATGTGTGCCGCCGCTGGTGGTGCATAGTGGATTGGTGATCCATCATTGAGGATCCATTGTCCCATGAATTGGAATCCAGAGACATAAGGTCCTTTGTCGCCTTTGTCAACGCTTCACGATGTTCTGGATTGGCCTCCGGATCATGCTGCGAGTCTTGTGGGGAATATATTGATGGATTGGAACTATAGAGTGCCCATTCTGATGATGAGATCGACATGGCTTCTGATTCTGGATAGTCGAGAGACGAGAGAAAAGACTGAAAAGCATTGCTCTCGGAAGGAGATAGAAGGGACTGCATGTTGAAGGACGAAGGAGAAAGGGAAAAAAGGGTGTTCGTAGACGTGTGGTAGCCGTTGCCGCCGCCGTCGTCGTCGTCACCAACAAAGTCGATGTCGTATAATTTTTACAATGCGGGGTAAAGTCAGAAAGCAACGGTAGGGAGAGATCGCATGTGAATACTGTGGCGGTGCAATTTTGCCTTATATGGATATGTTGGACGGATGCTTTGTTTTCGTCAGTTTAGCTTCGCCTCCTAACTCTTGAGACGAGCAACTAATCGGCCTCCTCTGTCCAAGTGCTCTGATGGACGTGGGTCTCTGTCTGTAGCATGTGCCCAATACTCGCCATACTCTTGCGCGTTTTGAGCTCATCTACCTTATGCTGCCCTGTTATTCCGAAGGGACTCCATACACGGGCCACCACCGAATCACCAGCCGTCTTTCAGGTTTCCTCTTTTTGCTTCTCACCTTAAAAAACCTGTCCACCGGCGGATAGCTCCATTACCACTACCTCTTTGGCAACGCAGATATTTTCTGTCACCGGAAATGTCCAGGTGCTAACAATCGTGGGTCTGATTGGTTCACATGCCAGCAAAAGATGCGCCCATGCAACTTTAACTCGTTCACCCATTTGCAGATGCCATGCCATATGCTCTCTGAGAATCACTGCTCGGTGGATAAGGCTCCGGTTTGAAGACCATGGATGTTTGTGATCACACACTGATTGGATCACTTGTATCGAGTCTGACGAGTCACCCGCTTGCGTTGCTGAGTTCATACTCTTGGTTGAGACCACGAGACCTGGAAACCCCATCGATTCGTACCCTCTTCGAGCATTTGTTCCAATATTTCATTGGCTAAATTCCCGACTTGCTAAGTGCCCCGGACCATTTGTATGCATTCAATGATCCCTCAAATTTGATCTTCCTTGGACGACAACGGGACTTTAGGCTGGACTCTACACGCCTTTGTCGGCCTTCTGGTGGAATATTCTCGCTCAGTAACCCCGAACAGATTCAGTTGTTGTATCGATTTTCTTCCACCTTTTCTACCGATTAAAAGGATTTTTTTGGCCATTAACCTCGGCGGCCGCGTTAATTAAAGGAACCACACATCGAGGACCTGCGAGCTTAAAATCTTTTCGGCAATCAACCAGCCCAAACGAGCCTTTATGGGCGTTTACTGCACAGAATTGAACGACCGAGGTTGAACGTTGAAAAGTTGAAAAGGTACAAGTAGTCCCGTGGTGCCATGGAGAATATCCGGGGGAACTGAACATACCTGTAGACTGTAGACTTCAACATAAAACAATGTGCAACAACCGGTCGATTCATTCGCACATTTTTTTTGCCTTTCTGATTGAACACAATGATTGCTCATTTTCATAGCAAGAACCCCGAGAAGTTCGCACACATTCGTTCTCAAGGCTCGAGGTGGAACCAAGACTTCTTCCATGGCGAACAATCGCTCTTCCTATGGGTCTACGTTGAGCATTTGACACCTGCTGACCATGGTGTTTCAGAAAATTCTATGTCGAGCAAACACATGTTTTCTCGTCCCTAATAACACTCAACACTGAATAGAACATGACAGACCATACGATATTACCAATGATTTTTCTAGCACATGGTTACCCACAATTTTGCTCCATAATCCGTAACGACGTATCAAGACACGACCTACAATTATAACAGCTAAGAATTATCGTCGTTTTGACATCATATGAAATAAAAAAACTAAATCTGTAACTCCAGCTACTTGTTCTCGTTATTGGGTCGTATGGTCTATTTACACTGGTTCCTCTACATACGCAAAACTCAGATAGTAGTGTCTGAAAGTTTCAAACGTGAACGTAAGTCAAATATTAATTCATTTTCGGCAGGTTTATATCCCGTCACTGCCACAAGGCCCTCGAACGCATGGAGAAAGGCAGCCAAAATGATATATACTCTCACATTTGAGGTGCTTTTAACTTGTCGGGATTCGAGAAAAGCTAAACTCAATCTGCATGGCCACATATCTATTTCGATGCTTCTTTTTTCTTATCTCCTGATCTTTCTTTTCACATATACTTATTCTGGAAATAGGATTGAACACGCTTGCGTATGACTTGAATGATCATGGCCTTTCCAATCGAAATCTGGGGTATATAGATACCAAAAGCAGTTACGCGAACACTGCCAGAAGCATTTCCTAATTAAAAACGTCCAACAAGTCCCTTCACGTGCGCCCTGATTCTTTAGCTTTCGGTCTTACCGCATCGGACTTTTTTGTGAATTCTACAAGGCTTTTGTCTCTGAAAAGAAACTGTAAAAAGGTTGCATATCCACACCTCCAGATATATATTTCTTCGGTGCAAGTCGGCGCGATCACGTCATATGAATTCTCCTTTCTAAAGGTGGGAGCAACATGAGCTCTGCTGGCATGCGACGTACTGATATTCGAGGTGGGCCAACAGTAGCACATGTTTCTTGCAAGGATAGAAGCCCGCTCACCTGCCCGACCTCCCGACCTTGTCCGGTATTCTAAAACAGCCTCTAATCAATTGCAGTTACAAGACCTATGCCCCTTTGGTCGTTATAGAGGATTTTTACAGGCCAACATTCAGAATGAGTCGATGGGTGTTCTCGAACACCTGTTTTTTGCGTACCAAGGTCTTTCCGTCAAGATTATCTGTTCTATCGCCCCAGGAACATGCCATAATTTTTGACAGGTGAATCACATTAGAGTTGTTCTGTTCTTTCCGGTTTCAAATATTCGGATTTCAGGCTTCAACGAAAGATGACCCCGTTCCCAAGATCTGTTAGATCTTGGCCAATATTGACTTTGTGATCCTGGATCTTCCTTCATAATTCTTGCGCTGATGCTCTTGGTAAATGTTGACCCGAACCTGTGAGAGTGTGGAATCTTGAATCAACGAGCCTAGAAATGTATGAACCTTCAAAGATCCCCTTTCCACGGCAAAGTATCTCGGCATTCCTTCGAGATAGCGGAGATAAATTCTGGGAGACGGAGCTCTCTGTTTTTGATTTCTGCATCTTGCTGCCGATAACACTGCCGGTTTATATTCTGGAGTGAAGAACTTTGTCAGCAGATAAAGTTGGACCTGCATGGACCTACATATGCCGTTTTGACTGCCCCACACATCGACCCACATTGCCCGACGTTTTACGGCGGCATTGTTCCGTATCCCAACACTCGTTCTTGCCGCTCCGAATCAGGGTCATCCGCCGAAATGCGCCCCTTTCAACATTTGTTACTCGAGTCATCATCCTGTCGAAGTGCTTCTAGTATATAGCGGAAAATAAGGGCGCATTCTGCATATCTCCAAGTAAATATCTAACCGTTCTCACATTGTTGTTTTCTGACCCCTCGATGTCTAGTTCTGTGGAGCCTCGACCTCGCTTGTCCTCGCGTCTGGACGCGCAATTCTCAAGAGGACCGCACAAGGCCGCACCGACGCCATCACAAGATTTACAATGCTTACCGGTCATCCCTGAGGGAGAAATCAAGGCCCAAGGGCTCTGAAGATCACGCCTTGACATGAACAGAGGTGTTGGCTCCGTTAAAACGGTGATAGCCGCCGATGTTCTTCAACAACCGGTGGCGCATCACATCACTCACCTCGTATCCTTGTCATATATTCTGCTCTCAAACATATGTTCTTGGGTGTTGTCGCGTATTTTGGTTACCCTTTCCCCCATTGCATCTACACCACGTTTACTGTCATAGCTCGGGTTTATCCTTACGTACTGATGTCCATTGAAGATCCATGATAACAGGGCTATCATTTGGGCGATCCTAATCCTTATCACTTTATGCGATGGAACCGCTTGCTCATTATTACGTACTGATTTCTTTCCCCACTCGGGCTCAATTACTACAAAATTTGTTAGAGTGTCGCTAGATTAGCGGAAAGAGTTGTGCATAATTACAGACTCATTTATGGAGAGAAATCTGCCCGATTTCGGAGGCAGACAGAGTATAATCCTGCGATTTCATGGGCTTCAATATGTCATTTTTGCTTTGTCGTGATTCTTGAAGGCTTTATGAAGCATCCGGCTTGAGCTGCCCAGCTGGACTTTGAGCATTCTGCTCTCCGCACGGTCACAACATGTACCTGTCTGTGTGGAGCTTACAAATTTTGAGCAGTTTGGAAACTCCGTTGTGGGCTGCCCTGAAGACACCTTTCTATTGGGACGCAGGTTATACACTACCGCATTTTTTTCCCTTTACGTTTATGGTGATATCACAGTACCGAATTCTACTTCAAGTTTTGACGTTGAGTTTACGTGTTAGTCTGTTTTTATGTAATATGATCCCAATAACAACAAACCTTTGGAGGTTTCTTAGCTAGAGCACAGCAGATAGAACCGATCCTTAATCCAGTTTCATCAAGTTAAACTTCTCCGCGGCGGGGTGCTGGCACAGTTAGGCGTGCGCATGTGAGTATACACACATGAGGCTACTCGATTATCACACATCTGGCTCACATGCTCAACTAAGAGACGGTATGTTTCATTGATTTTGCTTATTCTGAATTTCAGGATGATCAAGATATGTCGATATATGATTTTTTGTAAGGCGATGTGCTGATAACTTTGATCAAAGTCTAAACCACGTTGCGTTAGAAACATAAATTGATGATGATAGACCTTCTCACTCATAGACCAGAGACATTAGGAGGTCCTTAAAAGCTCTCCCATTGGTATTTAGGGTACTTATTGAGTTTTTCTGATTGACGTTTCTTCGCTTTGTAGGTGTAAGGTTATATGCCTTTTTAAGATATAAAAAGGCTAGTGGGGTTTGACAGGTTTGATACCTATGATGGTATTGAAAATTTGAAAAGTTATGATAGCCTTTAGGCTTTAAGCTCTATTCATATTCGCCTTAACTTGCCGTCTCCAATGCAAAATTCATCTGGGTAAGTAGTTGCATCGGGGAAATATCGGGAGATGAAATCAGTTTGTCAAATGTACGAAGGAAACAAATGATGCAACTTTTCTATCGTTAGAAATTGAAAAAAGACATACAATATATAGTCTCTATAAATTCATTCCGAGTTATTATAGGAGTCTCAACAGGCGTCTGAGAGAGAGCGGCAAGTCGATGAATGACATGGCCAGAAGCGCGGGAATTTACATGGCCTGGAATCGTCCTAATTAGGAAAGCGTACAACCACAACCGCCAACGCCAGTCAAGCCAACATTGATCTATTCATTTCTTTTCCTCACCCAAGTGCTACCACACAGATATCTCTTTAGACATGGCGGAAGTAATCGATTCGATGTTAGATCTGATGCGGAGGCTGCCACCTACGCGCACGGAAGAGAATGTCGAGGCACTTGTTGGGATCTGTCCAAACGAGGCCGACGACCTGCTGCAAAGCGTTGACCAACCCTTGCGGGTCATGGTAGATCGCGCGACTGGCCGAGAGTATCTTGCGTGCGACTATAACAGAGATGGTCTCAGCTATAGGTGCGTGATTTGGCAACACCATCTCGTTCATCATCATGTATCCCGTACGGACGATGCGTTGCCAGCGTCGCGTGCTAGGAAACGGGATTGTACTGCAAACATGCTGATTGCGCCATCAGGTCGCCTTGGTCAAATGAGTACGACCCACCCCTTGAAGATGGCACTGTGCCGTCATCAAAGATGCGCAAGTTAGAAATCCAGGCCAATGAAGCATTTGATACATATCGCGAGATGTACTACGAAGGAGGCGTATCTTCGGTTTATTTGTGGGATCCAGAGGATGCAAGTGGTAGCAACTTTGCTGGAGTAGTTGTGATCAAGAAGAGTAAGTGCATACACTCCATACCTCCCTCCACACAGTCCAACTGAATGGCTGACGCCACCCTGAATATACTTTTTTTTAAGCAATGACACCCGCGTCGCCTCTTGAACCTGCTGGCTCATGGGACTCCATCCACGTTTTTGAGACCGCAGAACGTGGGAGACAGGCTCACTACAAACTCACATCTACTGTGATGCTTCATCTTATTACCCGGAAGGGGTCTGATAGCGAAAGCAGTAAAATTCCCGCTGACAAGAAAGGATCAGAGAAATGGAAAAGAGATGGGGAGGTCAGCCTAAGCGGCAGCATGACACGTCAGGTAACTGCTATCCAAGATCATGAATCATACACAACAGCTACATTTCCGATGGCAGAACGAACAGGATTGGCCGCTTAACGATGCCTCATCACACATAAGTAACATTGGGAGAATGATTGAGGACATGGAGATCAAGACGCGCAACTTGCTGCAGGAGGTGTGTTATTCATTCCTGGCCCCTAGCCGTGTGATGTTGATTCGACTTTTTAGGTGTATTTTGGGAAAACTCGGGATATTGTATACGACTTACGCAGCGTGGAAGACCTCGAAAAAGCGCGACGACAGAAGGAGCTTCAAAAGGAACTTGTGGGCTTCATCAAGCGCTGACAAGGGACCTAGAAAGTCATTTATCTACGAACTGTATTATTAACTTTGGGGCGAGGATGAGTTACCGTGGCAAAAACGTGAGTTGGGATCCAATTACGGAACAGCCGGTCCTTCTGGAAGCTTTACAGTCGTTGAAACGAACTAGTATACACAAGCAGAGGTCCTGTCTGACATTGCTTCTAAGTCTTCTTCCGCGCATTAGAACCTATTAATATCGGCGCTTAAGAGCATTCTTTTTCCCATTCAAGTTATGGGGATGCCATTCTGTGTCATCGTCGACCAGCCAGCTCAGCGTCTGCGATGGGGTTGGAATGAATTGTCACCTAAACAGCGAAGTCAGCGGCGTTGTCTCGCGTGAAGCATAGATAGCCTACTCCAGTCAGTTTAATCTCATTTAAAGGTCGATTTTTGTTGGTGACTGGAACACGTTCCATAGAATCCAGTGTCGAGTCTGCACCGTCAATCACTTTACCAAAGATGGTGTGTTTGCCGTCGAGGTGGGGCTGCTTCGCGTAAGTGATAAAGAACTGGGATTTGTTTGAGTCAGTAGCATTCCCTGAATTGGCCATCGCGACAACGCCTCGGTTATTAAACTGGAAGGGAAGTGCGGATCAGAAAACGAGAGAAGACGCGAAGAAAACCAACCGACCTTGAGGGTTGACCTAATTTCGTCAGAGAAAGGCGCGCCCCAAATGCTTTGGCCGCCCTTGCCTGTGCCAGTGGGATCACCTGTCTGAATCATGAAACCGCGAATGTTTCGGTGAAATATGCAACCATCATAGTATCCAGAAGCACAGAGGGCCAGAAAATTCTGTTGCGCTCTGAATGTCAGTGTGGCTGGTGATGGAGATGGAGTAGAACATGCCTCAGCGGCTTTTGGAACAGCCTCACAGAATACTTCAATCTAACGCAGCCATATGAATATGCGGACAGCTGTGTGTAGAGCTATGGACGTACTTTGAGGTCACCGTGAGAGGTGTGTAGAGTAACAGACTGTGCATGTGTCAGTCAGTAGTTTGTGATGGTGGAACGGAAGACAGTACCATTTTTGTTCAGATTTGGCTGTGTGACAAAGATCAAGTGGATAGGCGTGTGACTGAGAACGTTACTCGGATATGAGAGGGGCCGCTCTTCGCGTTTATTTAGTGCACTTTCCGTCCAAGATTAGGGCTATTCTTTCCTCACGACCACCACTATCCCCGCGCCCTCAGGAATGCGTTCTCCATCGTTGTATAGTCAGGATGATCCAATTACTGCAGCTATGAAACCGCCCTCCACAGAGACAGACTCGGAGCGGGCTCTCCGTCTTGAGGCAGAGGCAGAGGCGAAAAGAGTCTCTGAACAAATAGACGAGGATCTGCGAGAGGAGCGAGAAAGGCTGAAGAAGAAGAAAAGCGATGTTAAGGTACGCACTTGTCTCCCTTTTTGTGCGCATATACTTTGTCTGAGCGCTTATCTGCAGTTATTACTGTTGGGCCAAGCCGAAAGTGGAAAATCCACGCTTCAGAAGCAGTTCCAACTCATGTACAAGCCCAATTCTATCGACCAGGAACGCTCTTCGTGGACAGCTGTCATTTATTTCAATGTTGTGCATTCTTTGAAACAGATCTTAAATACATTGGAGCAGTGGGATGATGTCTTGGACGACGAAAACGGCGACATTCTAGATATCGCCCCTGAACCTTCACACAGAGCCAAAGGCAATGGAATCGCCGACCAACCCTCACCCTCGACCTCGTTGATGGGCGGCAATGGCACCGTCAACGGGTCTCCTGGATCTGTCGCTCACTCTGATGCCCCTAGTACTTCAAACGCTGCTGGTTCATCTAAGGATGCAGGGGCTATCCAGATAGGACAATTACGCCGCCGACTTTCTCCCCTCATGGCTGCCGAATCCCAGTTGGCTGACCGATTAAGTGGGGGCATCACGGTCTCCGGTTCTGGCAAAGGAGGGGTTTACGTACGTAGTGGGTGGCAAGCACGCACGATCGAAAATGCCCTGACAATGATCAAACGACCATCTACTGCTAACGAGAAGAGACCTCGTATAAGCGAGTCACAGGATTTTACCCCAGACCCCATGGTCCAAGAAATCGGTCGCATGCTGGAGGCTTGCGAGGAAGATATCCATGAGCTTTGGAGCAACCCAACGGTCAAGGGCATGATTGCCAAACGACGTTTGAAGTTGGACGAATGGTCCGAGTTGTACGTCAATATGGTTTCTATTATCTATATTTCGCTCATATAGTTCTTGTCAGTTTTTTGAGGCATATATCGCGTGTAGCATCGCCGGATTACGTGCCAACCACCGGTATGTTACTTTTTTCAGTTCGTTCTTAGCGCATATATTGACCTAATTTTCTCAGACGACATCTTGCACGCCCGCATTCAGACAATGGGCGTGGCAGAGCATATATTTGATGTTAATATCCATGGAAAGTTGGTGACCTGGCATCTTTTCGACGTTGGCGGTGCTAGGGGCCAGCGACACTCGTGGGTACCATATTTCGACGATGCCAACGCGATAATCTTTGTTGCCCCTGTGAGCGCATTTGATCAGGTATGCTCTCTGTTTTTTCTCAGGCGCATTGGGTGCTTAATATCTTGTTCAAGTACTTGGAGGAAGATCCTCGTGTCAACCGTATCGACGACTCCCTGCAACTTTTCACGCAAGTGTGCTCAAATGCCCTTTTGAAGAGCGTTCATCTTGTCCTTTTCCTAAGTATGGCACTGCCTCCATCATTGATTGATCTTTCTCATCATTTTCTCATACTATAGATAAGACTGATCTCCTGAAGGCAAAATTAGACAAGGGTCTGAAAGTTCGCAAATAGTGAGTGTGTCGTGGCGAAATTTCTCCCATTTGCTGACATCATATCTTAGCATCACGTCCTTTGGAGAACGATCCAATGACTACGAAACCGTTGTCCAATATTTCCGTGCCCACTTTTTACAAGTACACAGGCGGAACAACGAAAATCGCCGTGTTCTCTATACCCATTTTACCAGTGTAGTGGTGAGTAACGGCTGTTGATTCTATGAAAGCGGTCTCTAATATCTACTCAAGGATACCAAGGCGACTCAGCGCATTATTGGAAACGGTTGGTTTCACTGCTTTTGATTCATGAATAATTGCACTTATCTTCGTATTCAGTTCGCGATTCCATTTTCCGCGGATATCTTCAATCCGCAGCTTTGGTTTAATGTGCACCTTGTATGACCGGTTTATGGCTTTTTGATTGCTATCGGCTCTTCCATTCTCCCGCATTGTTTTCTTGTTATAATTATTGTCTTCAAAAAGAGCTCTCTTTTGTTTTGGTGCACTTTGTTCAACGTCTATCATCCATTCTCTTTGAATTGTCTCATACCTACCGCCTTCGTCACGCATTTTCCCATTCACCCCCACACATACCAATGTTCTTGAACTCATGTTATCATGTACCCATCACTGCACCTGCAGCACGAAACACGTTGGAGCTAGCCTTCACTCTTTTTGATATTAACGATTATCCAACGCCTATATGTTATACACCCCTGTCCACGTTTACTTATTATTACCCTCTCTCCACGACCACTTAATACATTTAAATTATTGGCTGTCTTTCCCACTTGCATCATTCTCTCAATCCTTGACAGGTTTATCTTCGATGTCCGACCAGGCACGTTCGATGGACGAGTTGTGATTGATTAGTCAGTAGCAGGTAGCAATACTACGTCAAGTATCTCTCCACTGGGATGACCTCCGGACCCGTCACTGTCCAGAATTCAGTGCAAGGACCGAGTACGGGGGCATTACGCGCGCGCAGATCCAAGATCGTTCAAATTACCTGGAGCCCAACTGGAATCTTTTCTTCTGGAAAGCCCGCTGCTCCGATTCGGGACTCATCCGAGCTCTGGCGTTTAATGATCTGCTTATGCCTTTTGACGAGCGTTGCGGAAAATTCTAAGCTCGAAGTTTGAAGCCATCATATCATGACAGGGACTGTAAACCTGGAAGATGCGAATTAAGAACTTGTGGGAGAAGTCAACGGAACATAATATTATTATTTAGGTAAGCTTTGAATCTTACCCAGTCATTGGTGACTGCCGAACCATTGTTCAGGCTTCATCATAAAGTGACTGTGAGTATTGGGGATACAAATGATGTACGTATTTAAGACTTCACTGACTGGGGGTAGATTTGGTGGGCGCGCAACACGTACACGGCGGCATATAAATTATTTTTGTCAGTCTAGATCAAGGGTCCCGTCCCAGCAGGAGTAAGTTCAAGAATGGGTAAGGATGCGATCACAACAACCCGTCTTCTCTGTATTAAAAATAAACATTGTGGATGGTAGGATGTGGAGGAGGACATATCATGATCAAGGAATATATTCCACGCGATAAAGGTGATTTTGACGAGCTCCTAATTCCGACCTTTAAGCTGATGCAAAATTGTGGGAATGTTTTGGCTGTAGAAAGTCTATTGAGGCTCTGAGATTCGCTCGTACCAGTCGTTGCCTCAATCTACAGTCGGTAAATGGTAGCTTATTAGAAGGAATGATTAACCACAGCCTCCCGATAAAACGTCCATGAACTAAGCGACCTGCTCATTCTTTGGCTCGAACGCGGCAAAGGACAAAAGACAAGATTCATTGAAAACCAAACTTGAAGAAATCCTACCAGTAACCGAGATTAAGGCGTTCTCGCCGCAATGCTCTGTCCATCACAGGCCCTTCGAGTAAAGGAGCAGTTGCGGATGGAATTGCGTGCGATTTATTGTGGTTTATTCCGCGAATTATGATGTATACCATACTTGTACACAGGAAAGACCGACTCGGAGAGCCGGAGTCAAAAGAAGTTCAGGGACGTTATTTACGTGTGTTTTATAGCAACATCACCAGTAGATGTCTGTACCTGGTAAGAATCATAAAACTGGGCGCTTATGATACTATTTCACTTACCAGTGCAGGTATCAGCATAAAGTGTCAGCTACATTAATCTATTAAAAAAGCGCCAAAAAAATACCTGGAACTCTGCATAATAATGGAAAGCGAACGGCATGACTCAGTTGCCACATCAAAGTCCGGCATCGCGTCTGAAGGAAGAACGGCTCGAAAACTGAAGATGCAAAACAAAGCAACTCAGCACCGGGCTGAGAACAACATTCACTGCCGCTTACCCGGATTGAACGAGTGACCTTTTCATAACGTGACACATGATATGAACATGGGACTACAAGTGAAACGCGCTACCACTACGCTAAAGCGGCTTACTGGCGTATTTTTCTTCTTTAGTAAACGTTATTATCGAAGAACTTGGGTGCAAACTAGCGCAAAGCATGGTCTCTTGTCAATCTCTTGTGGATATTTAGAATACAGAAGCCTTGCATAAACAAGTCAATGGGTTAAAAGATTGTCTACAAAGAGATCTTACAGAAATTAAATCTTTTTGTACAATTTTTTGCGCCTTTTTACCATCTCTAAGGGTTACTTCCCAACTTGTATGCTTGCCAGAAAGATGCCAGCGTATTACACAATCTACAAAAACTGCTAACCTGAAGGCCGAAATCGTCATTTAATTTTTCTATGTGATAATCAATTAGACAACTGTCTAGCGACCCTGTAAAACTGTTTAAACTCTGCGAACATTGTTTTGTACAACTACTTCCAAGTTATAGAGTGAAACCCAAAATAGGTTCGTCTCTTAAAATAGATCATTCTGATCGTGACGAGTTGCCCGGTACCGTGAGAATAAAGGCGATCGGGTATACCGTGCCGATCTGTGCCATCCTCTTGAAAAACATCCATCGAAGTATCATGTCCGAGTCCAAACGCAAGTTTCAAGGCGACGATAACAAAAGAAAGAAAAAGTATAGATCGGTAAGATCTCTGATACAATGATGTTCACTTCTATTATGTCGTTTGCAGGATGGCACGCCGATTTGGGGGAAAAGACACGTCGAAGGACCTGGCGTATGGGTGAGCTGTGCGTACACGATCGTTCTCATAACGCAATGCTTATGATTTTAACTTAGGCGTAAAGGGAAAAGAAAAACAAACAATTGGAGAAATATATGAACTGTTCGAATCGGTCTGTCTTCGAGACGTGTCGTGGCGCAGAGGCGCTGAAACTTTCATAGATAGCTTCGGAATTGTGGCCGTTAGAGCAAGATTCAGAATCAGAAAATGACACCGGCCTCAGTTTAGAGGATCAGATTGCAAACGAGGTTTCTGCTATCAAGCGTCCTCGCGGTCAACAACTTTTCGGTAAGCATTCTCTTTTTTTTCCTCTCGTTGTATCCCTCATCGTTGTGTGTAGCCAACTGTCAGACAAATACACCATGTGGTAAGCATACTCTCTTGGCATTTTTTGCTCAGTCCTCATCAAAGACCTCAGTAATTTTTATATCATGCAAACCGCCTGTGGATCCCGTGGGGCTCGTTGTCAAGTATATCCAATCTGTACAACAGTCGGGCGTTACCCGCACTCGGTAAGGGGTCCACGAAACTACTTCATATCCTACCCATTGATTCATCAACGACGTTAGATACGTTCATCGCTTGGTTCCTGTCTCAGGGTCATGTGCTGCTAATCTTCCTGAAATTCAGTCGCTTTGTCGCAAAGTCTTCAAAGAATTCTTCGACAAACACCCCGACACACCATTCAAGGTACCTTACTCGGCTCTTTTCCCTCGAAATTTCTCATTTTCCCTCGCCCTGTTAGTTTAAAATTGAATTGCGCATTCGCAATCATACTACGATTCCTCGGACGGTGTTGATCCAGAATGTAGCGCAATGTGTGCCGGAGGGCCATACCGTTGATTTACAGGATCCTGAGATATTCCTTTTGGTCGAGGTCTTCAAGGTTTGTTGTGCAGCTAATTCCGAAGACGCAGCCTGACGCCTATTTTCTTAGAGCATTTGTGGTGTTTCGGTTGTTAAAGATTATTACGGTTTACACAAGTTCAATGTCGCAGAAATTGCCAAGCGTAATGATCAGCCACAGGAAGCAAGTCGTTTGACAGTCTCTTCGACTCCCACAGATACGCCCGCGGCAGGCACCACTACAGTGGAAACGACACAGGCAGATAAACCGGAAACATCCGTCACATCAACGGAAAACGTGTAATTTTGTGCCCTACTAAAGATACAGAAGATAACTGTTAATACAAAAAGAATCTCTATTCGTCCCGTGGTATCCTAGTGTGTGTTGGTCCTGATTCCTGATAACTAAACTGTAGATGAACGATGAAAGCGAAAGGGAAAAAGTGTTATGAATAGGTGCTATATGACGATGGAAGGGAATTTTCAACATTGAATAAGAAATTGGAGTCAAGAGGCTGGTAGAACGATCCGGCGTCCATTTGCGACATTGATCCCATTCCATCATATTTTGGCATGCCATCCCTGGAGGTGGGAAATCCGCAGCGCTGAGGGGCAGGCGCATAAGGGGTCATCGGGTTGGCGGGGTAAGCGTCGAAGGTGGAATCCATTTGGTAGGACATTTGCGAATAATTGACACTCAAGTTCTCGTCCTGGGGGCTTGGCCATTGAGAGTAGAGCAGGCTGGAGTTAGCCTGAGAAGTCATCGGCGCGGGCTGCAAACAATTTATAATCTTATCTGAGTAAGCAAAACCAATACTACGTACCTCGTTAGTCGGTAAGAAATTCATTCCGAAGGTGGAGCTTGAGGACTTCTTTGAAGCCGGCGGTGTGCAAAATTTGAAAATGATAGAGACATTACGGTTGGACGACCCTTGCGGTTGTTGAGAGGGCATAGGTTTCAACGTCTGCAGAATTGTGAATTGGGTAATATCTGTCCGTGGGTGAATGTTAGAGGAACCTGGGATATTAGCCGAACTTTGACATGCCTTGACTGGAGCATAGCTTCCCCCAGAAGCCCGGTACGAGTTCCGAGGAATACAACCACCCTGATCTATCCACGGGAGACGAGAGACATTTAATGGGAGCGCTTTCCATATGCATTGGTGAATTAGAACCATTCGCGTAGACAATGAAGGTCGACTGTGGCATGAGAGCGAAAGGGGATGGGTAATGGATAGTACCACAAAGAAAGGGTAGAACAGATATCGTCCTGTCCTGAGGAACGGCGCCGTGGGGACTGCATGCAGCTGGAGCCAGCTGAATTATTTGAGGGTTGGGAATGTCTCTGCTAACAAAATCGACGGATGGTAGTCTGGTGGGCCAAAGTTCGTTCTGTAACATTATTTTGACATGTACGGGTTTTGTGGGAGACACCGCCGGACAATATTCAGGCTGAGCAGGTGGGGGAGAAGGTGAAACACATGGGCTATAATCTGATTGTGAACCTGTAGATGGGGCTTCGGAAGGACTTCTATGAGAGATGAGCTGAAGAACTGGTAACGCGTAAACACATGCGGTTATAAAACAATGGGCGTGGGGCATACTTTTGTCCTTTTTACATGTATCCCGAAGTTGTTGCAAACGACTGCCGACTTGCTTTGGTGTTCTTCTCTTGCCCGTGGTTTCAAAGATATAGTCTGATATGAACCTGTTGCGCATCGGAAAGCGTCCAAAGGCCTTGTCAGGCTTTGAACCCAGATTTTCGGGTTGGTATTTTTCCAGAGCTGCCAATCGATGTTATTGCTGGTTGAACTCGAGCAAATCACATTAATAGATACCTTCGAGAAGAGCAGCTTCTCTGTTGACATATCAGCTGATGTGGTTTCACAAACAACGACCATACTTACAACAGTGGTGGCCATACAGCCTCTCCTTTGCCCTTAAGAGTTTTCCAACTTCTCCGGCCTGTAGCGACGAACTGTGCCTCATCTCTGGACCTTTCCTGTTCTGATGGTGTATACGAAAGATCGTCGACGGTTGTCGACATACAAATGAACCCATATTCTTTCTTCGAAGAACTAGAAGAGGAGGATCCTGACTGCCAGTCCATGAAGGGCATTTGCTGAATGTAGGGATGTAGAAGAGAAGGCGGATAGAAGTGATGACACTGGACAGAAGGTGGGGAGTGTGTCGAGTTACCACTTGAGTCCTGGACCTTTAAAAGGGAACGAGTCTGCGGGGATGGTCGATTAAAGGTCGATTGGGAATGAGATATTGAGAAGCAGGGTGGTGGACACGGATAGCTACGGATAATTTATGAAGACCACAATATGGGTCCAAACGAAATATAAAACGAAACGAGTTCCCGATCGCCAGATTGGCAATCGGGCATTGTAACTGTTGAAATCGTCCGTCCTTTTTTACGAACTAAACGATTTGCTGCAGGATGTCATGGTTTTCGAGAGACCAGATTTGGGGTCGCATCCACCGTCGATCCTCCCTGTCCACATACACGATCGGGCAAGCGAGATCCCCTGGGATTTCACGGAGAATCTGGGTAACCCCATTTGATGGAATGAGTGAATCCTTTTCCCTCGGATTGAGATTTGGTACACATAAGCCTGCCGGTATACTTTTTAGAGTGCACAGGGAACCATTGACAAGGTATTTAGATTCCAGCGAAGGAAGACATTGTCGCGTATTCAGCAATAATTCAACGGCATCCACGCACGGTTCGCGGCAGTGTTTGTAAAGAACTACATCAGCCTGTTGCACTATGAGTATTCAAGAAAGCAGCTAGTGGTAAAGCCACTAACTAGCCGGTTTTGAAAGCAAATCGTTTTGTGTTGAGAGAAACACGAATTGGGACGAGATGAACAACAACAACCAAAACCAATGGCGCGTTATGCTTTGTCGGTGTTTGAACTACACCAACGCGGTCCCGTCGGCATGTTACGGCATCTGATGAAGTGCATAATCACTCCATCCCGAGTCTCGGTGCCTTCATTCGTTAGTCGGGACCACACGAAGGCTATCTGTTTCTCTGATTGGAAAATATTTCAGCAACTGAATAACGAGATCTGGGACATACGTCTCTGACAGACCATCCGTATCTGTCTGAACAGGGGCTAATCTTAGGGCTATAGTATATTAATTGCTAACTGGCGTCAACTTCTCAGTGAAGTGAACTCGTTGTTCGGGAGAATATCTATTGGAGGATACCTCATCATCAATTTATGCTCATAACCATGTGTACAGTAGCAGTCTCGTTATAGCATTCAATAAGGTTTATCATGGTATGTCGAAAGCGTCTTTAGTACTACTCACGCGACAAACTTCCAAGTTGCCCAACTCCAGTGGCGGAGTTCTTTTCGCAGCTTGGCCGAGTTGAAGTCGAGCACGGAGTCCTGAGATCCGTCCGGCATACTTAGTTTTATCGTTCTCAGTTTCTGATGTTTCCGTCTGATATTCTCTAAAGAAATAACCACAGATAGTATGGACAAATGCAAACGACGCTAAATACAATAACAAATCATGATGATATGAGTGAGCATTTGGATGCCTTCACATATCTTATCACGGCCTACCACCAAGACGTATAAACGTTGACTCCATAATTAGAGAAAAATCAGAATATTTGTTGACAATGATCTCAAGAAGCTGGTTGTTGTATTTTGCGCCACAGAACGATTCAGTTGTAAATTACCCATTTGCCTCGCGCGACTAATCTTGCGAGAAGGTCAACCAATTAACCACACAAACCTCACAGCATCGCCGTACTTGTCAGTAGTCTGTCAAACAAGCTCAAAAAAACATGGCCGTAAAGGTTGTCATCTGTGCAAACAATCAACTAAAGTATAACTGGATAAAAGTGCCGTCCTCAGCAGACGTCGGAGATCAGCTGTCAAACATTCGTCTGAACCTGGGCAAATCACAAGAGTGTGCCGTAAAACGGCTGGAGAGCAGAGACACCATAGTTTCACGATCTCCGGGGAAGCTGGCATCCTGCCAACTACTTTTTAGCGTCCCTCATGATACTAACAAAAGTCGCAAAGTAATTAACACATAAACGGCCTGAAATGCTGGTGATTCGGAATGACTTACAATGGTAATGATCCGAGTTATCATGAACTTTGTTCCTTTCGATATCAGTGCATTTGAACTCTCTCTGTACGACTTAAATTCGTTGGAGAGAACTAACCATTAAATGTCAAGGCGTGATGCCCCAAATGCAATAACAAAAGTACCTGTAGCAGATAAGAATTTTAGCCTAGTCCCAGTTCTAGGTAACATTCGTTTAAGCGCTTGCCTTAATTATGCTGCACAACTTGAATATTCAATCTGAATCATAGCTGCATTTGACTGGCAGAAAATTTTCAGGTTTACAAGCCTTCGATATCGAAGATCAGAATATAATTAGTGTTACGGCTTAAATGTATTGATAAAATGAGATTAAACCTCACCACAAACATGACTTCGCGTGCAGAAATGCATTTCCGCAGTAAAAGCACCGGCGGGAAATAGAGGCCTTGTTGCCCGAAAGAAGTGTCAGAGTAGTGTCAGCCATCGCCAAAAATTGCCGATAAAATATAGTCATCATATTCATCTACCAGGAAGACGAGCCGCACAGACACCATGGCCCCATAGACGATTATCCTTGGCATTAAGAAAGGTATCACTTTTACAATGGAACACCATCAGTCAGTCAGGTATTGACTTATATAAACCAGTTTGATCAATAAATGGGGTATATAAGCCATTACTGTTGCGGTGTTTTAGAATGTGTAATGAGCAAGAAGGAGCAAGGAAGTGATGACTTACAAGTGGGGTTTCTTAAGTATCGTGACCAAACCCTTCAATTAGATTTCGACGTGCCTTTTTGGCGGCCTTTTTTTCCCTGTCCTGACAAGATAAGGTGCTTAGATGCATACATCAGAAAACATTTCTGGGCGCCTGACCCAGTTGCTGATGAATAGCATTGATGACCGAAGCTCGCCGCTATAATTATCACTTCAAAATTTTACGGTCAGAAAAAAATGACTCTGGGCCGAACATACCTAAGGTAAGTTTCGGTGGAGACGCAATAACGCACATGGTCAGTGCGCTTCGCCTACCCGCAATACAGTTTTGAGAACAATCAAATGAGACATCGTATGGTGGTTCTGAATGTGTGCAGTATCTAGCCGGGATATCAGTCCTTCCCTCCCAAGGGGCCGTGCAGGTGTAAAGCGGTGTCGGGATCATGTCACCATCACTACAGGTGCCATCAACGCCTCCAACGACCGGAATGGAAGTGAAATCGCTGGGGAGGATTCGCCAACTGTGCAGATTTCATTTCGCCCACTGCCCTCGCTTACGAGGGAGCAGAATCCTAGCTTTGCGAAAGGCCGTAATGTTATACTTAAACGATGGGTTGTGTTTAATTATGATGCTTCTGGGGATTTTGGCGTCCCGGAAGGAGGTG
Organism: Psilocybe cubensis; assembly: GCF_017499595.1. Taxonomy (NCBI): domain Eukaryota; kingdom Fungi; phylum Basidiomycota; class Agaricomycetes; order Agaricales; family Agrocybaceae; genus Psilocybe; species Psilocybe cubensis. Next base: position 893,050 of record NC_063003.1, read on the forward strand.
CTTCGTCATGATTCCTGAGAGTCGTTTACCCAAAACTGACACCTGGGGCCTAAGACGACAGAACTTACCAAATCGCCGTGAGAGGACGAGGCACAGGCGACGGATTTGCTTCAGGACATAGACATCCGTGTACGAGCACAGGCGGCTGCACCCTTGACTCATTGTTTCATAGACAAGACGAAAGAGGTCCCGAATGAATTCAGAGGCCAAATAATAGATGCGTGAGGGGACCATATGCAAATGAAACAGACGCACCGCGCGTTGAGTCAGTCCTTGAGCAAACGAGTCTTCTGAGCATTGTAAGCGCAAGGGAATTCTCCGATGCGGGAGCGCAGCGGAAAATACAGGGCCGGGTCTCCACTAGTGCAGGGTGCTGACAGTACAGACGAGAAGGACAAAAATTAAATGTTCACGTTCAACAGCTGTGGGTGAAGAAAAAGGGACAAAAAAGGCAATATATTGCAGGCGACGTCATGCGGTAAGCAAAGAATATAGCGAAAGGTCTGGACTCTGGGGATAAAATTGCGCAATTAGGTCGAAAATCCTGACGCCTAGGGAAATACCATCGCCAATCAATAGCGCCGATCAAATTCGTTGCAAAAATGTCGAAATTTCACAGCAAATAAAGTACCCGGGGGCTATTAAAAAGGACACAAAGGGACAAGTAAACGAGTCAGGCAAGCGGGGAGTATTAGCTTGGTAGGCGCCTCGAAGATATGTGTTCCACGAAGAGAAGGCGAAAAGAACCCGCGAGATGGGCTGGATGATTACGTCGTTAGCCTGCTTTTTGATCAAGGTGATTCCAATAATGCCGTACGGTTGGGAATCCGTAGAGATAAATTTATATGACCATTGTTCCGGTAAAGAATAACAAGTTTCCGAATGGCCACCACCCCCAGGTCAGGGTTTAAAAGTAGTTCAAATGAATACATCGCCAGGTCGGTCCGTAAGGAGTATGGTTGTGGACCAAGTCAGCGCAAACTCCTTGACAATGATCGAAGGTTGTCAAGCGCATCCAAACGCCAATCCCTGAGCTGGTTTGATCAGAACGGAATGCTGGCTTGTTGAGAGTGGTGAGGCCTATACAAACGAGATATTCATCAGATCTGCCACTGTGATGACAAAGAAAGAAAGACGTAGAATATTACTCACGTCTCGGCGGCGGCACGGGAAATCCATAAAAAAACCCTCTAGAAGGCATTTTCTTGCATGTGGTAGATGCTGCAGGCGTAGACGTCAGTCCTGTCCGCTCATAAAGGATCACAGTGTTTATCTCAATGTCCGGGCCCAGACGGTCAGTCGCTACGAGAGAGATTGAGTGTCCGGAGTGGGGCGTTTGAATAAGCGCCGATGACCCGGAGCCATTGACCACGTTTAGTAGAAATCTGGTCTTGAAATAGACAGAGATTTTGTCCGCTCGCTGAATGGGAGATACACCGAGTTTAAACTGCTCCCAATGAGAGTCTTTAGGTCGGGACGGAAGATCTGCGAATTCAGAAAAACGTGGTTTTAGATAAACTTCCATTGAGATGTCGGCATGGGCGATGAAGAGCGGGGTATTCACCTATTTTTCCACGTGCCTTTTAGGATCTTAAAACGATCCAGGAACCTTATCGAGAGCTTTTATAGGTGATTAGTGACGTCCTATAAGCAGATATTATGTGCTGATTGATGATAAAAAGATGTTGAGGAGATAGGGGGTTGGGAAGTTGGAGATATGATCATCACAAAACTGGCACGAAGTTTATTGATAGAGGTTGCAATCCAAGAAGAAAAATTACATACCTTGGCCTTAGAGTAGTACCTGGCTCTCCATAGACATGCGCGTAGGTAGCACGACGGCCGACGCGTAAAGACACCCACAGACCGTCTAGTCGTATCCCACAGTGGCGCTAACCCACACAGCAAAGAACCGTAATGACTCTAGTCGAGAATGAGTAAAGTTGTTCCACCGTAGCGTCGTTCGATGACTTGAGAGGAGTAATATGTTCTTTTGTCCGCATAGTTGCAATGGGCCTCGGATACGGCCAATTTTTTGCTCGGGTCTACCTGGCAGTATAAGCGAATCCTGATGAAGTTCATATATATCCATCGTGAATTGCAAGACGAATAAGAATGCTTACTAGTGGTACAAAAACCGTTTCCTGGAGCGAGACAGACGTACGACCCATCCTCTACTCACAGGCGCACAATTCGAACTTGTCCAAGCAGTTTTAATAAACATGGAGCATAAAGACAATGTTCAAGGAAAGAATGTTAGTCACCTAAGATGGGTTTAAGTCCGAAAGGCACAGGACACGGTCAGCTTGCCGATTGCCGATCCCTAACTATATGGAGAAATGTTCATGTGGCGGTGCTGGCAGTGGTAAGCCTTTGGTCAAAATATTTTCGGTCAGCTTCTTTTGTCAGCAAAATCCAACTCTATTTAATTTTTACCCCTACGCCTACGAAGCAACTCGGCACAAAAAACACAATCGTCGTTACCTCCAATTATTATATGAATCAAAGAAGGCTGTGTTTTTTTTCCTTTTAACAAGGGACCGAAGGATACTGTAAGTTAGGATTGGTGTAAACTTGACCACTTTCAGAATAAATTACCGACATATCAGGCAAAATCTGGGCCTGAATTCTAAAATCCGTGCGCAGGATTTCTCAGAATTTACGGATTTAAGATTGGGCTCATCAGAAACCAGCACCCTTACGTAATCAATGGGCTTGGCGCCAAGAGCGGCCAAAATCCAGCTCGAAAAAAAAATCAAAAGTTATGTTGACGGAAAATGGTTTCAGACAAAAAGTTTAAAAAAAAAAAATTCATAAATGTGCATATACAATCCTTACTACTAGCCTTTATGCCCACAATAATAGAATTACACCTCAGAGGTCAAATTGTAGTCTCTGGAAGTCCATAATGAGTCTGAGAGGTATTACTTAGGCGTGACTTATTGTCACGTGTGGTCACGTGTACCATTATATAAGCGGCCAAAAGAACATTGTCAAATTTTCGAAAATCTCCCAAACTCGAGAAAACACCATTTCTGACGTGTTAGACTAAAAAAAAAGGAAAAAAATTAAAATCTTTATAACTTCTTGAGATCAAAATTTTTTTGAAAAAAAAAACCACAGATGTGTTCAAAGAAGCATAACCTACATATCTGTGGTTCAAAAATGTAGAATAGTGTGAGTGCAGAAGGGTTGAAAAGGTTCGGAGGTAAGCCAACTTTTGCTTACCTAAGGGGGTGCTGGTTCCTGATGAGCCCAATCTTATAAAGGACACCAGTGAGAAATCTTATTCAACCAGAATTCCACAAATCTGAAAGTCAGCATAACCTAAAAATACAGGGTCAAAGAGAATGGGTTATTAGATTGACTGTCTTCTAGGTTACAAACACCTTTACGGCGACTTTGAGATTAAAAGGACCAAAGTGAAGAATACGCACAGAACCTTACCCATTCTAGTTGAAATTCAGGTTCTTTTGCTGCGGATTTACGGTAAAAAGACGTAATTTGCGCCCAAGATAACGATTTTTTGGCCTGGATCAGGTCTAGACAGCTTACTCCGATTTTTACACCCAATACATCATTTGCCTGGGCTTGCTCACGAAGTCAGAACCCTGTGAGAGTACCCATTTCTCGGGTATAAAAAGAGCATCTTATACAACGAAGTTTAGATGTGGGGCCGAGATTAAAGTGGTCTGTCATTAAAATATGCTACGTCTAAGAAAAGCGATGAAATAAGGTTGCATTGGCAGCACAACGACGAGGCAACAAAAATATGATTCGGGCAGGGGGGCAGGGCATAGAAAGCGAAGGGACGGGTCCGGGGAAAAAGAAGCCAGGGGAAAAGAGAATAAATTCTATATAAGAACCGTCCAGAATAAAAACACGATCGCTTGCTCTTTCTTTCTTCGCATAACGAAACACTGCCGAGAACTTGAGGATCGGATAGATTACGCCTCGCCCGGACATGACGAGCGTCGTGAAAAGAAGTTGTGCATTGATTGAATGATGCCGAATGTTTTTTGAAGGGTTGGTTGAGTGACGTCGTAGTCCGAGGTGCATGATAATGGAAAAATAGGGAAAGGGTTTCAGATGGCGGTTGCGGGGACGGTGTTGCAATTGGGGGTATGAATGATAAATATTGTGGGGTCGTAAAGTATGATGCGGGTACGAGATGTGTTAAAAGCCAAACGGTTCTAAATGATAGCCAGCAAAAGATTGGAACCACGAGGTGTTGCTTCCATATCGTCATGGGCGCGTTATCCTATGTGTACAGTTTCAATTGGCGGTCCTCGAGGCACCAGAGCAGTCGTATAGGAGAGGTAAGAGGAAGGAGCAGGTATCGGCTAAGGCCTTCAATGGGCGATTGACGAGGATCGAAGACCTTGGGCTAGTTCAGCCTTCCACTCAAGACGCTTGACGGCTTCGGCATAATCGACCCATTCTCGGCGTCGTTCGTTACGTTCGAGCCAATCCTGATCGAGGCCTACAACATCGAGCTCGTAGAAATGATATATAGCCGACGGAGTCGGTATTGTGATGACATAACGTGTGATTGTACCACGCACACCCGCTGTTTGGAATGGAGAGAGGGGACAGCAGAGGGGGAGCAGGAAAAGAAGAGGAGACGAGAATCAGGAAGTGAGGAGACGAATAGAGGAACAAAGGGTAGGACCTTCTTCCAGAGCCTCCCTGGAGGCTGCGGCTTCCAACTGCACATCCGACGTCTCCCAACCACCCTTTGGCACTGCGTGTTTCAGAGAAGAAAGGAACAAGGCAAAGTCAGTACATCAAAGGGTAACGAAACGAGAAAAGGCAGGTCGAAGGCAGAGAGTGCAAGAAAGATGTCAAGGAAGATGAGACTCACAGACCCAATTATTGGGGCGTTTTCGACTAGTGACGACGAGTACTTTGCCAGCAGCTCGTGAAATGGGTATAGCACAGCACACGACACGCGGTGTAGCACGACCTTTATTAGGAACCATGGCACACGACTGGGAGTCGGAAAAGGGTTCTGATTGAAGGATTGAACAAAGAACGACTTTGAGAGAACGTTCACAAGTTCTTCATGGGCTGAGGGAAAGATCAGAGGGCAGTAATGGACAACCGAGGACAGTCGTGGCGGAATAAGCGCGTTTTGGTGGGAAGATGGAGGGGAAATGGAGAATTATGGGTTCTTGGACCACAAGAATAGCGTCTAGATGAAATATAAAGCTTGTAAGGCTTGCAAGACTATTAGTGGTGGAGAGGGAGATGAGAAAGGACATGTATGAGAAAGAGAGAAGAGCAGACCTGTATTCCTCTGTGAGACGGTTGTGGGAAGAAGAGATATTAGTATATGTAGCAGTGCGTAAGATTATTTGATGAATACTGGTTGGGGGTTAAGTAGAGAAGGAGAAACTGACCAGGTCCATCCGCCGTAAAATTACGTTGTCCGTCGCCAAATCTGGCCAACCCGCCACTTGATAGACTCACGCACGTTCTTCGCTATTTCCCGGTCCGTGCCGTCTCGGCTACATGCTATCATTACTCAAGTTCAAGTGCTACAGACTACTATTATTCTACTCGTTCCACCTTTAGACCCCGTATTCAGTCAGATATCATATTTATTTCACAGTCAGTCTACTCACGCGACCAATAACATGCACACGACCCCAAATGCCATCGCAAGGAACTGCAAGATAACAGCCGTTACTCTTCCCGAACCTATCAGAAATAATCTCCACTTGCCTCTCGTATCGCCTGTTTTGCGCTCTTGCTCTCAGCGAGCAGTCTGCATCAATGCACCATGAGTAAATCGAACCCATTAATCATGACGTCTCCACGCGGCAAATAAACCACCACTCAGAGCGGTGTTATCAATAAACAAGGGTCATTCGGAGTGTCTAATCCACACGAACACCCAGAACGCGGGAATCCACTCGTCATTACATCATCAAAAACCACTCACGTTGGTAGAACCGCGACTGCACCAATGTACAAGAATCCGCCTGCGACGAATGGTATAACCTGTGTATCAAAGCCATCGTCAGAAATTCCTCGTTCTAAAACCGCTAACAAGGGCTTGGCTGACCAGGTCAGATAGTTGAAGTGTTGTGCCGAGCAGACCGGTGGCGTCCTGGCGCACGCCTGCAGCAAGGTCAACCGCATGAGATGCTGAATCAGTAGCGGTGGCATTGTGTACCGCAATCCCGATAAAAGTGCTGATCGCATCAGACTATCAGCAGGCACACTCTGGACTCATAGAGTATTCGACTTTACTTACCCGACCTATAAACGCGTGCCCAAATGTAGACAGATCAAATGTCAAGCATCGTTCAAGTAAAGTTTAGACGAAAGTCTGGTATAAGACAAACGTTGACTTACAAATGCCCCAACAGCAGTCAGGAATTGGGATTGCATGGCCTGCTTTTTCGTGAAGCCGCTTCGAATTAGAATCGAGTAATCGGCAATTTCATGGGGTATCTCGTGAGCAAAACAGGCCAATGTGGTAGTTGCGCCGATCAAAGGCGAGGCATAAAACGATGCAGCCATTCTGTTAAGCGATGAACGTGCAGACCAGAGGTTGTAAATGAAATATATCGCGTATCGTTGAATTCAGGTACGCACGCTAATCCGTCCGTACTTTCGAAAAAAAAAATGACTCATTAATTTAGGTACGCAACAAAGAGCCAATAAAATGCTCACATATTATGCACAAAGTCTCCAAACAAATTAAGGTATGCGGATAATTTAGAAGGGCCACTAATTGATTGAGGTTCTTGCTGCTCTGAAGATCCATTAGTATCGTCAGATTTTCTTTTGCGGACGCCGTTCTGCGTCGTAGAAGGCGAAGCTACTCCTGATGCTTTCGAGGCTTCTGGTTCTATATGTGAGTGTGAATGGGAGTGAGAATGGCCCGGTGCGTCTTCTTCGCCGCCCAGGACCCGAAGGGTCTTTTCCATGAAGAAGAACGTAGCAAAGCCAATGAATATACCAAGTCTGGAAAGCAGGTGAAAATTCGTAAATCCTTTCAGTAGGAGGGTCCGTGAAAGGAATTTACCCGATGAGAATATTGCGCTTTTCTTCGACAATGATGATGTGAACACCATTGCCTGTGTGCTCTCCCATGAATGAGTGTGGGACCAAATGGAGGAAAACATCTGAAAGTAGGCCTCCCGTCTGCACATGTGCGCTTTCAGAGAGTGTGAAGGAATTCGGGGTGTAGGCAAGCTTACGGCGAAAGCTGTCATGGTATTGAGGGTATTGGCATTGATTTCGGCGGGGATAAATGCAAGTATGAAGTTAGGGACACTGTAAAGACGATAGCACGGTCACTAAACTACGCCATGGGATATTTTGCAATATAAATTACACACGAGCTGATGTAGAAGGTGCCTAGAATAGAGTTCCATGCTGGACCGAAGGGAAACAACCAAGAGAATACAGTGCGCATAATTGGCGATTGTTGCTCTTCCATTGTCTCCTTGAGCAACGCCAACTTTTGTACAGGTGCACACCCTTGAATATCGTCATCCTAAAACACACACGATGTGTTATTTCCCCCGTCGATTCAAATAGAAAGAAGTAACCAAGAAGTAACGCACATAAACCGATAAGATATGACTGGAACTGTTACTCTCTCCCGTTACTTTTGCATTGGATGCATATACATCTAGAGATATTAAAGACAAAAGAGCGACAAGAAATAATAGGTTGTTGGTGCGGGGCGACATCACAGTCATAGACGAGTTCAGGCGCGTCCTCACCGCTCGTCACTCCCCTGAAACGCGTGGTAATTATTTTCCGCTTCCGAGCACCATCAATTCACGGCTTCTGAGAACCATGAATCACGGCACTGCACATTCTCTGACTTGCTACAACAATCAACTTGTTTATAAAATCTTTTCTATTTCTTGAGACCCAGCACACAGGATGTACCCCAATCTTCAAGAGAAAGCTGTCGTTGACGCCGCAGAGAAGATCATGATAGAAACAATGAAGAGGTACGACCCTTCACACGACAGACACCATGGTGAGCACATATTCGTAATTGTTATTCAAGCCACCTTGAAGAGGTTCTTTATTCTCCAGTGGAACGAGTTCGTAAAACTGCCCTGTCGTTAGCACGAAACATAAACCCTACCCCAGATCTGTTGATCGTAGAAATCGGCATGTTTTTTTAGCTGGCACTGCCCATATTGTGATCCTCAGAATCATTGACATCTGTCTTCCAGCTGCATTACTGCATGATGTTCTAGACAAAAAATACGTGTCTCCCGAAGAGGCTGCCGATCCTTATAATTTCTTCCTACCCTTTTTTCAGGAGATGTCTGAACAACATGGACTCGATCTGATCCAGGATGGCAGGGCCAAAATTATAACTAGGGTAATTGAGAACGTTTCGTGGACAACTGAAAACAAACTCAGAGCTGCCGGTGAATGGTCAACTTGGCACGACCAGTGTGTGGAGCTTCATTGTGTCCAAGACGCGGATAGACTCGATGCTATAGGCGCTTTTGGTCGGTTTTCATTATTAAGCATTCGATTGAGTTTTGGCTTTAGCTGGTGCTTACCAAGTCCCTTGGACTGAATTTCCATAGGTATCATGAGGTGTGCTGCATATGGCACTGTGATAAATCGGTAGGTCTAAAAAGACTTGTATGCTGTCTCCGTGCCATTCGGTTTAATATTGACTTCGTCACTTTGCTCAAGGCCCCTCCACACGGCTCCCGGCGACCCCGAATATGAGCATGCAACCATACACCATTTCTATGATAAGTTAGTGAAAATTCGCGACCGACTCAAAACAGTCCCCGGAAAAAAATTAGGGGTCAAACGGCACCAAGTGGTCAGTGACCGACGCATTTATGGCCACCCATCCCCATCATTGGCTAATGTGTTCGAAAACCTTTATCGATATCATTATCAATCTATTTTTATCACAGCTCTTGGACTTCCTTGCTTCTGTAGACGAAGAGGCTGGCGGAAAAATAGAGTGACAACTTCAAACACACCCTACATCTTTTGGAATCTATTGGGAGGAGTCAAGCTGAAAATATAGGCAATTTATCACCCTGAAGTATGCAGACTTTGTGAAACGAGGACCTATAAACAATAGATGCGTTTTAGAGTTCTGACGGCCAGGTACATACTCAGCGATTATGGATGAAGTGTCTCTTGACATTTAGACTGGCGTAGAACAAAATGGTGGCTAGCTTAATCGGTTTAATTCAAAAACGAAGCCTAGAGATGTTTGTTAGCTACACATAACACATTAGCAATACTCTTTTATGTACAATGATCGGCGGTCGGTTTTCGGAAAAGACTGATTAGAAGCAGTCACCGTAATCAATGGGGTCATATTTGCAAAAATATATAGTCCAGGAACTTGGTCTGTGCCAGTGGCAAGATAGACTGTGCCATGATCTCACAGATCTGGCAGAAGCTTTTGAACGCCATAACAACATACCGAGCGCTAATATAGTAAAGATGTTTGTCATGACAGAAATCCTACGGTAATATGTATTTCGCGAATCTCATAGAATCCGGATTCATCTGGTAGCAGATGGAAATCCCTGTGGTGTCAGGTTGGCTGTAACCGATGATTAGGATGGTAATACAAGAAATACATGTCTGAAAAATTGTAACGGTGTCTGGGAAAGCTTAGTCGAATTCCGACATATCGATATTATAAAAAAATTGCTGTGCGATAGACTTTTAAGTTGCAAATATTTGCGACCTGACGAATAGGAGCATACCTTGTACAAACTCATCACTTTTACCACCCAAGCCTCGAGGTGATATATTTTCTTATTTCCATTTCGCATACGGACTTCCTGGTCTCGGAGTGAGTAAGTTCTATATAAAAGTACAATCCCTCACTGACGTAAAACGCTGCCCAATGCATGATATCTGCTTTCAAAGATTCATCAACTTTGTCAACAACTCTTTCGGCCACAGTCTAGAAGGTATAAATTAGAATACTATAACGGATCATGGTATTACAATTTACCTTTAGAATGACAGTCGGGGGTATACAATGGCTCAACAATTCATAAAATTTCGTTCTCACTTCCATAACCCTGGCCGGGGACTGCTCTGAGACGATCAAATCCGCCACTTTGTGACAATACACTTCCCAATCAGGCTTGGCTATTGATAGAGGTCCAGTCAAATCTGGTCTAGTATCTCCAATAGTTATTGTATGTAAACAGGGGGAAAGCGGCAAACTCACGACTGCATCTTCAGAGCTTCAAGTACGAGAAGAGCTTTTCTTAGATTTCCGTTGGAATCTTCCACAATTTTGGTACCGGCCTCAGGGGGAAGATCGAAGCCAACGCGTCTGGCCACGCTCTGCAGTACTGCTAGCATCTGCAACGCTTGTTAAAAACGTTAATAAACCAAACGAATGTAGCGCATTGCACCTCATCTTCACTGGGAGCAGCTACGCGCATGAGCAAACAACGACTTTTGATTGGGGCGATTAGACGACTTGTGCTATTCGCACAAAGTATAATCCTCATGTTTGACATGTACTTCTCCATTGTTCGGCGAAGAGCAGCCTGGGCATCTCTTGAGAGTGAATCAGCTTCGTTGATGATGACCACTACAGATATGGTTAGAGTGATGAGCAAGGAAAGACTGATTTAAATCACCTTTGAAACGTTGCTTTGCACCCATGTCCACTTGTTGTGTCTGTGCGATTTCTTTGAGCAATTCCTGAATTACAACTCGGTCATAGTTGCCAGCCTCGCTAGATCTTCGCGTCAGGGTTTCCCATAGGTATAGGCTGGGTGTTATTTACCTCGGTGTAATCTCGATGTGATAGTTGCTCTGTACAATGTTTATTTCAATCTTCCGCTTCGAAGGTGAGAGAAACACTCGTTGGTCAATTTTAAGCTATTCACAAGGTGAGCAAAGGTCTTCATATATTGGAAAAGCACACACCTTCTCCACCCCAGAACCAAATAGTTGCTTTAGCGTACAACTGATACGTGTCTTCTTTCCGGCGCCTGAAGGACCATAGAAAAGCATATGTGGAAAGTCGCCTGACGCAGCCTTTTTGAAAATCAGTTTGAGTTAAGGCCGGCAGCGGGTGTCATACCAAAGCTTTCAGACGCTCTGAGAGACCGTGGTGATAGCTGAGTGCATCCAAGGACCTTGGCCTGTACTATAATCGGCACTGTGAGTTGGTGCACGCGACGACTCACGACCATTAGAAGTCGTCAATTTACTCATACCTGATCGACCCACAAAGACATGGTAGAAATAAAAGATGTTGGATGGTATGAGTTGAGTCCACGGGGACAATCTTTTTGGTTTTGTTCGGTAGTGGATTAGTGGATGTGAGAAACTCAAGTTCAACGAAGCTGGCACGGCCACTGGCACTGGCACCCAGTGACACGATTGGACGTTAGCGTGACACAAAACACGTTACATAACGCGTTGAGACGTCACTATTCACCCCTTTTTGGTATTACTTGTAGTTCATTCACTAATAAATAACCAATTACTTTCCTCACAAATATGTACTGGCGCCAGCGGTGTTCATTGAATCGCAAACTTGAAGGTCAATCGCCATTCTAGGATCACTTGAATGATTTGGATACTTGAGTGACTGCTAGTAGGCTGTTGTAAGAACCGTATTCTCTTGAATATCATTGTTAAACGTTAAATGCCAATACCTGAAAAAATGGCCTACAAAATTTTGACAAAACTAGTTTGGATATGGCGATGAAAATCTTGGTTCTCTACTCTGTATGGAGTATAGCTACACTGATATCTATTCTACAGGCTACTAATATGTCATTTACACAATACTTTCCTAGCAGCAAATCTAAGCAATTCTGAAACTTCAATTTTCATGTACAATCCTACTCTTCAGAAACACCTCCAATCCCCAAGTCTTGCGCTATAATTACAGCTGCTTTCTCTCCGATAGCAATTGCAGTATTATACATATTTGCACCAACATTTGCAGGAGCAATGCTGCAATCTGCCACCAAGTTGATGCTAAGCTACAAAATCGAGTGTCTGAGATTTAAGAATCATACCTGCGACCTTAAGACCCTGAACGCCGTATACATTCAATCTCGCATCTACCACACCTCCGGTCTCTCTTGGTTTCATAGCGCAGGTACCGATCTATTGAAAGGGGTTCAATCTGGGGCTGTGTTAAAAAGGTTACTTTTCATACCGAGTGCCAGCCAGATTCCGCTTCATCCAGGCAAAAGAAGATAAGATTCGTGTAGAATATAGCAAAACAGACCTCACCTCTTTTTCGGTGATATTCATCAATGGCTTCATCGTCTTCTTTTGAGTAAACGATGTCAGCATCGGTTAAGGATGCCGGTGCCGATGAAGCCTTTGGTTTTGCTTCGCTGGTTTCTTTAAAATTGGGATGAATGGCAACGACATCTCCTGCATAATACTTGATCCGACGAGATAACTCTCTTGCTTTCTTGTAGCAGAAGCGAAGCACCGAAAGGTCTGACGGGCTATATCAACATTTAGTACAGTAAGTAATACCGACAAACTATTTGCTCACTCGTCGAGGAAACCAGGATGGAAATCCGACGGGGCGTATGGGTCCGTTCCAGAAGTAACGTGTATACTTCCTACTGACGCTGGATATGCCTAATCAAATTTGCTGTTAACTTCGATGTATGGATATTTTATCGTCGCGCACCGAAAAGTACACAAAAGAAAAATATTTTGCAATAGGAACATCAGGTGTGGCCCCGCCGTATCTAGTAATTATCGAAGTATTAGTAAGTTCAACAGCACATAGTAGAAACATCATCTTACGCTGCCATAAATCCAAGTAAAGCAATTGGCTTATCCTGGTGTTCAGGGCTGGCATAATATGTCTTCCACCTCTGATCAAAATCGGGAGACATAGATCGCAGTTCTTCTTCTACAGGCCGAATCTTTATACCCCAAAATAGCCCACTGTTGATTTTCAGATGTTAGATGCGCCTTGCCGAAATGTAAGAACCCACTTGTGAGCCATTAAACCTTGTCCGTTTTCCAACCATTGTTTTTCATGTTCTGTGTCCATGGTTAAAACGAAACGTTTGCCATATATTTGAACGTACTGGCTATCACTTCTTCATCCCCACGGAATATTCCATCCATTGAATCCGTGTCTGGGGTCGCTTTACTCTGCAAAAACATAAGATTGTGGTCTGAACGTGATCGTAAGAATTTAATTAACCACCACTGTAATTTTGGTATCGTACCCTGGTAATTTTCTCCAACTCCAGGCAAATCAACCAATGTTTTTATACCGGCTTTATCCAAAATAGATTTTGCGCCAATTCCCGACCTCTCAAGTATTGTCGGGGAACCCAGCGTCCCTGCAGCCACTACAACAAGGCGACTTGCCCTAGCAATGACGCGAGCGACATCCCCTCCTTTCCGACCAGCGAGATCATCTAAATACTCGATACCAACTGCCCGATTCCCTCTACCGTAGGTAATGGGTACATCTCCTGGCATTATTTCTGTATAATGAATTACTCACTCAAAGATAACGCGGATGACACGATGCCTATCGAGGACCGTTAGATTGAGGTTATTCTCTTGATTGTAAATGTAATGATGGGCAGTATCAGATCTTCGCCCTGTTAGACCGTTGATATAACTGTCATCATTAATCAGATAAAAAGTTGAGCAAATACGACCGCATCATTACATACCGCTCAGCGTACTATAGATAAGATCACAACGCCGTTAGGCTCGGAAATTCGTGCACGGAACGGTAAGTGGCACTTACTCCGTACTTGTTGCATTCATAGAACGTATTCACATCTTCAGTGATCTGAGGCCGCTTCTTATCATACGCTGCGGCAACTTCTAGGCTATTCGATGCAATGTTTATCAACCCAGGAGGAACATGAGAAATTTTGAGAGGACCAGATGTGCCATGAGTATCGTTCTTTGTCTCGGGTTGATATGTCTCAGCCTTCAAATCCCCAGTTTTCAGCCATCAAAGGTATGAAATAGTAAGAAAAAACATACCTTCTTGAGTAACGGAATGAGATGTTTGGAACCCCAGCCAGCGTTGCCGTACTCTATCTCCCAGTCGTCATAATCCGACGCCGCGCCACGAGTATAAACCATAACTAGGATATGCACATTTAGCATTCAGAAACGAGAGAAAGTGTTGCCACAAACAATTGACACTAGAGCCACCTCCAACTGCACTTGGGGCCAGAACAATGGGAGCTCTCCCCAGAAGAGAATCCGTTGGTTTGCCAACATGTACAGCAAACATTTCAGATTCTCCTGTGGCAACTCGTGCTAATGCATTGGCATAGCGGGCAGGTTGAATAACATCTCGTTTTTCTCGGGTATGTGGGCCTGCCTCAACCACCTAGAAGTGGCCCATTAATTTGCCAAAAAATAAGGTAGTTTAGGGCATCTGTGTTTACCAGTATCTTAAGAGATGGATCAGCAGCAGCCAGACGGCCAGCCGTTATGCAAGCAGAGGCACCACCTGAAGTGTTAAGGCATGTTAAAAATCGTGGTTTCATTAATTCGAGCTTCAAGAAAACCTACCTCCTGCGAAAATTATATCATAATCAGCTTCAGTGGTCATTCTAGCTAAGTGTGGAATAGTGAGAAGAACAAATGGTAGCAAACCATGGCATCCTACACCGGCTACTATTTATTAGAAGGGAGCTGCACCCTGAATATTCGATTGGGGCGAATTCAAACCGGCCTTTGCGGTCACGGCACACCAACACGGGTTGATTATCTTCCAAGGGTCATAAAGTTCCTGCTAGCTTAACGATATAAGGGCATCTTTTATCGGACTCGGCAACTCGGATGGATATCTCGCACGACAGGGTCGCGCTGTGACAAGAATTGTAGTTTTATTTGAGCTTACGATAACTAGTGGCACATGCATAATTCAATGCGTGGTCACTCCAGCTATGCCTAGATCTTCTGCTATAATGACAGCCGCCTTCTCGCCGATGGCAATTGCTGTATTGTAGGTGTTGGCTCCGACATTGCCTGGACAAATGCTACCGTCTAATAAGGTAGTGATTACATGTAAGCACAAAAAGGCGCTGAAGTCATTTCAACTTGCCTGCAACTTTAAGGCCTTCAATTCCATAAACATTCAAACGCTCGTCGACGACGCCTCCTTGTTCTCTTGGTTTCATTGCACATGTACCGAGCTATGTAGGGAATTAGTCAACCCAGGCTTCCTCTAGCAAACATCTGAATCGTACGGAATGCCAAGTGGTCGTAGCTTGATTATCAAGCGATCAGTCAGACAAGTCGTTATCAGTGTGATAAAAGTGCATACCCTTCTCTCTAGTGAACTGGTCGATAGCGTCATCATCTTCCTTGGTATACACAATATCAGGTTCTGTCAATGCTACAGGGTTGGCTGACTGCTTGGTGGCAGCATTGCTTCCCGCCTTGAATTTAGGGTGCTCGCTAATGAGCTCGCCTCTATAATGCTTCATCCGGCGGGAGAGTTCTCGAATTTTCTTGTAGCCCCATCTCAAAACAACAAGGTCTGCCGCACTTTGCACGCAGTTAGCTAAATGTAGCGTTTAAGATGATATTTCAGCGTACTCGTCAAGATAACCTGGATGGAAATCAGATTGGGCATATGGATTATTCCCTGAAGTGATATGGACGCTGCCAACCGAAGCAGGATAACCCTATTAAACAGTTTCAATGCTTCTTAGCATATGTGAATGTAGTATTGATCCAAATTGCATACCAAAAAATATGCCATGGTGAAATATTTTCCAGTCGTAATTGAAGGATCCGGGCCGACATATCTATGAGAAAAAGTTGGAAAACCTCCTATGGCAAGAAAATCCAGAGCAGAACACATACGCCACAACAGGAAGAAGTAGCAGAACAGGACGATCGGGAACATCTGCATAGTAAGTTGTCCAGATTTTGTCAAATTCTGGTGACATAGCCGCTCTTTCTTCTGCATTGGGTTTGAACTTGATACCCGAGTCAACAGAGCTACAGATCCCAAGATTGGTTTCATACAAAAACAGGACTGAAGAAAAAAATCACTTGTGTGACATAAGACCTTTCCCGTCGTTTAACCATTGTTGGGCATAAACTAAATGAAAAAGATACGCGGTTTGAATCAACAGGAATGCGGAGAAATTTGACTCCGTACCGTTTATCTCTTCCTCACTTCCATGAAAGATGGGATCAAGAGTATCAGCATCAGGAGTCGCTGCGAATGGTAAAAATATCCCGAAGTGATCTATAATGGCGTACGATAAGCATATAACAATCTCCTCAAACAAAATGACATGTACCAAGGTAATTTTCACCAACACCTGGTAGATCAACCAAAACCTCAACACCGGCTTTCTCCAAAACGGATTTTCCACCGATGCCTGATCTTTCGAGAATGGCTGCGGATCCAAAGGCACCTGCTGAAAGAACAACAAGACGGGATGCTCTTGCGGTCAATAGCGTGGTAAGTCCTCCACTGCGTCCTATAACATCGCTAACGTATTGGACTCCAACAGCACGCTTGTTTCTGGAGAGATCGTGGAATCATCGATAAAAAAGAATTGAACTATGTATGTAACTTACTCGAAAATGACACGAACGACTTTGTGTCTGTCCAGGACTGTCAAGTTAGTGTTGGGTTCTTGGTTATAGATGTAATGATGCGCAGTATCGGAGCGTCTACCAGTCTCCGCATCAACATATCTAGGGAAGAAATGGTTTGATTTAGACCAGACACTTAGCCATGCACAGCACATTTATAATCACCTTGCCCACGGCTAAAGTAGATAGATATACAATGAGTGAGGCACCTCATGGGTCATTGCAATAACAGAACTTACGGCATACTTATCCACTGCCCGGAATTCATTAGCGTCAGCGGTCAGAGAACGCTGTTTGTCATACGCTCCTGCAACTTCGAGAAAATCATCTGAGACATTCTTGAGATCAGGCGCAAAGGACACCTTGATCGGACCGGAGGTGCCATGAGAGTCATTGGTGATCTCCGCCTGATACGTTTCCGCCTGGAAGTGACTTCATTGAAAAACTAGTTTCTACACAACAAAATAGGCGAACAACAAACCTTCTTAAGAAGAGGAATGAGATGTTTTGAGCCCCATCCCTTGTTCCCAAATTTAGTTTCCCAGTCGTCATAATCAGATGCGGCGGCTCGAGTGTATACCACAACTACAATATTTTCTGACATGTTAGAATTTTTATACAATGAATAGGCAAATAACCCGATTCACAATTGACAGCGGAGCCTCCTCCGACGGCACGGCCACTGGGGACCACTGGTTCGCGACCAAGAAGGGATGGACTGGGTTTTCCTTTATGAAAAGAAAAGACCTCCTTGGCAAGGGCAAGATTGCTGAAGTAACGTGCAGGTTGTATATGGTCTTGCAATTCTCGAGTATGTGGTCCCGCTTCAATGACCTGAAATAATGCGTTTGGTTTCGTTAATTAGTTTGACCTCTGGTGAAGATTACACGCACTAAAATTTTGAGCGATGGATCAGCAGCAGCCAGCCGTCCAGCTGTAATACATGCTGATGCCCCTCCTGCATCGATGTGTCAGACCTTTAGTATATCTTCAGTAGGTTAAAACGTTGAGCCAAACCTCCTGCAAAGATAATGTCGTAAAGCATCCCTTGAGGTTCCGCCATTGGCAATTAGTAGGCTTGAAAAGAGGTAACAAAGTTTGAGCAAGAAAGCTCTTATCTTAAGTAGATATTCGGATCGATATTAAACTGGTTCTTCAGGCATCTGCTTCTTTGGTACACTAATCAAACGACAGGATCGTGGAGTAATCTAAAGCCCACGAAGTAAATATTCACAAGCCTAGCAGCCAGAGGTTATGATTAGTATGCATTCTCGTGTTGAAAACCGATATTGCTTACCCGTTAATATTGAATTGCGTGTCCAAAAGTACAGGCTGGTGTGGCTTCATACATGTCAGCTGCCCTTTGTGACAATGCAACCACACGCCTCGTGAGATCCGAATCGTGAAAACAGGGCATATTACATCCCTTCCATCAACCAGGTACTTAAGGGACTTGGGAGGGGGTTCTTTTAGCGATAATTATTCATGTCTGAGGATAGGACCAAAAGCATTTGCGACTTTTTTCGAGGGGGAACACCAATGCGAACGGGTTTCAAAAATCGTAGAAAGGTAATTCTGCTGGGCAAATATGATTATGTTGACTTTCGATGCAAAGTAGAATTTGGTAAAGGCAAGGCTGTGAGAAATCAGGTCTTCAGCAACTTGACCACATGCGATGCTTGTGTATCGGTGATTACCGAAAGCTCTAAAAAGCGATTTATTAACTCGATCAATGAACAATGTGCTCAAGAATCGGACACGGCTGAGTTCCGAACAAATACCAGGAGATAGTGTAAAGTAGAAGAGAGGTCAATGAATATTTCTACGGAGCTGTGTACGAGTTCATCTTAACAAATTGCCTTTCTAAAACACTTTACTGCTAGATCTGACGGCGTGGAATTCAGATGTGGAGCTCATAGGAAAATATGTCTGTTTCAATGCTTGATCTAGCCGACAGCGTATAGACGAACAACTCAGAAGAAAAAAACGACACCTAAGCCAGTTATTGAAAGTTTTCACGGCCTTGCCACTACTCCTATAATTCCCAGTTCCTCCGCGATTATGACGGCGGCTTTCTCCCCAATGGCGATGGCAGTGCTATATGTGTTAGCGGCAACATTTGCAGGGGTAATACTACAGTCTGTTCGAACATGATCATTCAGGATATGATTCAGGAAAATAAACAATCAAAACATACCGGCAACCTTTAGGTTTTGGGTACCATATACGTTTAGCTTGGAGTCAACCACACCGTTTTGCTCTCGAGGTTTCATTGCGCACGTTCCAATCTTAAATTATTTACTTAATCCAAAGGCAGAAAAATAATACAGAAGATATCTCACTGAGTGCCAGCATGTCTCAACTATTCAATTAGACGATATTAAGCTTTTGAAAAGCAGACAAAGAGAAGTCGACGTACCTGTTGATTTGTGGTACTCGTCAATAGCTAGATCATCCTCTGTAGTGTACACAATGGGGGGAGCATCAATAGGTAAAGGCTTGGTCTCCTTCCCAACAGCTGCTGCGCTGCCAGCCGGGAATAGTGGGTGTCCGACAGCAAGCTCGCCGCGGAAGTACTTCATTCGTCGGGCGACTTCGCGGGCTCTCTTGTACCCCCAAGCCAAAACAGCCAGGTCAGCTTGCCTAAGGGGAAGGTGATAAGTATCTAGTACCGTTAAGGGTCATAAGCTATCCTCTTACTCCTCTAGGAAGCCCGGGTAAAAGTCAAGTGGCGCATAAAGATCAGTTCCAGAGGTGATGTGGACATGTCCAGTAGCGAGAGGATGTGTCTACATAAATGTATGTTAAACGACTTCATACTTTTAGTATTTTTGAAGGTTTACTGAGAAATACGCCACGCTGAAATATTTGCCTCGTGGTACTTCAGGGTTAAGTCCGACGTATCTATAAACAAACCAATAAGTCAATTACGGCAACATGGACGAGTGGAAGACGTACGCAGCCATCGTCGCCATCATTAAAATCGGTTTGTCGGGTTTGTTCGCATAGTAGGACTTCCACCGTTCTTCGAAACTAACAGGTATTTCTTTGAGTTCAGCTTCTTTGGGCCTCAGCCTGATGCCTCCATCTATGCCACTATAAAGAAAAGAAATTAGTCAACACCATGACAATAACTGGCTGGATTTGAATGCAATCCACACACTTGTTGGCGAACAGTCCTTTCCCTTCTTTGGTCCACTGATCTGCGAAGGCTAGAGACGTGTCAAAAATTAGATATGACACTGGTATTCAATAAAGGTACACGCATACTCTGTACTTCGTCTTCGTGACCACGAAATACTAAATCCATTGTGGTGGCATCCTCACTGGCAAGGTAAGGGGTGAAAATTACATTATGGTCTACAGGCCAAGTCAGTAATTCCCTTTGCTATTTTGGAACTTAGTGTCCTTACCCATATAATTTTTTCCTACACCTGGCAAATTGACAAGTTGTTCGACTCCATTCTTTTTCAGAATTTCAGGAGAGCCCACACCCGAACGCTCGAGAATGGCAGGCGAACCAAATGCGCCAGAAGAAAGAACCACAAGGCGAGCAGCTCTGACAGAGATCGGCTTGATAGCACATTTAGCTCTTCCTATTTTGTCATCCACATATTCCACTCCAACAGCTCGAGTACCACTGTCAAACTCAGAAATTAGTGACTGTACTTTTGATAATTTCGACTGTCGTTCACTGACTCGAATAAAACACGTAGCACCTTGGAGCCCGTCTGTACAGTCAAATTTGGGTGTGCTTTATTGTAGATGTACCCATGAGCTGCATCAGATCGTTTGCCGGTATTAGAGTCGACATATCTAATAAACATCTCATCAGATGTTGAAATGGAAATCTGGTGGAATGTTACCTCTGTATAGGCTATCATTGAATATAATTGACTGTCAAACAAGGCCCTGCCGGATAAACACAATTACTCACACCCCAGGAATTTAGAGACTTGGAACTAAAATCGTTGATATCATTAGTCGAGCCACGCCCATCTTTGAGGGCTTGACCAACAGCAATCAATTCTTCACCAACATTGTTTCCTGTAGAGGCGAACGATATTTTAATTGGGCCAGATGATCCATGTGCAGGATGAGTGGGATTCGGCTGGTAGGTTTCGGCCTGGGTGTCATTAAGTGGCAAAGGATCAGAATACGCTCTTTAAACTTTTCTTCTAAACGCGTACTTTTTTCAGAAGGGGAATTATTTCTTTGGAACTCCAACCTTTATTCCCATGAACGGTCTCCCAATCGTCAAAGTCGGAGGCAGCTGGCCGCGTGTACATGAGGACTACGGCATTACATATTAGCTGCAATATAACAAGAAGTTAAACGTCCATACAATTTATGCTTGATCCACCACCTACAGCGCGCCCGGATGGCACAATGTGGAACCGTTCGCCAGTACCTTTGCCACCTTGCCCAACGTGAAAGGACAGCACAGGCTTTCCAGTCAAAATGTTGCTGAAGAATCGACCTGGTTGTACGTGATAGAACAAATCCTTCGAATGGGAGCCTGCTTCCAAAACCTAAATTCGTGGTTAAGATATTTAACACATCGCAGCTTGAGCGACCGAGCAATCGTACCAATATCCTTAAAGTTGGATCAGCATCTGCGAGACGACCTGCTGTAACACAAGCACTGGCACCGCCTAGAAAAGAGAGTGAAAAAATGTAAACCCTTCTTAGTAGGCCTTAAGAATACATACCACCAGCAAAAATAACGTCGTAAGTAGCAGACATGAGAGTTCGAGATTGAATGCGTTTGGTGTGGGATATGCTGTAGTATCGGCTGGCCCTGTAGTATTTATCTGAACAGTCCTTCCAGATATGGTTGGCTTGTGGGGTTAGCGATCGTTTCATTGCTTTGATGTCGCAAATATCACCAAAGCGATAAATGCTACAACCTGGCAAGCCGAGTTCAACTGTGACAAAACGTTTTAGGGGTATGTAATCGTTAAGGAAAACGAAACAATAAAGTGGTGAAAATTCGTCTTTATATCCGCGTTATAATTAGGTTTCGACACCTCAGATGCTCAAGGGTCGAAGTTGGAAAGGAATTGCAGTGTGGTCATGATAGTTAATCAAACCACATATACTTGGCTCCTCCTTAATGCACTACGGGATACGAGTTGAATAGATCTTGAGAACTTGACGCAGCTGATGTACGCATAGACATTCAGGCAAGAACAAAATGACGCCGAGAGGTAATGACTTACTATAGGCCATGATGCTAGATGGGGCAACAATTAGCTCTGGAACACCCCTTTGGAGTTCGTAGGTCTGATTAATATACAATTGTGTATCAGTCATTCAAATGACGGTTCAACATGGAAAATCAGTAACCGAGGCGGTGAGCAGAACTAGTCTTCAGGATATGCACCACAACGTCAACCTTTCGCCGAGTATGCTGCCGATCAGCAACCGACTCGACGTCAGTCTCAATAGTCATTCAAATAGTTGCCAGTGATGGATAAGATATTGCCGGAGAAATAGCCAACAGTTGCGTGTTATGTAGACATATCATAGGGAACAACATTGTCTGCAGTGATATTCGATTTTTCCTTCGGCTCCGGGGGTGGAGGGAGTGCAGTGGCATTCCACCCTGTCCTGAAGGATGCAACACCTCCAATGAGTGAGAAGATGGTGACCCAGATCTGTCAATTATCATCAATAGCTGTGAAAAGACATCATCATCATGAGTCCTTACGTCATTGCCGAAGATGCCCTGTTCCAGTGACCTAAAGGTCCAGTTAGTTGACTGACCACGATATAAACCACAGTACCGACTCACCAATGAAGTGTTAACGGGAAGTTGCTGAAATTGGTGACAACCTCCGACCAGAATGCATCTCGTCGCTGATGCATCTCGACTTTTTCTTCCCGTGTTAGGCCTGTGCCTTTGGCTTTGCGAATTGAACTTTGTCTTTGCTTCAAAAGTTTCCAATCTTCTATCAAGTGAGCAAACTGAAGGACAACATAGATACCCCAAAATCTGCAGGACCACATCCCTAGTTTGGCTGGATCGAGGCGGATGAACTTCTTTTTGGAGGAAAAGATTGTCGCAGGTGAAGGAATAGTAGCTGGGATGATGCCATGCGAACCCAGATAGGACAAATGTTCAAGGGGATAATATGCCAGCATTGACCATCCTTGCAAGCGTTCGATGGTTAAAAGTTTCCTTGTTGCAGGAGGATTGCGTTCCAAGGATATGAGCCATTGGAAGATAGGAAGAAGACCTGCAAAGGACATTTGCATCAACAGATTCAACATTGACAAATGAACTTACCCCATAATCGCCAAAGAGTGCGCGAGTCTCCAAGTATACCGGCGAACTTGACACAACTTGCAGCAGTTCCACTCGTTGGTGTAGCACGTAGGCCAGCGCGATATTGTAAACGGGCACGGAGGTGGAAAAAGGGGGCGAGTAGCTTTAAGGTGTATTGCAGGACCTTCCAAACGACGTCAAATGCTTGAAAAGAATTCAAGCGTAAAATGGCTCACTGTGAAGAGTTTGCTATAAAGAAATGGGGTTTAGTATGCATACAAGGATCGATACAATTCATGACGCAACTCGCTACCGCTCCATGTACTAAGATACCGGATTAAATGATCGAGAGTCTGAGAGGGTTTGACGAGTGAAAAGCACCCTAGGACAACATCGTTAAGACGAGCCGCGGTCATGGGTTTTGAGTAACGGGACATTAGAAGAACAGGTTCGTTGAGGATGTGTTCTGAATTTATTGGTAACTGTTAGCCAGTGTAATGCTGGTTGTGGCAGTCCATTCGCGTCGCAGAAACTGGCCTGAGCGCGTGATTCCGGGAATTGTAATTGCCGGTCGTGAGAATATGTTACATAACTACTATACAGATTCATATATAAGTGGAACTTGACCCTTTTTCGTTCTTTGAACAAACACTGTGGACATAAAAGTTCGGGCTTGGTATAAGCTTTTCCGCCTCCTTGTCCGCGTTCCCGTCCCCTAGAATAAACCAAGGTACCAAAAGGTGCTGGGCGCTGTTGGCATCGAGGTGTTCTCGCTTCAACGTTTTCTTCTTCTTGGAGGTGTCGCATTGGCTGATGCCCAGGATGCGAGGTGGAAAGCGAGAGGGTTCATCTTGGTGTCAGCAACCTCTACATCTCTTCGTCTGTACACTATGTTTTAACTATTGGAATGTTTAAATCAACTATTCGTTTACCTTACTCCGTGATGATTCATTTCTATTCTAAACTTTTGTGCAATTTTTTCATCTTGTACGGTGTGTGCACAACTTCAAAACGCGTATGCATTCTCTTCGGGCAGTCCAAGCATTCCAACTAATATTTCTCTGCGTAGATTCTTGGGATCATAATGGCTTGAGCCTTACTTCAACCGACAACTTTTTCCGCGCCGCTTTGACTGCCTCTATTTTCCGATAATCTCTTGGTTGCGACGACTGTTCATGCTTTCAAATGACTGGACATCGGAAAATCGCAGGAGAAACTTGGTCTAATCATTTCGCTAAGGAGCGCTTGCTGTTTATGAAAGCTCATGACACTTGTCACTCCCTGCCATTGCATGATTTGTGTTGACAATATGGAGATAATTGTATGCAAATCTTTCATTTTCCATAGGTTCATGTGGGACGTTTTGCTCTCAGGTCTTGAGCACCGGGGTTAATATTCGAAGTTTCCACCCTTTATAAAGTAGGGTAGTCCATCAGTACACCCTTGTCCATCTTGAACATGCACATTTCTCTGTGGTCTTCCGGCTTCTTGCTCCTGGTTCCAGCGGCAACTGCTCAGCTCAACATTTGGGCTCGAGCTTCAGGGAAACTTTACTTCGGATCTGCAACGGACAACTACGAGCTTTCGGACAAACCATACAAGGCGCAACTAAGTAATACTCATGATTTCGCTCAAATTACCCCAGTGAGCTTTTTTTGGACCTGGATATGTAATATAAGCTAATTCGAGTGCAGAGCAACACCATGAAATGGGTAATAATTTGTTCGAAGTCGGTAAAATAAGTGCTGATCACGTTTTAGTTTGCAACGGAACCGACCAGAGGCAAATTCAATTTCACTGGAGGAGACGAAATTGTCAAGTTCGCCAAAAAGAATCAACAGCTCGTCAGAGGCCATACTTGTGTTTGGCACAGTCAGCTTCCGGATTGGGTTGAAGCAGGGAATTTTAGCAAGGCAGAGCTTAATTCCATCGTGCACAACCACTGCCACGCCTTGGTTAAACATCATAAGGGTGATATGTGAGTTTCGACACTTTTTCGTGGTTGATGGATCTGACACCTTGTTTTCTAGATGTAAGTTGCTCGAGGTCCTCACCGAATTGAGACAAGATGGACTAATACACTGATAAGATGCTTGGGATGTGGTCAACGGTCTGTCGAACTTTTCCGTAGATCATTGCATATATCTAATTATGTTTCAACAGAGCCATTCAACGAAGATGGAACTTTCCGCGAAACTGTGTTTTACAACACTATAGGTATATCGTATATCAGCACTGCTCTTCGAGCAGCCAGGGCAGCTGATCCTAAGGCAAAACTCTATGTAATCATTTGCTTCTTCTGTCCTGAATTTATGCCCTCATCAAGTTATTAACAGATCAACGATTATAATCTTGAGGGATTGAGCCCCAAATCTACAGGAATGGTCAACCTTGTCAAGCAACTAAAGAAAGACCGCGTTCCAATTGACGGCATCGGTGTGCAAGGTCATCTCATTGTCGGGAGCTTGCCTACCACAATTCGGGAAAATCTTCAAGCATTCGCAGATCTAGGGGTTGAAGTCGCGATTACTGAACTAGACATTCGGATGCCAACACCTCCTACTGCTGCGCTTTTGGAACAGCAAAAGAAGGACTATCAAACTGTGATCGCTGCTTGTAAAGCGGTCAAGAAATGCATTGGTGTCACCATCTGGGACTGGACCGATAAGGCACGTTCATTCAGTCCATGACAGTGCAGACTTTTTTTCTGACATTACTTCTTAAGTATTCTTGGGTTCCAGGCGTATTTGAAGGGGAAGGCGCAGCCTTACCTTGGGACGAGGTACGATCATATATTTAGTAGCCGAGCTCCATGATCAAACATCTTGCCTTTTTCTCAGAATCTCGTCAAGAAACCCGCCTACTACGGTATAATAGATGGTTGGAGAAATTGATGTAGTCTTTCCCTTTTCTGAAGAATGAAAATCTTGTTTGTCTCAATGTTTATTGTGCCAAAATCTCAGTCCTGAGACGAGAACAGCATCAGCACCACTTTTACAAACGTACTGCGGTGTGGGTATATTTCTGGTCTTCACCGTCTTCTTTTTGACTCATCCTTTTTCAGGACATATAGAATATTCTACGCGACCTCATGACCTCATGACCACAGTAATCGGCAAGAAAACATACGGTTGTTTTCTATCTTCGACAATTCCGGCCCGTGCCACGTCGTTTAAGGTGTCAATTCACTCTACGGCCACTCAAATGCAATACTCATCACTAAGTCTACGCTGCCACGAAGCGTCTTGCGGAGTCGATACGGCGCGATCACTTTTATGCACCAGCAACGCCCGCCAAGTATCTCACGATTGTGCGAACCAATGAACAGAAATCGGTATAGTGGGCAAGCATCCCTGGCATTTATTTTCAGACTGCTCGCTGAAATCTTTTATTAGTATGCTTCATGTGGGGGTGTAGGCGTTTAGGAGAGTGATATAAGGCGACGTTAGGACCCAGAAAGCCACGCCAGAGAGGATACTGCCATTCTGAAGCACTTTTTCAATGGCGAAGCTTGCTGTGTTTGTGGGCTCCTTACTCATTTCGATTCCATTCTCTGCTGCCCAATTAGATATCCTCGCCCAACTCGCCGGGAAAAAATACTTTGGAACTGCTACAGACAACCCAGAACTTACTAATGCCTCTTATGTAGCCCAGCTAGGCAACACATTGGATTTCCATCAACTGACCCCGGTACGTGATACGTTTTATTTCATTCTTTCATGAAACCTGTCTCATGCGATTCGATAGGCCAATAGTATGAAATGGGTCAGCAATATTTCCTCTCTAAGCCGGCTTGCTTTGACAATTGTCTGGTAGGATGCTACTGAACCTTCTCGAGGAATATTCACATTTAATGGTGGAGATGCTATTGTCGCCCAAGCAAAATCACGAGGGCAGCTTATGCGAGGTAAATTCAGTGGAAATTATCGTTCATAAGCTGCGTCTCTGAAATCTCTACAACTCTAGGTCATAATTGCGTTTGGCATAGTCAGCTTCCTGACTGGGTGACGGCTGGAAATTTCGACAATGCCACCCTATTATCAATCGTAGAGAATCACTGCGGCACGCTAGTTGGACACTACAAAGGCCAAATGTAGGTTTTTGGTCATTTTCCGTCAAATGATACTAACTATTAATTAATAGATGTATGTTTTTGTTATTCTTCAACATATTTGTCCCATCTTTATTAACCAGAAAAAATAGATGGTTGGGATGTCATCAATGGTGAGACATTCAGCCATGTCAAGACTTCTTTTTTATCTCATACATCGATTAAGAGGCGATAAATGATGATGGGACTTTCCGACAATCCGTCTTTTTCAACACAACTGGTCTTTCCTACATCAAGGCGGCTTTGAGAACTGCTCGAAAAGCAGACCCCAAAGCAAAGCTATACGTTCGTTGTTTTTCATCGATCGCACATGACTCTGGTTTTACTGAATTTTCATTCAGATCAATGATTTCAACATCGAAGGCACTGGTGCCAAATCGACTACAATGATCAACCTTGTCAAGGAGTTGAAGTCTGAGGGTGTTCCGATTGATGGGATCGGTGTCCAATCTCATCTTATCGTTGGCGAAGTTCCTACAACTATGCAAGAAAATCTTCAAGCCTTCGCCGACCTCGGTGTAGAGGTTGCTATTACCGAACTTGATATCAGAATGACTCTACCAGAGACCCCTGAACTCCTTGAACAACAGACGAAGGATTACGAATTTGTGATCTCAGCTTGCAAGGCCGTCAAAGGCTGCGTCGGTGTGACTCTATGGGACTGGACTGACAAGGCATGTTGATTGCAATTTTTCTCATCGGGAATGTTTCTCTGAAGATCATATTTTTCAGTTTTCATGGGTTCCTGGAGCCTTCGCTGGTCAGGGTGGTGCTTGCCCATGGGATGAGGTTAGCATTCGGAAGTCTCCCAAGTTGCAAGTAACTAATAGGCATATTCAGAACTTCAAAAAGAAACCAGCTTACCTGGGTATCGTCAAAGGATGGCTGTCGTGAAAACAGTTAAAAGGACGAAGTAATATTTATATATGAAACCAGCAGTCTGTTTTAGTCTATGCGAATACACGCCATTCATTGGTCTATTCTAGGACCATTACTGAATCAAGTAGCTAAGTTTCTTGAACTGTCAAAATTCTGTTTCTCGGTGGTTTTTTCCAGAATTTCATCGACCATTGGCGTGGAGATGAGGTCAGGTTGTTGTTATAGGTTGCTGCGGCATTCTCACAGTGATTTTCGCCTAGAAATGTGATTTTCATAATAGTCATATTACTGACAATATGACCTATATGTGGAGCCTCACTCTCTTGCGTCACAACGTCTTCCAGTGTACCAAATCAATTTTGGAAGACCACAACATTCTTATAGTCTTTACCAACATAATTACCACCACTCTTTATGTCGAGGACCGCATCGCCTTTTTGATCAAACGAACCAAGTAGATGGGTCCTACCAGTGATTTCACCCGTATTCTCTCTGCTCACTACACATCTTTTGACGGCAGGAGATTGACATTCGAACCTCATGACTGCTCTTTCTATTTTCTTAAACGATAGCTCCGTTCCGTCTGCAAATTTGGGTTCCGGGCTCCATGCAAGGACCCATGTATCCGGACTTGGACACCATCTAGAGAAAACGGGATACATTTTGAATGTCATGACCTGTGTTTTGGAGCTCGTCTTCCATCGGTACTGGGCCAGGACCATACATTGGACTCGCACGAATGTGCGAATCAGTTGTGAATTTAGTCTCCAATGATCAACTGTTAGAGCACCTGGAGCACCTCCTGGTACATCCTCATACGACGTGCGGGGGCGGCCCTTTTATCTGTGGAGGGTATATTAACGAGGGGTGAAAATGGCTCAGCAACATAATCCTCCTTTCGAATATGACGAGAATTGCGGCGTTGTCGACGATTTTTTTGGCCTACCTTCCCTATTCTCTCGCTCAACTGAATACTTTGGCCCAGAAGGCGGGCAAACTGTACTTTGGCACAGCGACAGACAATCCAGAGCTATCCAACACAGCATATGTAGCACAACTGGGAAACACGTCCGACTTCCATCAGATTACAGCTGTGCGGTTGTATCATTTCTGTCTATAATCCATATTTGACATTAGCATTAGGCCAATAGTATGAAATGGGACGCGACTGAGCCATCCAGAGGTACCTTCACATTTAGTGGTGGCGATGCGATCGTTGCCCAAGCACAGGCACACAAGCAGCTCATCCGTGGTATGTTCCGCCTAGTTGCACTTTTTCTCTTTTGTGTACGATCCAATCATCATTATTTTTTAGGACATAATTGCGTCTGGCATAACCAACTCCCTAGCTGGGTGACAGCTGGAAATTTCAATAACGCCACCCTTTTATCTATAGTCCAGACACATTGCAGTACCCTTGTTGGACATTACAAAGGGCAGATGTAAGTGTCCACATTGCTGTTATTTTCCACATCACTAATTGTTAACCCTTCATAGTTGTACGTCTCAGAATTATTAACTCACTATCTACCCTCCTAATATAATCCAAACAGTGAGCTGGGATGTCATCAATGGTGTGTTTGTTGTGACAAGTAAATTGATGATTCTCATCCAACGTATTGTCATTTACTTCAGAGCCATTCAATGACGATGGAACATTCCGCGACAGTGTTTTCTTTACAACTACAGGCACGGCATACATTAGCACTGCTCTCCGTGCAGCTCGAGCAGCCGACCCCGCCGCGAAGCTTTATGTGAGTCCACCTAACCACATACAGTTAATGCAGCATCCTCTCATACACATATTACCAGATCAACGATTTTAACATTGAAGGCACAGGCGCCAAATCAACTGCAATGGCCAACCTCGTAAAGCAGCTCAAAGCGGAAAATGTTCCCATCGATGGAATCGGCGTACAAACACATCTCATCGTCGGACAGGTCCCCTCAACCTTCCAACAGAACCTGCAGAATTTTGCCAACCTAGGTGTCGAGGTCGCTATCACTGAACTGGACATCCGTATGACGCTGCCAGCGACTACTGCGTTGCTCACGCAGCAGATGAAGGATTATCAGACTGTCATTGCGGCATGCAAAGCCGTCTCGGGTTGTGTGGGTGTTACGCTGTGGGACTGGACTGACAAGGTGTGTGAGATCCTTCATTGACATTCTGGGTAATCAGTGATAGACGTTGTTCAAATTTGTGTCATAGTTTTCCTGGGTACCTGGTACTTTCGCTGGTCAGGGCGCTGCATGTCCATGGGACGAGGTACATTTCATTTTTTCTGATGGTTCACAAATTAATGGATGCATGGTGCACAGAACTTTGTCAAGAAACCGGCGTATCAAGGTATCGTCAATGGCTGGAATTAAAAAGATGAAACCAAGTTTCTTGAATTGTATCATAGTCACATACCGCGTCCCATTTGTATTCTGTAGTACCTCAAGTTCGGTGAAATGTTGCACACAACCAAACGTGGTAGTTGCTCGAAAGTTGTTAGTTCGAATCGCTGGCGGCTGTTCCGACCCGGGAAATATTGCTGTCATTGGGTTCCATAAGTAGAATAAACTTTATAGGACGTGATTATACAAACGGTACATAATAGCATCATACTTCACGTCCTTTGTTCTGGCCTTGACCAATGTCCTTTTAGCCAAAAGCTTTCGATTCGACATTCAAGGATCCTCAAAATCGTCTCTTCTCCTAACTGTCATATACCTTTATACGCTCAGACGCTGATTGAGCCGAAGATTGAGCTCTAGGGTGTAACACTCCACATCTGCACCCAATCTGCACCTTTAGTACATGATCACGAATCAAAGATGGACATGATCCACGAATCAGATAACGCGCAAGAGCTCAACGTGAAGTTTTACCCGGAACTTTTCTTGCAGCGCCGGATATGGATACTAGATATCTTACGGAGGGAGAACATCACACGAGTATGTCATTCAACAAATTTTTTTGAATCAAAACCGTTTCACAGAAGAGGACTTTATTTTTGCAATGACATAGGTGCTAGATGTTGGTTGCGGTGAAGGTCAGATACTAGGCGTGCTGTGCCAGCCAGCGCCATGGCTTACACCACCACCATCATCAATTTTGCCCCCGATCAAACCCTCGACGTCACCCGACGACATTGTGCCTCCATCCCCTATTTACAACGACGATGAGGTACCCACCCTGCATATTCGTGAAGTCCATGGACTCGATATCTCAGCTGAAGACCTTACCTTCGCTGTAGCGGCAATTACACCTCCTCAAGAAGAGGATGAACCCGCAGAGGGTCTGGGATTCCGACCATTCTATCGTGGTGTGCAACGGTGGGAAGAGCTCCTCGCTAAGGTTTGGAAAGGTGGGCTGGAAGTCATAAATGAAGAGTTTATAGACATTGAATGTATCGTCAGCACCGAGGTGTAGGTCCGAACACAAACTGTATCATTTCATACATAACTGACGACCCTTTCCCAACAGAATCGAACATCTCCCAGAGCCCATATTCTCAGCGTTCACACCCATGCTATTGGGAGTATACCACCCAAAATTTCTGCTCGTTACTACGCCTTCATACACATTTAACGCTCGCTTTACCCCACCGGATGCACCAAGGTCTGCTAGGAAAGGATATCCTGATCCGACAGGAAGAACGGATCGCATTTTCCGACACGATGACCACAAATTCGAATGGACAAGAGATGAATTCGAAACTTGGTGTAATGAAACAGCCAAAGAATGGGGATATGATGTCGAGTGGTCAAGCATCGGTAGACCATTGGAATATGACCCCTGGGGAAGAGATGAAGAACTCCAAGGAGCATCTTTCGTTGCTACGTTTCGCAGACGGAACGATGTCGACAATGAAGAGAGAGAGAAAAAAGGCCGAGCCAAGTTAGGTGATTTGGCGTTAAATCAGGAACCACACGAAGCCTTGGCCATATACAACCATGTTACAAGCTCAGTTGCAAAGAAACCCAAACCTCTATCAGATATAGCAGCTCTCGTCAAGGGGAAAATGGAAGAATTTCGAGAGGCCTTTATGAGGGTGGAAGAAATGTGGTTTGAACCAAGTATTTCTAGGGCATGCGGTGGTTGGATCGAGCTCTTAGTTAGGGCAGTTGAAGAGAGTTCTGATCTGAACATGAAGAGGGATGTTGACGGCGTCGTGATGAAACAAAGTAGTATGTGGAGTATTGAACTCATTGGAGCGGTTGCTTTCCCCACAAATCCGTGGACAGATACAGCCAACACTAGTGTTGACTATATCCCATTAGACTGGACCCCTGGAGAAGGTCCCCATGACAGTTGGGATGATAGCGATGCCGAAGGTTCGACGGGTATAGAAGGCGACGTTTCTGCGTTTACGTCGGATAACGATGCAGACGAGGAATCTGACAATGAAACAACTACTGGGATAGAACGATCTGCCTGGAAAGAATTGTCAGATATTCAAGCGAAGACCCGGTCACAAAACAACTGGGCAAGTTCAGGAAGTGATTGGGCAGCTAGCGATACTAGTGGGTGGGGAGAACACGATAGAGATGACACAGACATAGGTTGGGGAAATCCTGCTGCTAGTTCAAGTTCGACTGCTGGATGGGATGGAGATGAAAGTGGTGATACTACTTCATATTAACCTTATTCATACTGGAAAGATCGTTTTGGGTAACCAGTGATATATTAGAGTGGAACTGTCCGCGAGGTAAACTGGTACAATACTGCATATATCCACGTAAGTTAAATCCATGAATGTAGGACATATTGACCCTTACCTGGTATAAATACTCTTCCCGATTCTGACATCTAAAAGATAACTCGATTCTACTTCTTCCCTGACCGAACTGGGACTGCATAGATTTATTGTCAATTTCAAACAGAGTGGAATGAATAGCCAAATTCACCAATAAGGGGATGTAGCTGAGCCATGTATGTCACTGCCCACATAAGATAGCAACATGTTAGCGTCAGTAGCAGCGCCGTTCGTATCGTCCTATATGCACGCAATAATTAAAATGACACACAAGCACCATTCACGAAGATGAGTACTTGCACTTGTTGGGGTCCTTTTGGCACAAAAAGCGCGGCTGCTGTCATCAGCGCAGCTGTAACGACGAACATGAAGAGAACAGGAAGAACTGTCGCCATGATGGTTGACTCGCAAGACGGTGAGCAAGGTCATTCCAACGTTGGCGCAGTTCCGCTCAATTTCAGGGATGTGGGAATATATTACGTCATCAATACTGTTCAATCTGTTGACGTGCCAGCGTCAGTGCTTGCAAAGTTATCCAAAGCTGGAAACTTAGTCGAAAACGTACTTTATACCAGATGCATACTCCATGTCGTTGAGCTGCATCCTCGAGATATCCATGCCCTACAAAACTTCACCGGATCCAGTAGTATGGGCGAAACAATCAAATTCAAATTCACCACTGTAGGTGAATCTCTGTGAATTTGCGCAGGCGGTTCAAGGATCAAAATTGACAGCGATTTACCGTTGTCATACGTTGGATTTCACGAGGCGTCATTCTTGATTCCACAAAGGGTATTCATTTGGTTTCACTGCCCTTTTATTTTGTGCTGACCGATGAATTCAGTAGTAGATACAACACTCCGGGAGAAATCTCGGAGGACCACACGGATCCACAATCAAAGTCAACCAATACAAATAGGAGTCTTTTTATGAGACCTCAAAGCTTCAACTCGCGGTACAACTTACTGGCAAAGAACCGGCAGCTTGTGCGACCGCCGACGGACAATACTCGGGCATTTTTTAACTGGACGGTACAGTCGGCCTGTTTGATGTGTGTCGTTCAACAAATCCCGCACAACACCACTTTCATGCTCAAATTTTCTCCTTTTACCAGTCATTTTTACGGAAACATTTTCCATATCCATCTTGATATACGTCGAGGCAATACATGAATCTTGGCCTCGTATATTTATTCGCCTCTACTCTACAGCTGAAGATGTATCGGTGCCGGGAACTTGAAACGATGGTTGCATCCTCCTTCACTTTCTGAAGCGTGCATATGCATGTTCCAACATCAAT
This sequence comes from Psilocybe cubensis, assembly GCF_017499595.1. Classification (NCBI taxonomy): domain Eukaryota; kingdom Fungi; phylum Basidiomycota; class Agaricomycetes; order Agaricales; family Agrocybaceae; genus Psilocybe; species Psilocybe cubensis. The sequence continues at coordinate 926,948 of NC_063003.1, forward strand.
TTGTCAGGGCCTTGTCAGAACTTTATTGCATCGTAAAAAGCAGTGTCTTAATCGAAAGGGACTATCCTGTGCCCTAGGTTCAGTAGTCGCACGCTCAGGCAGATTTGGGTCGCACTCTATCGGTTGTCATACATACCGTAAAGCGGGCTCAATCGCCGTCTACGAGTCACGGTGAACGGAGACTAATTGTACTTACAAGTAGTCTTCCTAACTCTTCCTACCGCTCCGGAATCAAACGCATTAGGATCTGCAAGCAATTCAGGCATCACAGGACTATTTACCTGCACCATTATTACAGCGACCCTGCCCCTCCTGCCCACATTTAAACACATAGCATGGATGCCGCGTGGCCAACTGCCCATGACTCTCGCGTGGAAAGAAGACCCTTACCAGTTTCCTTTTATCGAGTTTATTGGATGCGCGTCGTGTCATGAAGCTTAGAAGCCGTAGAGCTCGCGGTTTGGATAGGCAGTCCAAGTACCGTGGTGACAAATTCTGACCATTATTCCTCCATGCTTTTTACAATCATTCCCCGACACTACTTTTTTTCCAAACTCATCTAGGCGAGACCTCGAGCCCAGTTCCAGTGACTTTTAATGCCCCTAAATGAAAGGCTGCGAACTAAATGGATCTGTACAGGTCCATCTGCATTGCATCTCCTTTCAGGTCCCAGTTACATGGTCCGTGATTGTAATATTATGTCAAGTGTTCAAGATTTCGTCCACGATAAGCGAACACAAAATGCTCAGCGTGGCGCGGCGGCGCTGTTGTCTTTTTTGCCTAGAGCCCGCCGGCATCCATCCTTTCTTTCGGGCTTATGGGACTTTTCTGTGGCTACACTGACCGCTCCGAATCTATGTCCAGAAGGAAGCGAAACTCCCACTGCCTAGTGAAGCTGATGAAGCATCTACAGTGGCGACTCAAAAATTTTCAGGTCGTCCGACGTAAAATGGTATGGGTGCCATACTTCGATCTTCCTCGTTATTTCAAAGGCTCTTACTCCTTGTCCTGACTAGATCCTGATTCCTCCTAGATCTCAAAATGTTATGATGACTTTAATTTCTATTAATTGATCTTTGAAAAAAAATACAGGCCCGTAATTTGCTCATTTTGCTTTTTTTTTAATATTTGCAATCCGATATGCAAAAAGCAGGTTGTACCAGGATGTACCTTCCCGCTGGAACGTTTCTCAAAACCGAATTTCATGTCCGATTAAACAACCTTTCCTGCTCTCAGCAGCAGCAACTCCTCTTCTCTTTCGGCTGTTCTCCTGTCGCCTGAGGCCTCGCCATTCTCTAGAATTTCTATGGACATATGAGGCAACTACATCCCCGGACTCCGGATTGCGGAGGTGCGCGGGGCAGCGCGGGGCGACTTGGCACTGGGAGTTTCCTGAAAACAAAAGGGTATGCGGGATTCACAAGGTCTCTGTGGACCGACTATGCGCATCATCGGATCGTTCGGAGTTTGGCGCGGGATGGCTCAGATGTAGAATTCTACCGCGGGTGTAATGCAATTGGTATGTACATATAATAATGTATGTAGTACTGGTTGGTTGCATAAAAGAGGCAGAAATGATACAAATACAGAGAGCAAAAAAGAAATTGCATAATGTCCCTTATTACATTACTGACTTGACATGGATAATAGAGAGGATAGATGAAAAAAATGGTAAAGGAATGACAGACGATTAAGACAATCGTGTTGGGTAAATAAGCAGTCAAGGACTAACTTTACTGTACTCATCGAGCACTTCTGAATTTGAGTCAGGTCGTGCCTGAAGCTCGATCTGTGAGGTTTGAGTGTCGTATTCTCTCGTTACTGCAATCTAAAAATCGAAAAATGTGAATAATCCACGGCGCCGCGGTGTACATTGTGCACTACGAACCTTCAGATGTCGCTCGTTTGGTTGTTTCTCTCGTGTAAACAACCGACCAACCCATGAAGTGTTAGTTTTTGGGAAGTGACCCGGTCTGCCATTTTCGATATCACCGTTGTGGTAGCCTGGGAACGAGCCTGTAGTGTCTGAATCATGGAGCACAGGAGGAGCGTTGGAAAGTGTGGTTTTCAACCCGGGACTAAAATGTACACTGTCGGGGTTATTGCCGGTGCTGAAGGTGGGGTTCTCGCCGTGGTGGACGTGGTTGTTAAGGTGTCTGCCACGGTGTCGCTGTTCGGGAGGTAGCCCGGAAGAGGTGGATTGTTGTTGACTCGCTTTACTCCCTGACACCCAGAAGATTGCGGCCGCATTGATGATGATCTTTATTAAAAGACATTAGCCAAGAGGGGAGAAAGAGACCATAATTTTTTAAACTTACATCGGCGCTGCAAATGGAGAGATTTACCCAACCCATTTCACGTCCGTCCAAGTGGATGAGAACGGCAACGTTGACCGTTGAAGTCGACAAAGCAACGATACCGGCACTGAGAAAGGAGGTGAATACATCAATGGATGGTTTAGTATGTTGCGAATGTCAAAAACGTACATGCCAGTTCGAACGGCCAACCTTCGAATCGCACTGCTCTTCACTTTGGCGCCGATGAGAGGATAGAGGAACATGAACGTGAGGAATAAATTGATATATCTTCAATCCGATGTTCAGTCATTAAAGTTATCTAATAAAAGCAATAGGAACTCACAGGTCATAAACCAGTAATGGGATAGATGCCCGTGGTTTCAGGCCTATTACGCACTGCCCATTCTCCTTGGTCTCGTATATGGGACCTTTATGATATGGTTTAGGGTCCAGGTGAAAATCATTGAGGTTAAGTACCCACCGCCGAGCATGAGAGTCATGACAATGCAGTATAGAGAAACGGACACCAGGCAGCATAGATATACGGACGATTCAAGGCGTCGTTCGCCTTTGGTGGGTGACCATACTATGTGGGCCTTTTCAGCTTGATTATCGTGTCAGCATAAGCGCGATCGACGCGAAAAAGTAAAGTGATGGACCCACCAAGGAAGGCGTATACGAAAAACTTGGCCGTGGAGTAGAAAACAACACAAAGGTAGGCAGCCGTGATACAAATTGCCTCTGAATGTTCGAGTCCCAAACCGAAGGTTAAAATGGCGCCTGCTATGGGTAAGAAGGAATTCTTTACAAACTCTTGCGATGCGACTCACTTCCGAGGATGAAAAGCCATGAATCAAGATACATCAGCACCACCGCCATTCTCGGCCAAGGCATCGACCGTATGCCCTGTATCGACAAGTTCTCATGTTGAAGTCGTCTTGAAATGCAGTGGGTGATGGTGGTTAACCCTGAAAGATCAAGTATAAGGTAAAATGAGCCATGCTAAAGCAGTAGGTAGTAAAATCGATGAACTCACCCAGAAAGTAAATGAGGGCGGTCATGACCTGTAAACCCGGGGACGGGAAGAACACAGGGCGCGGGGCAACCGCCATGACTGGAGCCTGGAAGACGGGAACAAGGCTGGCAGTGAGGCGGAGGGAGAGTTAAGCCAGCGGTGAGTAAATGGCGACGGGAACTTTTATTGCACCCTTATATCCAGGATCTTTGGCCCGCTACGGCGATCTACCAGGAGCTCATCTCCCCTGTTTAGAGATGAACAGGTGGCGCATATCCAGGAGTAGCAGACCGATATCGACACACGGACCACGGCCATCCGGCCAGTACTGTTTTTTCAAGATCAGGGCAGTGATGTTTGAATTTGAATACCAGAACATGTGGACGAGCCAGAGCCTGCCAGAGCGCTCAAACGCACAACACAGTGCGATAATTTGTCTTGATCCTCCTTTTCAGATTCTAAAGATTAAGTCCCTGAGTACATTCTTTACAATCCTATTGAGAAAACTCTACCAATTGGCAGAGATAAAGATAAATTTTACCCAAGTCAACCTGGTAAATATCGTCGGCAGACGACCAAATGCGACCCCGATGATCACGAGTTGGTCCCATCATGTGTAACTTCAAATTGCCCCATTATGATCATGGTGGAGTATGGTACCAATAAACTTGGCCCTGGAGACCTGGAGAAATCGGGCGAAATAGTACAGCGTCAATTTTCAAAAATGAACATCAGTATCTTGATTCGTAGACTCTATATTCGGAACCGATGTTCAGGAGGATTGGTGGCTTTAATGGACTTAGACGGCTTGAGTACTGGAATCGATTAAATTCTACAGTCAATAGGAGAGAACAACTACTCACTTTCTTCTCGCACCGGAGAGGTGAGAACCCAATGTTGCCTTGCCATGTGAAATGTGTCAAAACCGGATGTCATAAGAGTTATCATGCTTTTCAGAGTCCGGTTTGGACTCTTTTGGACGATAGTCGAACTGGGGACCACCCGAAGATGACCAAGATTTAAAAGGGGCCACCACTCTAGATTCCAGCTCATAATTGACCAAACAACTTGCCCTCAATAGGCATCCAGGACAGAAAATGATTTCGAAATTGCCGCTAATTCAGAGACGGACCTAAACCGATAGCCAAGCTGCAGCCAGTCGGTAGAAGTCGTTAAAGACCGGCAAGAGGTATAACGCTAAGATCAAGTCGATTTATTCTTCACGCAAAAGGAGGCAGCTCCAGGCTTAGTCATCGAACAAACGTAAGCATTGCACTGCATCGCAATCGTCTCAGGGGTCAGTTCCGTTGGACGTCGAGGAGCGTTAAACGCCAGTTGCGATCATGTTTTCTCAACAGGGAAAATTAAACACGGTCAGGTGGACAGATAGCTAGATTAGACTTTAATTTTTAAGGTACTTTCATTCGTGGTTATTCAAATATAACCTCCTGTCTCATTCACCAACAACTGGGATTAGCGCCTAGGATGCCAGCAAGTATGTACCAACATATCTTCAAGCCCGTTATTTTCCGATAAATGTTGCAAGCCTATAATCTGATTTTGTCGACGTGGTTAAACAGTACTTGCGGGGGGTACTCAGCCCCACGCCCATCATCGTTGATTGTACCCCAGCTGGGCGTCTGGGGAATTTCCAATCCAAGGTCGCTCGACAGTATCATTCCCCCGAGTATCGTGTACATAGGGGAAATGCAGAAACAACGGGCATGAAATGCTTCTAACACTTGTTGTTTACGATTGATCGAGTGAGAGCAAGCATTG